>NW_003852421.1:12259982-12357639 GCF_000181295.1 Otolemur garnettii | reverse complement strand
TTGCAGCCGTCATTGTTGTTTGGCGGGTCTGGGTGGGGATTCGAACCCGCCACCTTAGGTGTACGTGGCTGGCACCCTAGCCGGTTGAGCCACAGGCACCGAGCCTGCTGCTTTATTTTTATTGCAGTCAGATTTTGTGTATTTGGAGAGCAATTAAAGACCCATCATGCTCCAAATATCATGGCAGGCAAAGCAGAGATGCTTAAGGAACTCAGTGCCTGGGGGATGAGACACACAGCATGTCTTTCTCAGGCTTATCTCTGCATAGTAATTATGGGACCTTCCTCCAAAGCCTCCCTAATACTTCCAAAAGCTCTATGGCAAGCCTGAAGTGCATTGGGTTCTTTGTCCACCAGATATTTTTCTAGAACAACTGCAACATATATGCTTGCAGTTATTCCAGATAATTTTCTTACCACATCCTTTTCATGCACATCCTGACAATAAAGCATCTTTCTGTCAGGGCTGATCTGCAACTTGTCTTTTGGGTTCCAATTGAACCAGTATGAGATTATGTCATCTGGTTTGATGGCAGAAGTCTTTTACTCTTGCCCCCAAGTGACAGCTAACTTTCTTTCAAATCGTCTCTTTCCTAAAAACAGTGCACTCTTCCCAAGATTCTTCCCATGTGGCTGGACCAGATCTCGTGGGGTTTTGAGTGATGCAAGAATAGAGTCTTACTAAAGTCTCCATCCTGCTCTGTGGTCACAGATTCCTACCACTGACACTCTTGAGTACTGTGAAATAAGACTCCTAGTTACGTGGAGATTCCCTTCCTCTCTCTCCTTCCTTTCTTTTCTCCCTGCCTCTCCTTCTTCCAACTTTCCTGCTTAGTGCATTAAACAACCCCAGAGTTTCACAGAGCCACATGAGAAGACTACTCCTACAGTTTCAATCAAAACCACTCCCTTCAAGGAGCCAAACAGAAGTCTATGCAGAAAGGGGCATCCAGGGGGATCAGTCTCTGAGGCAGCTAACTGGTCTATGAAATCTCACTGGCCCTGTCCTCTCCAGTGAAAACCCTCCTTCTTGTGTTGTATAATTATTCTGTTCATGCCTATGACAGCTTAATTTGTGCCCACTAAAATATGTGGAATTCATGACCCCCTATACCTCAGAATGTGATTTCATTTGCAGATGGGGTTATTACAGATCCAATTAATTAAGATCCTCATCCTGGAGCAGGCTGAACTCCTATGTGATATGACTGGTGTCCTTACAAGAACCGGAGAAAAACATACGGGGTGAGATACCTATGTGAAAACAGAGGCAGAAACTGAAGCGTGGCAGATGCACAAGCAAGGGAGGTCAAGGATTGCCATAAACCAGCAGAAACTGGGAAGAGGCAAGGAAGGATTCTCCCCTGTAGGTTGCAAAGGGAGTGTGGTCTTGCCAGTGCCTTGTTTTCAAGCTTTTGGCCCCCAGAACTATGAAAGGATAAATTTCTGGGGGGTTTCTTGTCAGTTTTTTATTAAATCATAACTGTGTACATTGTATGAGGTACAATGTGCTGATTTTATATACAATTTGGAATACTTACATCAAACTGATTAACATAGACTTCACCTCACTTATTTAATTGTTGTGTTAAGACCTTTGTACTCTACTCTTTTTTCTTTTTTGTGTGGTTGTGTTTTTTTTTGGCAGGGGCCAGGTTTGAACCCACCACCTCTGGTATATGGGGCCAGTGCCCTACTCCTTTGAGCCACAGGTGCCACCCATATACTCTACTCTTAATAGATTTGACATGTGCCCTTGCAATATGCACAATAGGTGAGATCCCAGCGATTACCCTCCCTCCACATGGCCTCCCCACACACTTCCCCTCACCCTTCTCTTCCCTCCTTCATTCTGGGCTATAGTTGTGTTTTATCATTTGTAAATGATAAAACTTTCAAGTGTGGGTGATTATAGATTGGTTTCATAATAGTACTGAGTACATTGGATATTTTTTTCTTCCATTCTTGAGATAATTTACTAAGAAGAGTATTTTCTAGCTCCATCCATGTAAACATAAAAGAAGTTTTCATCTTTTTATGGCTGTATAATATTCCATGGTATATACATACCACAATTTGTGAATCAATTCATGGGTCTATGAGCACTTGGGCTGCTTCCATGGCCTGACAATTACGAATTGGGCTGCAATAAACATTCTGGCACAAATATCTTTGTTATAAAATGATGTTTGGTCATCTGGATATATACCTATTGTTTTAAACCATCCATTATGTAATACTTTGTTATGGCAGCCCTGGGAAGCTTATACAACCCTAGAATTTCATTTTAGGAGAATTAGATCCATATAATCCCTGCCCCAAGGTGCCAACACAAGGGAAAGCATATGTAGAACTAACCTCTCCCCCTTTTCTTTTTCTTTCTTTCTTTTTTTCTTCTTCTTCTTTTTTTTTCTTTTTGAAGTTTTTGGCCAGGGCCAGGTTTGAACCCACCACCTCCGGTATATGGGACCGGTGCCCTATTCTTTTGAGCCATAGGCACCACCCCCTCTCCCCTTTTTTCTAAGGCATTATTTTTAATTTTTTAAAGACTCAAGACAAGCTGATATGGAACAAGGTGCTGTTCCTGGGCCTACATTCCTTTAGTGAAATGGGTAAGCAGAGAGTGTCTGCGGTATTGCCTGTAGATAACTGTGCTGGTGGATGCAAACCCTCTTCTCCAGCCCCTCTGTTCCATAGATTGCCTGTTTTCCCACCTGGTGTTATCCTGACCCCTCCTCTTCTCCTCCATGAAGTTCCTTCTGTCCTGCAGATTCAGTTCAAGCTGTAATTCCCCTACAAAGCCTTTCTTAACTGGACCAGAGCACAATGAACTCTCCCACCTCTGTGTTTTTATGATAATCCCCCCATGCTTCTCACCAGCATGTGTTATATGAACTCCTTGCTGTCCTTAAAGATATGTCTTCCTTGCTCTGACTTGTAAGTGCCCTAGGGGCAGGGATTATGCCTCTAGGCATTTAGTGCTGTGTCTTCTCCAAGGCAAGAGTCCAGGAAATTCCCTAACAGAATCATTGGCAGAACAGGTCCTAATGGAGATCAACAAAAACTAAACAAGACCCCAGTGGCCACAAACAGGAAAGTAACTAGGCTTCCTGATGAGGATGATGGAACTAAGCAAACACTACTTGGGAGGGAGACATCTAAAACAACATTTCTCTCTATGATAAATTTAGAAAGCACCAATGACTGCAGTAAGATAAACAGCTAAAGTCCATCCCTCTGCTCTACTCAAATTTTCTTTCTTGTGTGTGTATGTGTGAGGGTGTGTGTGTGTGTGTTTCATTTTGTTCTCTATCTAGGTTTTGGCTTAGTGTTTATGTTTTGATCAATAGTTTTCATTCTTCTTTTTAAAAAGTATCTTGAAATTATAGAAATTTATTGCCAAAAAGGAGCTTAGAGATTTTCTTGTGCATTTTGATGCGGTAGAAAGACATAGAATTTGTGAATAAAAAACCACATCCTCTGTTTATTAGCTGTGGGACTTTGGGTAAGATACTCATCTCTTTGAACTTTGGTTTCTTTCCTGTAATAATAAGATAATAATGTCATCCACGAGTGGTTACTGAGAAGATTAAAACAATTGCAGACATTGGTTTGGCACGTAAGGAAGACACGTAAAAATGTAGCTTTTTCATAGAAACTGGAAAATTTACCTTTGGGATAAGTCAGCAGTGGTTTCCAGATTCTGATCCTTGGAACGCTAGAGACACGTAAATGTGGTTCTGCAGCCACGACGTTGGCAGTGGCTGAAGGTGAAGGGGGTACCGAGCAGGTAGAGTTCCAGGTCCTGAGACCTGTTTCAACCCCAGCAGCCTCTTTTATTTTATATAGTGGAATCTGTGTTGGACAACTCCATTCTGAAAGAAACATTAAAAGAAATTTAATCTCTTAGGGCAGATCAGGGCTTTTCAGCTCTCCCTTTACCAAGATGCACCTGCTGGTTACTAAAACTAAGTATTTCTACAATTGAGAACAAAGGCCCCCCTATAGGAAGAAATATATTTGAACTAAGTGGGTTTAAAAAAAAAACCAAAAAAACCTATTAATTGAAAAAACAATTACTCTTCCCCCATAACAGATGCCCAGAAAGTTAACTTGCTCAAAAATAAAAAAGTGTATTCGATAAATGTCCAATAAATGTGTATTAAAAGCTGAAACAACATACATCATAATGTTTTGAAAAAATAAAATAAATGCTGGCAATCTTTGCTACGAAAACACAGGGCATTATTATGATGTTTGTGCTGTTCCATCATCTGTATTTAATTTGTACTCCCTTATCTCTGCCATGCTTTCTGCAATCTGGAAATTAAAAGAGAGGCTGAGTTTGAAGGTCATCCAAACAAAACTCAAGCCCATAAAGGTCCCATAGCTTTGATTAATTAGTACAACAAAGTCAAGGAAAAGATAGAATAATAACAGGGAGATGGTCTCATGGCTGGGATGATACCGCTGCTACTGCAGCTGCTCTGCTACTGATACCATTAACAGATGACTTCCTGCCATGCCCTGTGCTGAGCACGCCAACCTTCACAACACCCTCTGAGGAAGGTATAATAATCCCCATTTTACAGGCAAGAGAACTGAGGCCAAGAGAGTTTAATTACATGTTGTCACCTAGCCAGTAAGAGAAGTAACCAAGAATCTATTCTGGGTTGTCTGACTCAAGCACCAAGCCTCTAATTACTATGTGACTCTAATTGTTAGGAAGGTGATAATGGACAAGATAATTTCTCTAACTTTTTGGACCTACAGTTTTCCCATTAGAAAATTAACATAATTATATCTTCTCTTTCTGCTTTAGGGAAATGTAGAAATGCTTTATTGACCGGATAAAATATTTTTAGGTGATTTTCCAAATTAGGGATTTTTAGACAATTCCCAGCATAAGAAGGCAGATAGAGCATCTATATTTGCCTAACCTTTCTTCTGGGACCCTATTGAAATGATGGCAAAGATATATAAAGAATGAATAAGTCTATAAGAACGCTGAAAACAAAACTAATGTCCTCACCAGAAATTTTAATGACTTGGACAAAGTTCTACGAGTCAGAAAGCAGACTTTTTGTATGTTCCATACGGACATACCAAAGAAGAATAATACACAAGCCAAAAAATATGCAAGGAAGTGTCTTCAGTCAGAGCCTCACTCACCTACAGAGGCTACCAGCTTAAATCAATGGGTAAAAAGAGCAAACGTGGGCCTGGAGTAGTGATAGGGTAGTTAACTGCAGAACAGACCAACCACAGAACAGACCAACCACAGAACAGACTAACCACAGAACAGACCAACCAAGAACAGACCAACACAGAACGGACCAACCACAGAACAGAACAACTGCAGAACAGACCAAGGGCAGAACAGACAAACCAAGAACAGACCAATCACAGAACAGACCAACCACAGAACGCATCAACTACAGAACAGACCAACCACAGAAGATCTGGGCCAGCCAGGCCCACCCTGCCCACTCCCTATGTAGAGAAGCTGTTAACTTCTAGCTAGCTAAAATACCTATGACTGTATTGGGTCGAGAGTGGATTTTCCACCACAGTAGTATAGGGGCTTGAATGGAGGTAGAAGTATCGTCCACCCTGAAGGGCTTTAATCCTCCATAAAAAACACAAATCCAACTCCAGCTCAAAGTACAATTCTACCCTCCTTACAGATAAAGTCCTTCCCCTTTGGGTAATTTTGATAGTTTTGAACTTGCGAACTAAATAACAGCTTGACTGTGGCACAGTCCCTTGCTTACGCAGAGCCATGATCAGTCTTCCCATCCATAAAGGGGCCTTCTGAGTGAACGTACCTGTTCGTGAGATCCACCTCATGGAGCCTGTATTAATCACACGTGTGAACGGCTGGCAAAGGATCACCAGGCATTTGAGGGAAATCAATTAGAGACTAGATGAATACCATGATGAACACAGACTGGCCTCTGGAAAAAAAAAGAGGAAAAAAAATGGATTTAACTTAATAAACCTCTAATCATCCTCAGAGAAATTTGGGAGGCTACTGCATCCATACAAGTACTGGCTGCTGTGAGGGCAAAGGGTATCAATTAGAGAATAAGAAATAATTATTGGAAACTTGAAAGGATTATCAAAAATTTTGAAAGATGGGCGGCACCTGTGGCTCAGTGGGTAGGGCGCCAGCCCCATATACCGAGGGTGGCGGGTTCAAACCCGGCCCGGCGAAACTGCAACAACAACAACAAAATAGCCAGGCGTTGTGGCGGGCACCTGTAGTCCTGCTACTAGGGAGACTGAGACAAGAGAATCGCCTAAGCCCAAGAGCTGGAGGTTGCTGTGAGCTGTGACACCATATCACTCTACCCAGGGCGACAAAGTGAGACTCTGTCTCTAAAAAAAGGAAAAAGAAATTGAAAGATTAGTGAAGAAGCTAAATAGTAGAATGGAAGCAGTTGAGGCCAAATTAGGGGTTTGGTTGATAAAAGGAAGGCATTTCCCAGAAGGCCCAATAATAAACATAAAAAAGATATGAAAAATATAAGAAGAAAATTAAGTCAGTGAAAACACATATGTGTGCCCAAAGTTTATCTAAAAGGAGCTCTACAAACAATGGAAGGGAAGGTGTAACCCAAGGCACAATAAAGAAAATTGCAGCTTGGCTCCTGTAGCTCAGTGGTTAGGGCGCTGGCCACATACACCAGGGCATGGGGGTTGGAACCCAGCCCAGGCCTGCCAAACAACAATGACAACTACAGCAACAACAACAGAATAGTCAGGCATTGTGGCAGGCGCCTGCAGTCTCAGCTACTTGGGAGGCTGAGGCAAGAGAATTGCTTAAGCCCAAGAGTTTGCGGTTGCTGTGAGCTGTGATGCCATAACACTCTACCCAGGGTGACATCATGAGACTCTGTCTCAGAAAAAAAAAAAGAAAAGAAAGAAAAAAGAAAATTGCCTTGATCTGAAAAATGACACAGGTCCTCAAATAGAAAAAGGCCAAGAAACATCAACCATTTGGGTAAAATGACACTCATCTGTACATAGGCATGTCTGTAGAAATTTTAAAACACTAAGGCTAAAAAGAAAATGCTTAAGTTTTTCAGGTAGAAAAACGGGTTACCTCCAAAGAACAAGTGTTAAGATAGACAACAGACCTCTTCCAGCAACACTGAAAACTAAGAGACACCAGGGTAATTTATTAAAATACTGAGGGAGAATGATTGGAGACCAGGCATGTAAGTGTGAGGGCAAAATTGAGAAGATTACAGATGGGCAAAGACTCAGAAACTTTATGATTCACTCGTATTCTAAGAATTACTTACGTGTATGTTCAAATAGACCAAAGAAATCCAAGAAAGATATCCCAAAACAAGGGGTGCTAATCCAGAGAGTACTGAAATACAATCCTAGTGTGACAGCTATGAGGCAAACCTAGGAGTAAAAAAGGTCTGAAGACTTCATGAAGAATATCAGTAAGAAAAAAGCCGTTTCAATGCAAAATATAAAGCGATTATCTTCGTTGCCTTCTTTGTTAACAAGGAGGAGAAAAGCCAGATAAAACTGGGAAAAAAAAATTGAAAACTACATAAAACAATTTCCTCGGGCATAAGGCAAACTAAACTGTGCCATAATTTTGAGTAGTAGAGCAAAAAGAGAGTATTAATTTTATTTTGATGTTTAGACTATTTTTCTTTGAGTGGTGGAAGTTTAATGAAATAGAACAAGATTCATTTTTTCTACGGGTTCAATCACGCTAATAGCTTTACAGTAAGGGATTGTTTTAGTTATTGCTGTATGACAAATTACCTTAGAACTTAATGCCTTAAAACAATAATAATCATTTGTTATCTCTCATGGTTCCCATGGGCAAGGAATTTGGGAGCAGCTCAAGTGGGTCCTTCTGGCTCAAAGTATCTTGGGAGGTTGTAGTTAGACGGTGGCTGGTCCTGGTGTCATCTTGAAGCCTGGGAAGAATAGAGAGCTGGACAGAGGAGAGCTGGAATGGGTGGGAATTCTTTAGCATCTCTCTATGTCCACGTGGTCTGCTAACATGGTCTTTCCAACTCAGTGGCTTCAGAGTAAGCAGGCTTCTCTCCTGATGGCTCTGGGCTCAGGAAACATGTCCCAGTAAAGAGTCTGGTAGAAGGTAGTAAGCTGCCTGTTATGAGCGAGGTGAAGGAGTCGCAGATCATCACTGCCACCAGATTCTACTAGGCTCACTGAAGTTTAAGGTAAGTGGACATAGATTCCACCCCTCGATGGGAGAGGGGCAAGGACTTACAAGAACATATGAGACTGGAACACTTGTAGTCATTTTGGGGAAACACAATCCACAAACTGTCATAGTGATAGTTACATGAGTGTGTACTCTTTATTCATCTTGAATTTTTAAAATCACAGCTATAATATAGAACAAAATGCAAATGTCACAAACCTTGAAAAATCAATTATATTGCTGATGTAAGTGTATAGGAAAGTGGGAGAGAAGTAGGGATAATCATTTCTGCCCTCTTATCCTTTCCCTCCTTCTCTTTCTTTCTTTAGCAAGTTTTTGCTGAATGCCTACTATGTGCCAAGTACTTTTCTGGTGACTTATTTTATGTAGTGAGGAATCAATAGGTTCTATATTTGATCACAAACGTTTAAGTATAATACTTAAAATCTTAAGACAAAAACTAGAAGAATTATAACTAACACCAATAGTGAAGTAGAGGAAGAGAATTTTGGAGCTAGAAGAGGTGAGCTCAAAGTTTCATTTCTCATAATGGGGAGTCAAAAATGCAGTCTTTAAAAGTGAGGAATTGAGAGAAGAGGAAGTTGATAAGTGGTTTTAAAAAGTTTATCGTACATACTGAGGAAGAGATAACCAAATAGACAATGAGGTTTGAACAGGCACTTCACAGATAGCTGAATGTTCAAGAAATATATGAAAAGGTGCTCAACCCCCTTAGTCTCCATAGAAATGCAAATTAAGTACAAAATGCAACATTTCTCCTCACAGAATGGCTAAAACTCAAAAGACTGACAACACCAAGGCCAAAAACGTGGGCTGAACACACAGCAAGGGAAACACTCACACTGTGCTGGAGAGCAGGGCAGATATAGTGGGAAGCTATTTCCACAACCACTTTGGAAAATCGTTAGGCTCTACCGAAAGTGAACACATGCTTCCCTTTTAACCTAGCAATTCCCCTCTTAGCTTTCTAGCTAAGATAAAGTCATCACATGTAAACCAAAGATGTGTTTAGAAATGTTCACAGTAATATTAATAGGAGTGGTGAATTATGGTTCTCCAGAGAAAGAGAACCAACAGGATGCTTATTTATATATATAAATAAATATGTAAATACATATTTATATATAGGATATATAAATAAAAATCATAATATAATATATATTATGTAAATATGTATAACATATACTAAATATGATTTATATAATAATAAATATATGAAAATATATAAATATAACGTATGAATATATATACACAGAGAGAGAGAGAGGCTTATGCAGTTATGGAGGCTGATAAGTCCTACCTCTGTGGTCAGCAAGCAGAGCCAATGGCACAAGTTTTAGTCCGAGTATAAAGGCCTGAAACCCAGAGAGCCAATGATGTAGTTCTAGTTGGCAGGTTCAAGACCCGGAAAGAGGCTGTGCTTCAGTTCAAGTCCAAATGCAGAAAAAAGCCAGTTTCTCAGTTTGGAGGCAGTCAGGTGGGAGAAATTTTCCCTTACCCAGGGGAGGATCAGACTTTTGTCCATTCAGTCCTTCAACTGATTTTATGAAGCCAACTCACATTAGAGAGGGAAATTTACTTAACTTATTCTACTGATGCAAATGTTAATCTTATCCAGAAACACCTAGAATAATGCTTAACCAAATAGCTGGGCAATCCATGGTCCAGTCAAGTTGACATAAAATTAACCATCATAAGCCCCAAACTGGAAACAACCAAAATACCTACCAATAGCAGAATAGACAGCTTACTTGTGGTATAGTCATGCAATGAAATTAAAACGATGCTAACAGATGTAATTACCTGCACACAGTGATGCCAATGCATTTCACAAACATTGTGTTGAGACTAGACACAAAAGGTTCATAAAGTGTGATTCAATTTATATAAAGTACAAAACAGAAAAAATGAATCTGGAGTTTTAAAAGTCAGGACAGTGGCTGTGCTTGGAGAGGAAAGAGGGAGTAGTACTAAAGGGTATAATGTGAACTTCTAGGGTGCTGATAATATTTCTTAGCTTGACCTTCAGGGTTGTTCACTGGGGCATTCAATTTTTTATAATTCACCAAGTCGTACACTTATGATTTGTGTATTTTTCTATGTGGGTCATATTTTAATTAAAAATAGTTTTTAAACATTTTAATAAAAGAGAGTGATTGAGGAACTGTTTGAATCATTTTAAAAACATGAGCAAATATTACTTCTCTAATTCCAGCAATACAGAAAAGCAAAGCCCTATCAAGTCGAGATCATGGCCAGACCGCAATACGCAACTCACAATAAGCAAAACTATCGTTTAGTTGAACGGGTCTTTAAGAAAATAGTTACCTAAAAGTTTTATAATGATAAACAGTCAGAAGTCACACAGAATTTTCAAGTGAATAAAGAGTCATTTGTCGAAGTATTATTGTTTTGCATAAACTCATTAGCAAGTGATAGTGAAAAGATTAGAACTATCTGGGAATTTGCTGAGACATTTCTTATAAAATAGAGTGGCATGTATACAAATTTTAGTAAAATACGTTCTTTCATTGTCATTTTATCTATAGCAAATGTTCTTTTTCCAAATTAAACCAAATTAGAAACTATAAAAAACCCCACTTTGGGATAATAACATTTAACAGAATTAACTTTAGTCAGCAGATATGGGAAACAATGGAAACGCTGGGAAATGCACTCACCCGTTGTGCAGATCGCCATGAAAACCACCTTCATTTTTAGAATAAAAGATGTACTTATTTGCATCCAACATCATCATTTTTAATTGTTATTATAATGTTGCCCTGAACTTTAAAGTTTTAATAAGCTTTCATGTTGGAAAGTGTGTTATTTCAAAACCTTTTTTTTAAAGACTGGCAAGAAAAAAACGAACAAGTCTGGGAATAGATGTGATTCATTTTAAGGATCATTTGAAATCATGGGAGAAAGGCACTACACAGACCAAATTAGGTTTTGTCTTTGTTATTTATTAATATTGTTCATTATAATGTAAATAATATTTTATGGCAACATTAATGGTCAGCACAAGATCTTCTTAAGCACATAACAGGAAATGTTTTATTAATAAAAAGGAATAAAGTATTAGCATTTTCTTTCCAAAACAAAACCCATCTTTTTTCCTCTTTTAGTATGTTAATGGGGCAATATATTGGTTGATTGATGTGGAGTAGTAATACTGCAATTTTCTATAAATGCTCTTTGAACAACAAACAGTAAACAAAACCAAAGTTCTTTGCCTTTTAACAGCTTAGTCTCTGATGGGATATAGACTTTATAATAGTGTCAGGGGACCCACAGGTTAAATCAACATTTGCTCAGAGGGGGAATCCTGTAGCTGCCAGTAAAGTAATAGAGTCCTTGACCAGCTGCAAAGTCAACAGGTCAAAGCAATTGAGCAGTAATGATGGAGGATAAGCCTGTGCAGGTCTGTTCTTTGGCTCCCAGGGTTCAGGTTAAACAAATAAAAGACCTGTACTCTGAACCTCTTTATTCTTGCATCATGCTAGAGAAGGAAAGAGAGTGAAGCTACTCTAGATTCAGCCTTGTTCCATAACAGGGTGAAAAGTGAGTCTTTGAAATATTTTCCAGAAGCAACAATTATGTGAGAGTATCTGAGAAGTAGAAGTCATAATCTCAGGGGAGAACACCTTGTGCACATTAATCCAAAGTGAAGCAGCTTCCAGGTTCCATTTCATTTCCTTCTCAAAGTTCTGAGGCCACACCTTCCTGTCCCCCTATCTGCTGAGAGGCAGAGCAGGGGTTGGGACCTTTGGCTTTGCCACTTGGGTGCCTCCGTCTTCCCATTACCCTCAGCATGTCAAGAACCATAAGAATGACGGGTCTTCTTCTTTTTCTCCCTTTCCATATCTCCTCCTTTTGATTCTTTGGTTAGATGGAGGTAGAGGAGGAATACACAGAGCTGATACGCAGCCAGCAAGCCCCCTGGCCAATTGTTTTCCTCTCACCAGTGGTCTGATTGGCCAGTGTCCCTGCTTGTTACATATTTGTAAATATTATTCCTGGGAATAAACAACTTTTACAGAGGCCACTCTCCTCTGCTTTCTGTTCTTGAGTAGCTGTGAGATAAACTGTTTGCTAAGAAGAAAAAGAGAAACTTTTTTTGTTTGTTTTTGAGACAGTCTCACTCAGTCATCCTGGGTAAAAAGCCATGGTGTCATAGCTCACAACAACCTCAAACTGTTGGTCTCAAGTGATTCTCTTGCCGTAGTCTCCCAAGTAGCTGGCACTACAGGCACCTGCCACAATGCCCAACTAGTTTTTCTATTTTTAGTAGAGACATGGTCTTTATCTTGCTTAAGCCAGTCTCAAACTCCTGAGCTCAAGTGATCCACCTGCCTCAGCCTTTCAAAGTGCTAGGATTATAGGCATGAGCTACTGTGACTAGCTAGAACTCTTCATTAAAGTTTTGAAATAAAAAAATTACCTAGCTCTCTTCATTAGGAATGTCAGAAAGATGTTGAGTTGGTGGGCAGATGGGAGCTCCCAGCAACACCAGATGACCACCTTGGGAGAGGAGCACACAGCAGTGGGGCTCTATCTCAGGTGCACATTGGAGGTCCTGGAAGCTGAGTCAGACCCGGGCAGCAGAATTTGTGAAACCCTCCCTGCTGATGATATATGCTGCCTAAGTGGAGAACTATGCTACCCAGGTATCTTGGCAGAGGGAAGGTTGAGAACCACTGGATTAGAACAGACATATAAAGATGCATCTAGTTGAAGAAATCTTAAACATGCAGACAGCAATGACTTAGAGACATAAACTAATGACAAAGACTTGGGTGCCTTTTCAGGAATTATACTTTAGTATGTGGTTAAGCCCATGATAAAAAGAGGCCCAAGAAAGTCCAGTGAAAACAAAGTTTCAATACTTTCAACACAAGATAGAACTATTGGTTCTTAGAGAAAATGATCAAAGGGGAGTAGTTCTTAGATTTTATTTTATTTTTTTTAGTAATTTTTTATTTTAGAAGAATTTTAGATTTACAGCAAAATTGTGAAGATAGAAATTACCTATATCCCGAACTCAGTTTCCTATTATTAACATCTGCCATTAGTGTGGTACATTTGTTGCACTCAATGAACTGATATTGATATATTCATATTAACTAAGGTCCATATGTTATTCAGATTTTACTAGTGTATTCTTAAAATGTCTGTTTTCTGTTCCAGGGTCCCATCCCTGTTGCCTCATTATGTTTAGTCATTATGGCTCCGTTAGACTCCTGGTGACCAGGACACAATCTCAGATTGTTCTTATTTTTGATGATTTTGATGGCTTTGGGAAATACTGGTTGGGTACTTTGTAGACTTTCCTTCAGTTAGGATGTAATATATCTGACCTTTGCCTTCATGGTTAGATTGGGTTATGAGTCTAGGGGAGGATGACCACAGAAAATGGCGCGAGTTAGCCTGTTACGGGTTGAATTAGGTTCCCACTCAAATTCATGTGTTGAAGTTTTAACTACCAATACCTCAGAATGTAATCTTATTTGGAAATAGGGTCATCAAAGATCTAATTAGTTAAGATGAGGTTACACTGAAGTGGCGGGGGGGGGGGGGGGCTGATCCAGTATGAATAAAAGGAGAAATGTGGACACAGAGACGTGCACACAGGGAGAACAGCATGGGAACGTGAAGGCAGAGATCAAGTGTGATGTGTCTATAAGCCAAGGAAGAATAAAGATCACTGGCAAATCCTCAGAAGCGAAGGGAGAGGCTGGGAACAGACCCTTTCTTAATGCCTTCAGAGGGAGAATGGCCTGGTGACACCTTAATCTCAACTGTGAAACAATAAATTTCTATTCTATGACTCTAGTTCACGGTACTCCATCACAGCAGCTCTAGGAAACTAAACAGGCCCAAGACCCTCCTACCTATTACAAAGGGAAAAGAAAACTTAACAACAACAACCAAAAAAAAGCCATGTAGCTGATTCCAGGTCAAGGCAAATTCCATGAACTCTCATCCATTACCTTATTTGATAATGTTTTCAAAAGCCACACTGTGCTCAGAACTCCTGAGCCCCTGGTGAGCAGCAGAACTGTGAAGGCCCAGCCATTAGGTTGCGAGCACTGACAGTGCAGAGACGGGGTGGCATTTTGTTTTATTGCCTGTGGCTCTTGCATTTCAGACTCTTAAGTGTGGTTAATGTATTTCTCCCCTACATGGTATCCAGTTGAAGGATCAATGTCCCTGGAAAACAGAACTTGAGAGTGCAATTTGTGGGGAGGAGTAAATTCTCCCTGGGGATGAATGTTCTTAAGAACGAGACCTGTAAGGAAGTAAAGGAAGGAAGAATTGGGCAAAAGTCAACTGTAATGTTGCTGCAACAAAGACCTCAGTCAATCCTCTGGGGAGCTCTGGAGCTGGGCTGACCCTATAGAGATGTCCTGATGTGAGGGCAGGGAGGGCCGCTGCCCCCCTTCACTGGCCAGTAGTTAAATGGAGATTGTGCCCAAGAAGGACACTGTGCCTGGAAGGATGTGACTTTGGGCAAGGCAGCTTGCTTCAAGCAAAGGCAAAAAGCTAAGGAGAGGCTCCCAAACAAGTGGAAACCAACATTCCCAGCAGCTGGGAGAACAAGTGCCTCAGTCCTGAGGGGAGTTCTGGATAATGCACAGCATTTGCTTCAGAGGATACCCAATTCTGGATGCAAAAACCTATTTCCCTGACATTTACTGAGCACCTAGTGGAATTAGCAGATAAAAGGCAATGCAGCCAACTCCCTGGACTATCTTCCTAACAGGTCATATATACAGAGATAGGCAATGCTTGTTGGGGGGCGGAGGGGCATCAGAATGGGGAATGTCAGTTCACCTAGGAAGGGTGGTGCAAGATCAAATTGGGAAGGAATAAGTTTTGGGTCAATTAACTCTTAGATTTCACAGAAGGAAGTATTCTTGTTGGGGGAATAGGCCCCAGTTGTGACTGTGACATAGACAAAGCTGGGTCACTGCCTCTTTCTTTTGATACCCATCCAGGCACCTGATCCTTTGCTCAGTGATCCCAGGCTCCTTTTGAAGGTGACAGCCCAGAGCCTTAGCAGAGCTCTGGTTGGCTTGCAGGAGCTAGAATGAACCCCAGGCCTATAAAGCTACCCACACAGACCTGTTGGTGGTTCCTGACTCCGAGCTGTAGCCATCAAGGGAGAACAACGCCTGCTTGTAGTTTCATGGAAACCCATAACCTCTGGTCTACATCAGGCCAGCCTCTCCTTCCTGTCTGTATGAGTTTTCTAGAACTGTTGTAACAAATTACCCCAAATTGGATGGTGTGAAACAAAAGAAGATTACCTTCTCATAGTCCTAGAGGCCAGAAGTCCCAAATCCAGCTGTCCGCTGGGTGGTGCTCTCTCTGAAGGCTCTAGGAGAGGATTTGTTCCTTACCTTCTCTTAGCTTCTGGCATTACGGGCAAGCCTCAGCTTGTGAATGTAGCCCTTCAATCTCTGCCTCCATTGTCACGTGGGGCTCTCCCTGTCTTTG
This sequence comes from Otolemur garnettii, assembly GCF_000181295.1. Lineage (NCBI taxonomy): Eukaryota > Metazoa > Chordata > Mammalia > Primates > Galagidae > Otolemur > Otolemur garnettii. The sequence continues at coordinate 12,341,913 of NW_003852421.1, read as the reverse complement.
CATCTGTTTTCTAGGGACAACAGTTAAATAGACTAGGGCATAACACACCCTGCTTCAGGACAATCTCATCTGAACTTGCTTCCATCTGCAAAGACTCTGTTTCCCGGTGCAGTCTCATTCACAGGTACCAGGGGTCAGGACCTCAACTATCTTTTGGGGGGACATAATTCAACTGATAACACCATCCAAGGTTATGATGCCTTATCTAGTTAACTAACATGTACTAAGAGAAGAAACCTTGACAATTTCCTCAGAGGCTCTAAACATTATCTCTCCATCTTTGAACTTTGGAGAAAAATCTAAATCTCACAACTCGACTTCTGAGATCTATAATGTATAAATAGACATTGGGAATAATTTTTCCATAGGGAATAGGGACAGAATGAGCCAAGGTGAAGCAAAAGGAAAGATATTTTGAGACCTCTCAAGTCTTAGTAGGTACCAGCTTCATCTACTCTTGGGCCTAGTCCATTCGTTATTTTTATTGATTGAACGGATATCACTAGTTAGGCCAAGATTTGATCTTGATCCAGAGCTACTGTTTCTTGACTACAAGTATAACCCTCCCTGGCCTTATCACAAAGACGGATAAAACAGTGGTCCAGAGAAAACTGCTCAGAAAGACCAGCACAAAGCCCATCCCAGCCACTGAATGAACCATGTCAAGCATCTTCCAGTGATGTTGGGTCACAGAAGCCTCTGTACTGATGAAGGATCCCATCCTATTCTAAGCAGTGTAGCTTTAAGACTGCTGCATTGCGGGGTTTGGGGGGAAAGACGGGGGCTGGGTTTGAACCTGCCACCTCATATACGGGGTCAGTGCCCTACCCCTTTGAGCCACAGGCGCTGCCCCCTGCTGTAATTGTATTATGTTTTTAAATAGAAATGATGGATGAGTTACTGCAGAACTCCAGCCATCCTGTGTTAACATGAATCACTGTGAAGCTAACATTAGAAGTTGATGAGTTGATGAGGAGGTGCCATCAGTTTCAGAAAAATGGAAAGGGACTCACATTTCTATTTTGTGGCTGAAAGAGAGAGAAAGAAAAAAATAGAGTATTTTTTAAAGTCCTCTGATGCACATGTAGTTTCAGACCTGAAGCTTAATTGCTTCCCAAAAAGGCCATTGAAGAGGTAAAAGAAGAGCCCTATCCAAACCCCACCTCTAATTGTGGGAATCCAGGGGCCAGCCTGGCCCTATCAGATCCCCTCTATGGTGAGATGTCTTCTCCTGGTGATCAGGCTCACTATTTCCTTGAAAAATAAAACAAACCAAACCCCCAAAATCCCAGCAGAATATGGCATCTGAGCAAGCTATGAACTGTTCCTGCACAGAAACCTCTTGAAGGTTAAGGAGACTTGGAGCCTAATTCCATGTTCTGTACAATGGAGATGCTAAGACCTTCCCTAGGAGCAGTGAAGTGTAAGGGTCAGATCATAAATCCTTGTTCTAACACCATCCAGATCTTGGGCAAAGACATTACTTAACATCTCAGAACCTCCTTCCCTCATCTATAAAATGAAATTATAATAATATCTATTCTCATAGGGTGGCTGTAAGAATTAAATGGAGATAAAGGGAAGGAAGGAGGGGGGTGGGGTCTTGGTGTGTGCCATACCTTTTGGGGGCAAGACATGATTGTAAGAGGGACTTTACCTAACAAATGCAATCAGTGTAACATGGTTTCTTGTACCCTCAATGAGTCCCCAACAATAAATTAAAAAAAAAAAAAAGAATTAAATGAGGGTATAATAGGCTAAATGTTTCCTATATACTAGGTGCTGAGTATGCAATTTCCTGTTCCCACCATGTATAAGAAAAAGCACCTCTAAATTAGAGATGTTTGTATCTGTTGGATCTTTAATCCAGCTCGCAGATACATTTCCACGTGGACACACTGCCTCACCCAGCACAGCTAACATAGGCATTGAGCATCTGAGACTACGGAGGGGTATTGGTTAAATCTAGAAGTAAGTGGAGGCTTATCACAAATCAGTGTTAGAATTCTCCTGTTCTTCAGGTTATGGATAAAATGTAATGCTACTCCAGTAAACTTAATCCCATTCCAAAAATGAATGTATGTAATGTGAAGGTCAGAGCAATGTGGTTTAACATAGGCGAAGGTCAGTGCAAATTAAAACAAATAAATGAAGGAAGAGAAGAAAATACCTCTGCTCTTGTTTTCTTTTTCATGTCTGAGTTCAAATTCCCAGGCATGGATATTGTTTACAGCTCCCAGATAACTCCAATGGGCAGCCAAGGTTGGGATGCTAGCAAAGTACGGACAGGGAACTGCCAGGCTGTCTGGGCGTAGAGATCGTCACTGCTGGTTCCCACAGCACAGGAGTCTTCTGGGTCTCCAGAACTCCTAACTATTATGGAACCAGAACGTCTGGGGCAGGCACAATAATGGCTGTATTAATCACCTTGGGTTGCCATAACAAAACAGCATGATCTCAGTGGCTTAAACAATAGAAATTTGTTTCTTCACAGTTCTGGAAGCTGGAAGTCTGAGATCAAGTTGCCAGCATGGTGGGTTTCTCATGAGGGTCTCCCCTGGCATATAGAGGGACATCTTCTCACTATGTCTGGTGTCTCTTCTTATCAATCCTCTTTTTTTTTTTAATTTTTTAAATTAGATCATAGCTGTGTACATTGATACTGTCGTGGGGTATGGTGTGTTATTTTTATATACAATTTGAAATATTTTCACCAAACTGGTTAACATAGCCTTCATGTCATTTTCTTAGTTATTGTGTTAAGACAATGATATTTTTCATTTAGAAAGATTCACATGTCACATGTACCCTTAAAATATGAACCATAGATGCGATCTCACCAATCACCCTCCCTCCGCCCATCCTCCCCCCTCCCTTTCCCTCCCTCTCCCCTTCCCCCATATTCTTGGGCTATAATTGGGTAATAGCTTTCCTATGAAAGCTATAAATTAGTTTCATAGTAGAGCTGAATACATTGGATACTTTTTCTTCCATTCTTGAGATACTTTGCTAAGAAGAATATTTTCCAGCTCCATCCATGTAAACATGAAGGAGGAAAAGTCTCCATCCTTCTTTAGGGCTGCATAGTATTCCATGGTGTACATATACCACAGTTTATTGATCCATTCATGGGTCAATGGGCACTTGGGCTTCTTCCATGACCTAGCAATTATGAATTGGGCTGCAGTAAACATTCTGGTACAAATATCTTTGTTGTAGTGTGTTTTTTGGTCTTCTGGGTATATACCTAGTAAAGGAATTATAGGATCAAATGGCAGGTCTATTTTTAATTCTCTAAGTGTTCTCCAGATGTCTTTCCAAAAGGAACATATTAGTTTGCAATTGCACCAACAGTGTAGAAGTGTTCCGTTTTCTGCACAACCACGCCAGCATCTGTGATTTTGGGATTTTGTGATATGGGCTAATCTTATCAATCCTCCTGTGGGACCTCCCAGATCAGGGCCCCACTCTTCAGACTTCATTTAACTATAATCATGTCTCTAGAGGCCCCGTCACCAAAGGTAGCCACGCTGGTAGTTAACTGCTAATAGCAATTAAAGGTTATTCAGGATGTCATCTGTCCTTGCTACTCATGGTATAGCTGATGGACCAGCAGCAAGGGTTTTCCTGGGCACTTGTTAGAAATACAGACTGTTGGTCCCATCCCAGCCAGACCTTCAGTACTAGAATATGCATTTTAACTCCGTACCCATGTGATTAATATGTACGCAAATCCGTGAGAAGTGCTGTTAATAGATTGTCTTCAGTCCTAGAAGCTCTTCTGATTCTCAGAAATTGTAGCAGATTTGTTTGCAAAATAGCCAAGCCTGTTTCTGGATCTCAAAGAAAGGCTCAGGCTTTCTCACTGTGTGGGTAATGGAAAATACATCTCCTGGCTGTTGAACTTGATGATTCACAGCAGAAAGTCTAGAGTGACTTAATCCCCATTCTTTTTCTTAAGCATACTACCGCCCTCCTCCCCTTTCCTCTATCCTCCAAGGACCTTTTCTAAAGAAAAATAATTGAAATCAATTTCAAGCTAGCTACAGTAAGCACTTGTGGTGAATCTTACCTACAGTTTTAGTCCAGTCCTACAGGTCTGGCAAGAGTCTGGGGCCTCAGGGGCTCCCTCAGAGCCCAAGAGGGCCGGAAAAGTTCAGAGTGGAGATAAGGGCGAGGCCGATGCCATCATGACCCCACCTATTCCAGGGACTGCACCTACTGCAGTGACCGGGATAGCTGGCCTTTTGTCCTGGGTTGGGTGTGAGCAATAGAGGAATGGGGCTGAGGAGCTCCCCACACCTGTTTTGTTAAAACTGTTGCCCAGATAAGGGTGCCACACAGGCTAAATCTCTTTAGTAATAAATTGCTGTCTATAATGAAAGTTCTGGAGGGATTGGACAGATAACATCAGTGTCATTTGGGGAAGACCCATTCAAAAGCCAAAACTCACCCATCCAATGGGAACACCTTGGATCTCTTGAAAGAGGCCTGCAGCCTCCTGAGCACACCAAGATCTGCACTTGAGTTCCCAAGGGGACCACCCAGAGAGTAAGCAGGTGCCAACATCGCATGGGGACAAAATTCTACCCTCAGTTTCCTACCCGGCTTCCTCAGAGGCCTTGGTCAATTCTGCTTCCAACCCTCCCCAGCCTTCCACGCCCAGGCCAGGCTGCCTGGGCTTAGAGATTGTCACTTGTAGATGACACATGCATGGGGATACAATTCTACCCTCACGGGATATAGTATTTGCGGAGAGCCAAACTGTTGGGTAGGGCCTACCTTCCTAGGGCAGATTCTATCCTGTAGACACACGTGCACACATGCATACACAGTTTTGTCCAAGTTATAATAAATTGCATGAGAGGCAGCTTCAGAGGGAAAAATTGTCACAGTAAGGCAGTAGGCAGCCAGAAGAGTATGTTTGGAGAGTGAGAAGGGCAGTCCTGGTACATGGCCTTGTACTGGGTGCCCCAGTGTTGAGAAAGAAGGGAATTCCTGCATTAGACTTATTTCTGACTCTTAAGCAAGAGAAGTGTGAACACACCAGCCTTGAGACAATGAGGCCACACCACCTCAGATTTTATCACAGGCAAAAAAAGCAAACATTGAATGCGGTTCAGAAAAAGTGAAATCTGATCCAATAGCTCAAGAATAGGGTGTATCAGAGGAGCTGAGGTATGTGGGACCTGACTGGGAGGACAAAGAGGACATTTCAGCCATCATCAGAGTTACAGGTGGAAGAAGGGTGTGGGCAGCTGCTTGGTGCAAATGGCACAAGGCTGAGAAATGACAGGGAGAAAGCAGGATTACTCCGTCTGTTCACTTTCTGTTTCCTCTACCAAGGGAAATAAACTTCAAAGTAGAAAAGACAAGATGAGCATTGTTAGGAGAAAATAGGTCACAAGATAGTAGGAGAATTTTCAGCCTTAATGCAGTTCAGATTTCCAGCTTTCTGGGGCCACTTAGCTCAGCTGGAACTCTAGAACTACATTTCCCAGAATCCCTGTCCCTGCATGGGCCAGGCAGAGAGACAGTTTGCACCTGATTTGGGAGGTAAAAGGGAAGCAGCAGCCAGGGTCTTTTCACGCTTTGAAAGTGGCAGCGGGATCACCGGAGCAGCTGACACATGTTGCTAGTCTGCTGGCTCTGTTGTTGGCATGCAGAAGCAGCCAGACACCAGCTTCTCCAGCTCTCGGCATGGTTGGGTCCATGATGGTTAGCTCTGTGATGGCCTGGGCAGTTAGGACCATGATGACAGGTGCCAGACTTGGAGGCACTGAGAAGAAGCAGCCGGTTCCAGGCTGTCCTCCCTCTCCTTCACTCTGCATCCACTGTGGCACCCTGACTACTGCCCTGCACCATTCAAACTCTAGGCCAGGCAATAGCTTACTCCTGTGATCATAGCACTTTGGGAGGCACAGGCAGGAGTATCGCTTGAAGACAGGAGTTCAAGAGCAGCCAGGACAATATAGCAAGACCCTATCTCTCCTAAAAATAGAAAAATTAGCCAGGCATGGAGGCAGACCTGTGGTCCCAGCTACCAGGGAGGCCAAGACAGGAGGATCATTTGCGCCCAGGAGTTGTTGCTGTGAGCAATGTTGACACTATGTTGCACTCTGGCCTAGGCCACAGAGTGAGACCTTGTCTCAAAAAAGAAAAAAGTCAACTCTTGGGCCTTTAATACCTTTCAAAGTTGTTATACTACCTGTGTACAGCACATTTGCTGGTTTACTTTAAGAAAAAAAGAAATAACCCTCATCTTCTTTATCTATTTAGGGTTTTGTTCACTGTTATATACAGCTGAATTTAATCCTAATGGATATTGAAAGTAAAGAGGGCTATTATTTCAAAGAGTGAGTATATTTCAAACACGAAGAGGATTTCCAATGCCTTTGCATTTGGTTGATAATTTTATTATTTTGCTTAATAAACACATGGAAGATCTTCTTATATTTACAGGTGAAAAAATCATGGCGGCACAATTATATTTTAAATAATGAAAGTGGTATCCAAAGAGATCTCAAGAGAAGGGAGCAGCTGCTTTCTGGTCAGGTCGTCCAGTCTGAGCTGGGGGCGGGAGAGTAGCACCATATTCACTGTTAAGAGTGATACTCAGGGTGGCGTCTGTGGCTCAAAAGGGTAAGGTGCCGGTCCCATATGCTGAAGGTGGCAGGTTCAAACCCAGCCCCAGCCAAAAACAGCAAAAAAAGAAAAAAAAAAAGACCAGCCAGGTGTTGCGGCGGGTGCCTATAGTCCCAGCTACTTGGGAGGCTAAGGCAAGAGAATCACTTAAGCCCAAGAGTTTGAGGTTGCTGTGAGCTATGAAGCCACAGCAGTCTACCAGAGGGTGACATAGTGAAACTCTGTCTCCAAAAAAAAAAAAAAAAAAAAGTGATACTCAATCTCATATTAAAATGGGCCTTTGATGCCTAAAGGCCTTTGGCTGATATTTTGGCAAAAAGAAAAAACCCCAAACAAACAAACAAACAAAACCCCACCAAAGCTGTTTTCTGGTTGTTCCCTATGTGTTCAGCTTGTGCAATGGAATTTTAACATCTTTAGAAGGAAGAGTAAGATACCATTAGTAAGAGTGAGTGGAGGAGGGGAGTGGGGAGCTTGAGTCTGAGAAAGGAGGAAACATACTTGTCTCTTTTGAATTTTGTACTATATAGAGGTATTACCTACTCAAAACCCTTTTTAAAGGATTTACACAGAGATGGACAAAGTGGGGCCTCGTCAGAGAGAAAGTCTGGAAGGCTCTGATCCTCATGTTAAGGACAAGTGGTTGAGAGATTGAAAAATGTTAACCTAGACTCGGGGTAGGGGACTGGGGTAGCAGGTGCTAGCTGGAGAGTATTGAAAGGTTCATCTTCATCTACATGTCTTAACAGAAGAAGACTAGGCACAAGGAGAAGAAACCAAAGGTACAGAGTCACTTTCACTTTCCTTTTTAGGGATGGGCTTCCATCATAGAGATGTTATTGAATACAGATTCTAAAAAGTTTGCTGGGGTGGTGCCTGTGGCTCAGTGAGTAGGGCGCCAGCCCCATATACCGAGGATTCAAACCTGGCGCAGCCAAACTGCAACAATAACAACAACAAAAAAAAAATAGCCGGGCATTGTGGCAGACGCCTGTAGTCCCAACTACTCAGGAGACTGAGGCATAGAATCACTGAAGCCCAAGAGCTGGAGATTGCTGTGAACTGTGACGCCACAGCACTCTACCGAGGGCAAAGTGAGACTCTGTCTCAAAAAAAAAAAAAGTTTGCTGCTTGGAGTGGAAAGTGCCCTGAATGATTAAAGTCACTTTCAACTTGTGATTTAATGACAACGAGGTTTAAATTTGGTAGACACGTGAGGCTCAGGTCTTTTCAACATTAACATCTGCCAACTCCATCTTCCTAATTCTCCCTGTTGGTTCCAGTCACTACTCAGCTTCAGTAATGGTGGCAAGGAGGCTGGGGGAATCAAGGGAACAGCAGGAAGAGTCTGACATGGAAACGCCAGTCAGTTAGTTGTGTTCCCTCAGAATGGAGGAAAGCATGCAGGGATGCCATGTGCTACGTACACCAAGGTGTAAGAGTTCACCTCTGCCGAGAACTGTGAAGAATCTCACGTCTGCTGAGGTTTCACCCTGTTTGCAAGCTAACAACTGAGCCTGCTACAGCTGCATAGATGCTGGCAGAAGACACCTGGCTCCTGGGTCAGAGAAAAAGGACTTTATTCCTCCTGGCCACACTGGTTCCTCTTGTCCCCAAAGTCCCCTGGGAGCAATGTGGAGGCAGGCCAGGATGGGTGTGTGCAGTGGTGAGTCTGTGTCATGGTTGAAACCTCAAGCTGAAACCACCTCCAGACTATGAGGGGGCCCTCGCAAACCTACCCAATCTTTGCCACAGAGAGAGATTTTTTTTTTTTATCCTAGTCAAAAAAGCAATTCTGCCCTCTGCCCTGGGGAAACCTCTGTCTTCCCCATCTCTTTGCTACACAAACATGCTGGAGAAGATAGTCTGGAACAGAAGTTATCAATAAGATATGTAGAAGCACCATGGAGAATCAGCCCCAACAGCGTCTCCCTACAGGGGTGAAGTTCTGATGCACAGAACGGTCAACTGGCTACCCGAGTGTAAGGTCTACTTAATATTTCTCTGGAGCAAGGGGGCAAACAAAGGCCTTGGGTTTGGACAGACCTGGATTGGAATCTCAGTGCTATCATTTAACAGGTAAGTAAGCTGTTGGCTTCATGTCTCCAAGCCACAGTTGTCTAATTTAGACATTGGAGCCCCAATGACATCTCGTACTGTTGCTATGAGAATTAAAATACATGGTATATATAATTATCTGAATTGATATCAGTTCCCCACCTAATATTCTTTGATTTTATTTAAAAAAAATAACATTCTGGATCACCAAATTGTAACAGACTTATGAACACGTACAAAGTCAGCTGTCTTTCCCCATGACTTGGTTCTGTAAATAGGAGGAAAAGACATGAAAACATACATCATTGAGCTTCCCTAGTACAAAAGTAATCGTTTGTGCTTCTCAGTAACTCTTAAGCCAAACATGTTGGATTACTTTAGATGTTAGTAACTCTCCAGATGGGAGAACAAGTCATCTGTGCTTTTTCTTCTCTTGGCTCAAGTTGCAGCTGACCATCCCTCTCCCTGCTTGCCTCCCTGTCCTCCAGTGTTCACGTCAAGTTAACTGAATTAGCATGAATTAAGTTTCTGTGCCCTCAATTCTACACAATAAACACCCCAGCCTATAATATCATAGATTTCCCTATGGAACTCCAACTCGGCATCTCTCTAATTAAACCTGTTTGGGCTGTGATTTCTTTTTTTCTGGCAGCTCTAAGCTTGATAAAAAAAAAAATAGGTAAAAACTGGAAAGTGTCATCTTGTTAGTCAAGCAAAAGCCGATGACTTAATTGGAGGAGACCAAATAATTTGCCTCCATTGCTTTGTAAGATTCTTTTGCTTTGTTAGTTCACAGACCAGAAATAAGAGCAGAGACTCAGGTATATCTTTTGTGTTTTTTTCATCCCAGGTGACCAGAGACTTAGCATGTTATTATGGAGAGTCATCAGAAAGAGCGAATTGGGTTTTGCTGTGCACAAGGAACTTAGAGGCAGCAGCTAACAATGGAAGCATCCCAATAGATTTAAATAGAAAAAAAAGCCCTGTCATCCGGACTGGTTCTCATGTGTGAAAATCACCTAGAAGTCTTATTAAAACTGATTGTTGAAGCTCGTTCATCCTCAGAATCTCTGATTCAGTAGGTCCAATAGAGAGCCTAAAAGTCTGCATTTCTAATAAGTTGCCAAATGATATTCATGCAAGCTGGTTCAGGGACCATACTTTGAAAACTGGTACCATAAAGCAGTGGTTCTCAGCCCTGGCTGCATATTACAACCACCTAGTAATACCAGAAAGTATTGCCCGGTTCCTACCCTTGGAGATTCTGACTTAATTGGACTAGGGATGAACCTGGGCCTCCAGATTTTTAAAAGCTTCCCAAGAGATTTAATACCTGCTCTGAGAACCAGGGCACATCTAGAAGTTTCCCAGGTGGGTGCTTTTCTCTTATTCCCAGCGGCGTGGCAGCTAGAAGATGGATGGATATAAACAAGTCATCATTATAAGCCTTGTCGGATGTAAACAAGTCCCTCTAACGTCAACTGGAAGGTAAAGAAAGAAGAAGATCTGATCCGCGTGGTATTTCCTGCTGGTTAGGACTGATGACAACTCTAGCTCACAGTGACCCAGTTTGGAGTACTGGGCTCCTGAGCAAAACATCTCCCCTAGAGTCTTCTTTAATTATAAAATAATCAACTCAGTAGTCCCTCCTCACTTCCACAGAGGGGCCTATTGTGTGGATTTCAGCCTAGTGAGGGGAGAAAATAGCAAGCTGCCCCCTGGGTGTCATGACTCTTTGGGGCCCTTGAAGGGAAGGGAACCGTACCATCTGGCCAGGGCTCATCCACAAAGGGCCTCTGTAATAATAATGAGTTGTTATGAAAATAGAATTCTCTACAAAAGAATAATATTTTCCTCAAGTCTTAAGTTACCTGTCTTCAGCACGTGGGTTAAAGTTCAGAGTTTATCCCAGTGGATAAAGTGGGTCCCCAGCCCTTACTGTAGATTAGAATCACCAGGGACACCTATGAAGATAGCTTGTCTTACTCAGGGTGATCATCTGGGCCTGGGCTTCTGGCATGTTCCGCATTGTAGTACTAGAGTCCTGCATCCTGGGAATGCCTTAATTCCAGACACTTGGCTGGCCACCTTGCCTCATCCCAGACCAATTAAATCAGAACCTCTAGGGGTGGGTCTTGGACATCCGAATATTCCAAAGCACTTCCCTGGCTGCTTTCAAGTAGAGGAGACTTCGGCTTCCTCCAGGTACATGTGATTTCAGGGTGCCTTTTTTAGGATCATTTATACAATCGAGACATTTCAGGTGTTCACAAAGCTGTGTTTTTAGCAACCACATCATGTGCGGTCACTTCCCAAGTGAGCAGCAGAGAATGTGGCCAGTCACTTCAGTCCTGTTAGGCACAATGCAGACAGTCTCTCTCATAAAGAAAAGACCCTTTCTAATTCCATGTGGATTTTAAAAGTGGCAAAAAAATGCAAACTGAAGGAAAAGAAAGCTACAGAGACAGTCAAGTGGTCAAGAGGAAATATGTTACCCACAAGATGGTGGGTGATGTTTTTTCACGAGTGTTTCAGAAACGTTCTTTTGCAAGCCAAAAATTGGATTCCCATGGGAGCAAACCAGGAGTCCTCAGCCCGAGCAACTTTTCCTCAATGTAAGAAATGTCTTACTGCTGGGAGAAATCAAATATTTGCCTAATTGGCTTATGTACTGCGTAAATAGTGCATTGCATTCTGTTGGACACAGGCTGGACATACCTCGAATGAGCTCCCCCCAGGAAATCTAAGCCAGCAGGAATATAGGGCATCTGACGTGTGGACAGTGAGCACGTACATAGCAAGCAGAGGCCAGAAAAGCAGGCTCTGCCCCCAGGAGTTTAATACAGGAATGTCCAAAGAACAGCTGATCAACTGGTAGGGCAGGAAGCCAAGCAAACGGAAGCTTCTGGTGGTGAAACAAGCATTTTTATGGAAGAAAGTGAGAAGTGAATTTTAATTAGTGGCTATCTAATCCCCCCAAAGATTAATTAAAAACAACAGTTACACCTGCCTCTTAGTACGTACTTCAGTATTCCAGTTTGGGATGCTGAGACTTGGAGTGACAACATGGAACAGTGAAAATAGCAATGAACTTGGACCTTGAAGATGGAGGGGTTGCTTCCTTAGAAGCCTTCATTGTTTCATCCAGAGGAAAGAGGTTCCAACTTGGCTTACCAATCCCATGTTTCTCAAGTTGGGTCCAAGTGTGGCAGAAAGGAACACCATGGAACACAGACACTGGAGCTAGAACACCTGGGTTAACACCCACCACACCACACCACTTATTAGATGTGTGACTCAGGCACATCACTTAATCTCTTTGTGCCTCAGTTTTCTCATCTGAAAAAAGGGATAATAATTCTACCCACATCCTGGTCGTGTTGTGAGGATTATCTGGGAGAATGCCTAGAAACTTACAACAAGCCCGGCACATGGGTGTGCCCCACTAGTGCTACGTTATTATGAAGTACAACGATTTGGCTGATTCAGAATAAGACAGAAAAGGAGCTAGATCATGGGAAGTCATGAAAGGTATGGAAAGAATGATGGAGAAGACTGACATTGGTTATAAGGAATAAAGTTTTTCTAGCAGGAAGGATCCGAAAATGTGCCTCCCCCAAGATCCCCATCTTAGCCCATTTTATGTTGCTATAAAGGAATACCCGAGGCTGGGTAATTTATAACAAAGAGATTTATCTGCCTCATAGTTCTGCAAGCTGTACAAGAAGAATGGCACCTGCATCTGCTTCTCTTGTTGGAAGGCAAGGGGGAGCAGGAGCCAACCTGCACAGGAAAGGCAGCAAGGGTGGAGGGAACCAGGCTCTTTTTAGCAACAAACCCTTGAGGGAAGTAAGTGAGGTTGACAACTCACTACTGTGGGAACAGCTCCATTCATGAGGGACTCACCCCTATGACCTGAACATCTCCCATTAGGCCCCACCTCCAACAACGAGGATCAAATTTCAATATGAGGTTCAGAAGGAACAAACATTCAAACTATAGCATCATAGCATCCCAGCTAGCACATAGGTATGTGCGAAGCAAATTCATGATCGCTTCTGTTCTCTTGGCTATGCTGTTTCCACTGATCATCCTACTTGTGGTACACTCAGAATGATGCCTGGACCGTAGAAGAGTGTCAGTAAAGGCCAGCTGCTATGGTTGTGGTGGTAGTTGCTTTTGATCTTAATATTCTCCTTAGTCTGGATAAGCAACAACACCCAATAATAAAAATCAGATTAGATGATATGAGTGGAAATGCTTTGCAAACTGGAAAGTATTTTACAAAGCTAAGGTGTTATTATCCCTCTGCCTCAGTGAAAGTGATTAATTAGACAAATGTTTGCAAAGCACAAAGCACAGGCTCTACTTTGTGCAGAAGGAACTGAAGTGATCAGTGTTACCTTATCTGAACTTTGATTCTAACAGCCGCTCTTGCAGTCTAGTGAGAATGAATGACTGGCAGCAGCTTTCCTCAAGGCTGAGAGATTTTAACCTGCAGCGGGGTGTGTGACATCCCTGGGTCCCAACAATTAACCATTGTAATGCTCACTGAATCAGGCAGTTGACTTGGCACGCTTCTTACCAGGCTGTTTAAATATTTAGAAAAGGGAACAATGAAACCTGAGAAATGTGAGGACCTGCTTGTTTTTGATCAACAAACAAGAGTCTGGGCAGGAAAGTTCTAGGAGGGAGATCTCTCAGGGCCCCAGTACATGCATGCCCTTCCCCCAGGGATGAGACAACTTCAGGCTCAGCTTTGCACAAGCAGCCACTTGACACTGTGCCAGACGCTATGTCGGCAGCTCCTTAACCGAGTAATGAGACTTGGTTTACTGGGAACCTTTAATTACCAGTCTAATGTACAAACACATTTCTCTCTAGAGATGTTCACACAAGCACAGGCTTTGTTCAGAAGGAAAAGCAAGCTGCTTCCTCTTCCTGGCTGAAAAGGCATGGATTTGGGGTGACATTTACCTAGGATCAGTGAAACTCACCCTGCTCCAGCTCTGACACACTCGTATCCTTGCTCCCCCCATCCAAGGACCCAATTAGCTGTGTTTGATGATGTCTGCAGGGTGACTGTCCCCTCGCTTCTTTCTGCCTAGGTGCTGTAAATAACAACTATATTTAGAACACTGGACTGGCTACTTAGAAGGCGTACAAAGCAGGAGAAGTGTGGATTCATCACTTTCTAGGAGCAATCTTCACTATCCCTCACAGCATCTAATAGCCCATCATTTCCCCAACAGGCCTCTCTCCTAACATCCCTATTGCTGTTGAAAGCGCCCCCTCTGGCCAGTTGGCCAAATCTGAAACTGGGTGTGATTCCCCTGCCTGGTTCTCCTCTGATCCAAACCCAAGACATGCCAGTTCTATGCCTCCCGTATCTTTGGATTCCATCACTTCTCCCTCCCATGCCTCCATCACCTCTCACCTAAACTCCTATGCCATCTCCCTAACCAGCCTCCTGCATCCAGCTTTGCCCTTTTCTAATGCATTCTCCCTCACGTAGCCAGAACGAATCTGAACAAAATATAGACATGAACACGATTCTTCTTTGCCTAAGAGCCTCGATGGCTCATTGAACCCGTAATCACCAGGAAGGAGAGTGCTCGGTCTTGCTTACAGCCATAGGCAGTCCCAGGGCCTAACATAAGTGCGAGAAACAGAGTAAATGTTATTGTTATTATTGTGTGGAAAGGCTTTGCCCCTTTCTAGCCAAATCGGCTGACTCCTACCTCGTAATCAGCCAGGTTTCTTTCTGCCTAGCTGTAAGCAATAACTTAACAAGAGGAGCACAGCATTTAACTGTCTGAGTAGTCAGACTGTATTTGGGGGGGGCGGGAGTTAATTCCCCAAGATAAAGTTACCTCTTATAGATGCACATGTTGTGCTAAGAAAAGATTGTGGAAGGTGGAGGATTCAGCTTTTCTTCTTGCCCTTCTATCTTACTCTCTAAACTCAGCCTCTCTTTCTCCCCTCTCTTATTACTTTTTCCACCCCCCACCCTTGGCCGTTTTTCTCTCCCCCACCCGCATTCCTTCTCATTGAATATCCATTTCCTCACAGGCACCAAACCTGCAGGGCCCTGCTCTTGGCTCTGCTCCCCTGGGGATCCTGGATTTCCATGCCAAAATGTGCATCGCAGGAGTGAGGATCAATGTAGGCCTCAGAAGCTGTTTTTGTCTGAAACTTTCCCCCCCATCCTAAGCTCTCACTTCAAGCCAGGATCCCTCCAGCCCAGTGCAGCTATGGACTAATGCGACAGTTTCTCTCTGACAGTGGTTTTTGGAAAGTCTTTTAATAATCTCAAAGCATGTTCTTGGAATCTGATTCAGAATGCCCCTGGAGGAATAAACAGGCTGTGAACAGGCTTCAGAAGAAAACAGAGACTTTATTCAAGGCATTTTTGCTTTTATTTACCATCAAAATAGTTCTGCATCAGCATCACCATGGCAGCATGTGGACGTGCAGGAGGTGGGGTGTCCTCAGGGAGTTCATCAGCGTCCTGTGTGGAATCACTGCCTGTCCCTCCCTAATGTCAGCCTGTGGGCTTGGCTTGGACGTTGGACCAGGAGGAGATGAGCGGGGGCACAGGAGATGAGCAGGGGCACAGGAGATGAGCAAGGGGCACAGGAGCTAAAGGAAGGCAAAAGACACTGTTTTCCTGCCTATTACCTATCTGCATGGGGGATGCTCCTCACGGCTAAGGGGGATGCTGCCTGCAGCTCGGAAGAACCATCCCTTAATGACTTCCTGTAGCAGGGAACCTTGTGCCATGAGCAGAGCTGTCGTGCAGTTTTTGAGTGTGCATCCTTTTAAGGATATGTCTTTTTTCGTTATCTTTTTTCTGAGGCACACCTATTAACTGGCTGAGGAGGTTTATTCATGCATTTATTCTTAATTTCTTTCATTCATTTAACAAACACTGAGTTCTTACTATGTTTAGGAATCCGGTGATACACAGCACACCATCCTAGCCTTAAGGGCAAGACACAGACCCCAAATCAGGCGATTAAAATGCAGAATGAAAAGGGGTCCCATAGGTCTGATTATGGGATGCAGGGCAAAGGCCCATGAGCAGGACACATGTTTATTTGTTTATTGTGTCTCTCCTGTCATGAAAATATAAGCCAAGAAGTCGAGATTTTGCTTCACGTACTCCCTGATCTCCAGGTCCTAGAAGAGTGCCTGGTATACAGCAGGAGCTCAGTAAATGTAAGCTGAGTTACTGACTCAGTGACCATCCCCTCCTTCCCTACATGTCTGACATGCTGGGAATGAAGGGACATGACTCTTGCCTGACGCTGCATTAATAAGCTTAATCACTGTAAGGCTAATTTAATAACTTGTACTGTATATGACACTGACAATGTCCCTTTGCTGTGCTGCCAAGTCCCTAGGCTGGGCCATGTCCCTTCATGGCAGGAATGATGGCTTCCTCCTGCAAACCCTGTGCCTCCAGGTCCCCCACCTGCCTGAGCCTTGAGTCCTTACTGGTCATCTCAGTAGAGGGTCAGACCAGACATTTAACGCTGCTGAGTTTTACCCAAGCTCATCTAGAGAAAGAGAGTTTACACGGCATCTGCTGGCCACTCCTTTTTCTTCCTTTCTTTAGACTATTTTTCTAGAGAATAAGCTTAAGCTGTCACAGGTGCTTTACATGGATAAGTTCATTTGATCCTCACATCTATTGGGGAGAGGGCTGCTATTTGTCCCTATTTTACAGATAGGAAAACTGAGTAGGAGAGAAAAAACTAATTTGCCCACAGTGACCCAGCACTCAGAGCTGAGCCCAGGCAGTCTGGTGCCACAGCCTCTCTGCTGATTCCCATGCCTGCCTTTTCCTTCAGGCAGATCCTGACGGGCCATTTCCTGGCTGCAGTGACACTCGTCTCACCAGCAGGCCACATACCCATTTCCTATACATTCTCTTGGGGAACTAACATAAATAATACCCCTCTCTTCAGTACCCCAGGACAGAACTGTCTTGGTCTATTTGGGCTGCTATAAGTAAATACCATAAACTGGGTCATAAACTGGGTAGCTTATAAACAATAGAAATTTATTTCTTATAGTCCTAGAGGCTGGGAACTTCAAAATCAAGGCAGATTCAGTATCTGGTGAGGACCTGGTTTACAGATGGCTGTCTCCTCACTCCATCCTCACATGGATGAGGGGTCTCTCTGGGGCCTTGTTTAGAAGGGCACTAATCCATTCATGAAGGCTCTGCACCCATGATCTAATCACCTCTTAAAGGCCCCACCTCCAATACCATCACCTTGGATGTTAGGAGTCAAGATATGAATTTGGGGAAAACACAAACATTCAGATGTCATTAAGGACATTTAATTAGTCCTTAATTATCAAAGATAAATTGAGACAAAGAATCAGAGAGATAGAGGTCAAAATTTCACCTTCATTCTGATGAATTCCAGGTTGGAGGATGTGGCTATGGTGTAAGTGACCAAATAGGCCTGTAAAACCTTTCAGTCATTCCACTCCCTGACCCTGTTCCATAGTCTACAACACTTTGGACACTCCACATAAAAGAAAATTCTGGTCTGCAGAGCTCCTACCTTCACCCAGGATCACAGTTTCACCATAGACAGAGATAGAGGGAAAAGGCCCACACTCCAGGTTTCCGGCTTTGAACACCACTACCCAATTGTGTTCATTTCTTGGAGCTGCTGTCACAAAACTGGGTGGCTGAAAACAACAGAAGATATCCCCTCAGAGTTCTAGAGGCCAGAAATCCAAAGTCAAGGCCAGCAGAACCACACCCCTTGTTTGGCTCTGTCACTGTCAGCATTCCCTGGCTTGTGGCCACATCACCCAGACTCCGCCCTGTGGCCACATTGCCTTGTGTGTCTGTCTCAAATCTCCCTCTATCTCTCTTTTATAAGGACACTTGTGATGGTATTTAGTTCCCACTTGGATAATCCAGGTACCTTCCTATTACTGACTGAATTATGTCCTCCCAAAATTGATATATTGAACCCCTGACCACTCTGCCCCCCACCATGCAACTGTAGGTGGAGATAAGGATTTAAAGAGATAATTAAGTTTAAATGAGGTTATAAGGGTGGGGCCTTAATCCGATGGGACTAATGTCCTGATAGGAAAAAGAAGAGATGCCAGGGTACCCTCATACAAGGAAAGGCCATGTGCAGACACAGCAAGAATATGACTGCAGGCCAAAGAGAGAGGTCTCGAGAGAAGCCAACCTTGCCAGCACCTGGATCTTGGACTCCTGCCTCCAGAACTGTGAGGAAATAAGTTCCTGTTGTTTAAGCCACCCAGGCTGTGGTACTTTGTTATACAAGTCCTAGCAGACACATACTATCTCCTTATCTCAGGATCCCTAACTCAATCACATCTGGAAAGACCCCATTTTCCAAATAAGGTGACTTTTACAAGGCCCAAGAATTGTGATGTGGTATCTTTGGGTTGCTAGATTCAACCCACACTAGAAACCATGGACACAGTGGGTTAACTCATTTCCCCTGCAGGGACAGAATGGCTACTGAGCAGAGCAGGAGACGAAGGCTGCGGTTCCTTGCTGGCCTGGTAGCAGTCCCTGGAACATGAGCAGTGGGCAATGACTGTGTCCCCTAGAGCCTCCTGCAAACCATCAGTGCACTGCAGTTTTCCACCTGTTTGTTTTCAATTTGGCGAACTCCTGACTTGAGGCCTGACCACAGCAAGGTTAGTAAACAATAATTCCCCTCTTCTCCCTGACTAAGTCTGTTCCCCAAAATCTGCTGTAACCAAATCCACTTTCCCCACTGCTCTTCACCTTTCAGGCCCTGGCCACCAAATAACAAAAACAGAGGTGGGAAGACCCAAAATATCAAGGTGGGTCCCAGGCTAGGCTTTACTGCCAGTAGAATCAACAACTTCTGAATCAGAAAAGAAATGGGTTTTATTGGGGGAGGAGGAGGTTGAGGGTCATTTGTTTGTTTTTGTTTTTTTTTTTTTTTCATGGACAGTAAGTAAAACAGACATGGTCCCTGCCTGCAGCAGCCAGAAGTCTGAGACAGACAGTATTGATCTGCAAGGCACTGTAAGAACAGGGTAATAGCGTCATGCATTAACATGGAGAGGCTTGTGAAGCCTGTGCTTACAATACCTAAAGTACAGATTAAGTAGAAACTGGTTTGAAGTGAGTTTCTGGGAGGCTTATCCATTGCATAGGGAATGAGTTCTTCCTGGTGCATCGGGTGAAATCACGAGTGGAATCAATGGTTTCTGCCCCAGCACCTCAGTACTGCTTCTCTCATACCACCTTCCAAAGTAGCCCAGACAGTTCTGGGAGAAATTAAGAAACCATAATTTTGAGCATCTGCTGTGAGCAAAGCATGATGCAAGCTAGAGAACACTGAGCAATACTGACTTAGCAATCAAAGGGAGGTGCTGGCCCCCTGAATCAGGGTCATCTGGGCCAGTGGCCAACTTACTTGCCAGGCGGCCAGCACCAGACACGACAAACCCAGGCATCCAGGTTATATGAAAAGCTCAGTGCTTTGCCTGTTTTATTTCTGCCCCTGAATTAAGTAACATTGTCTCTGCCTTAAAGATGTAGCTGGGAGATTCAGAAGGATCTTTACTAACAACATTTGTTTAGCTGTTATTATATGGTGAGCAATTTAAGTACATCACGTCAGGTCACTGGATGGTAATGCAGTGGTGAAGGGGACAGATTCAGGGAGCCAGAGTACCTTGTTAAAACCTCTGCTATACCCCTTGACAGTGGGTGTCTGTGGGAAAGTGACCTCCCATCGACTTGCTTGCATTGTAGGAAAATGGGACGATAAACCACCTAGCTTATAAGATTGTTTAAAGGACTAAAGGAATGAATACAGATAAAGCACTTACAACAGAGGCTATCACAGGATGGGCCCCGGATGGAGGCTAGTTATCTCACAGAGTAAGCACTTTACCAAAAAGGCAGCTGAGGCTTTGGGAAGCTTATTAGTCACAGATAATAGGAGGAGGGAGCTAGGAGAGCCATGGCCGTCTCTCTCACTGCTAACAAGTGGGAAAGCCAAGCCCTATCAGGTTCCACTATGTCAGACAGAAACACCCTGACAAGTGTCCCACAGGTTGTCACTGCCAGTACCAGCATTAGAACCTAGGCTACTTCTAAGTTTCATTCTTCAAATGCTCCTTCTTATCTCGGCCCACTCAGGCTCCCATTTGCAGCTGGCATCTTCACCCAGATGAGACCTTCCTAGCATGGTGAGACCTTGAGACCCTGTTTCTAACCATGTGAATAACCAACACACTTGGAACCAAGGCTGGCACCACAGACCTTGAAGACCTGGTCTAACTGCAGCTCAACTTCGATGTTTAATTACCAACTGTTTTGAGAATTATTGTATGCAAGACATGGTACTAAATATTTGTTAATATACAGAGAAATAAGACAATTGCTTGCTCTCAAAAAATGTAGGAGGTAGTGGAAGAGATAAGCAGATACAAAAAGAACACGGAAATGTGAACAAGGTTAGCAGGGGATGAGGAAGGGGCTGGGCCAACCCTGCCATGGACTCCGAGAGGGGCCATGGGACGGTGGGGCGGGGGGGTGTTACAAAGCCTCCCAGGCACGAGGAGGAGGAAACAGGGTACTTTCCAGTTTCATTCCTGTCCACTGAAGAACTAGAGCATTCTGGAACCAATGGGGACCTTCCTGTAAGGCTTCTAAATGGCTTCAAGGACGCTGGGGTCACAGAACAACCCTATTTGGCAGATGGCAGGAACTGCCTGAGGGAAGGAGAAAGGCCGTCTCTGACACCAAGCCAGAGACAGAAAGCATTTTCTCAGAGTTAGAGAAAGGGAGGCAGGCCCTGATCTGTTTGGAAGCGGTGGGTGGACCCAGTATTCCAGTACTTCCTAATCATTTGTGGGTCGAAGACTCTTTTGAGTTGTGGACCAATGTCACAGACTAAAGAATGTGGGCCCAGGCAACATATTGCCAAGCTTCCGTGGTGTCTCAGGTGCTTTGGAAACCCACCAACAAAGTGGGTCCATAAACCTTAGGCTTAAAATCCCACTTGTGAGGGTTTTTTAAATGTGGCTGTAAATAGAGGATTCTTAGGGCAGCAAAACTACTCTGTATGTTACTGTAATGGTGGACAAAGTCATTATACAATCCCATAGAATATGCGACATCAAGAGTGAACCCTAATGTCAACTATGGACTTTGGGTGGTGATGGGTCAACATAGGCACATCCGCTGTAACAAATACACTGGGGGGGGGGGGCGGTGCTAACAACAGAGGAGGCCATGCATGTGTCGGGGGCAGGAGGTTTACAGGAAATGTCTGCACCTTCCTCTCAATTTTGCTTTATATCTAAATCTATTACAATAATTGAAGTCTGTTTTTAAAAAGTAGCTACAAATTCTTTGATACTCCTCCCATACAGAGATGAGGTCTCTGCCCCTTGTCTTGAATGTGGGCAAACTTGTGACTACTTCTACCAATAAAACATGGTTTCCAAGGCTAGTCTGTAAAAGGGCACACAGCCTTTTATACAGAGAGAGAATGCCACAGTTCACTTAGAATGCCTGCATTGGGGACGCTTCCTCCCATAACCCAGCTCCATGCCATCTAGAAGGCCATGCTTAGGAACTCTATAGACAGTCTCAGTGAGCCCAGTGGCTGTGGGTTGAACTGTGTCCCTTCTCCCAGTCCCCAGTGCCTATGAACGTGCCCTTATTTAGAGACAGGGTCTTTGCAGATGATCAAATGAAGATAAGGTCATATGGGTGGGCCCTAGTTCAATATGACTGCTGTCCTTCAGAAAGGGGCAATTTGGACACAGAGACAGACACACACACACCCCGAGAAAATGCCATGTGAAAATTAAGGCAGAGATCAGGGTAACATATTTACAGCCCAAGAAATGGCAAAGATTGCCAGCCAGCTACTGGAAGATAGCGGAGAGACATGAAACAGACAGTTCCTCCCCAGCCTCAATGGAAACCAACCTTGCCAAAACCTTGATCTAGACTTCCAGCTCCCAGCACTGTCAGACAATACATTTCTGTTGTTTTAAACCAGTGGTACTATATTGTGAAAGCTTTAGAAAACTAACTCATCATCCTTAGAATTCTCCCTGCCCAGGTGCCAGAGGAAGTGAAGAAGCCATCTCAGAAGTGCATCCCCCTCCACCCAGACACCCGTTGTAGCCATTCAGGTCTTCCTAGCTGAGGCCACAGAAGAAGGGTAGAGGCGAGCCATTGCTACTGGACTCTGATTAAAGTTCTGACCCACAGAATCTGTGACCTTAACAAAATGGTAGTTTTAGCCACTCAGTGTAGGGTTGTCTGTTACACAGCAGTGGTGAACTGGAATACCACTTAAAACTCCGACCTCGGACTAATCTAAATTATGCCTTCTTCCTTCCTTATCTGCAAAGGGGACTTACCTGATAAATAATTCAACCTAAATGTCTATGGAAATGGCATCACAGAACCTGAGAATTAGAAGGAACCTGATAGTCACGTTTAAGTAAAAACAAATCACCCGCAGCCCCAACTTATTCATATCAAACAGCTTCATTTTCCCTTTCAGTTCTGTGTGTACATAATTTGTGCATAGTTTATTTAAGATTTATTCAACATCGTTAGGATCAGAGCACCCATAATTTTGGAATCTGCTTTTTCCACTTGCAATTTACCATCGCATTTTCCACGATGCCATATAGTCTCTGTACTATTTTAATAGGCTGCAAAAATTTCCACAAGTGATTGTACTATACACGACTCAATCATTTTTTTTTTTTTTTGCCCAGCATAAAAATTTTGATGCAAATCTTCTTTAACTGCAACATTTTAATTTTTTTTGTAAATGAAGTGTTGGCAAACTATGACCAGTACGGCAAATCTGCTCACTCTGTTGTGGTACTACCTGTGAGCCAGTAAGAATCCTAAAAGTTTTAAATGGCTGGAAAAATTTTGAAAGAATAAGATTTCATGACACTGGAAAATAATGTGAAACTCAAAATTCAGTGTTCCTAAATAAAGTTTTATTGGAACACAGCCATATGCATTCATTTACATGCTGTCTGTCACTGCTTTCACACCACAATAGCTGAACTGAGTGGTTGGGACAGAGACCATATGTCCCACAGAGCCTAAAATACTTACTATCTGAACTTTTATAGAAAACATTTGCCGACCTCTATGCTAAATTCACAATAAACCACACCCCTCAGCATTCTTGTCCAAGTTCACTGTTTTTTTTTTTTTGTTTTTTGTTTTTTTTTACCTTGTCAGGAATCTTCTTTTCTCATCTTTCTAACAATAAATTTGAACTTATTCAACAATTTGTTAAACTGCTCTTTGTTGGGTATCAGTCCTTTCCAAAGGCTGTGGAAAATATATAGTTTAATAAGACCCCTCCCTGCCCCCCCCCCACTTTCAAGGAGTTTGCAGTCTGGCAGGACATTCTAGGCAGAGACACACCAAGAATATAGCGGATTTGAAAGTCCTGTGGGCATGGAGAGTTGAAATAGGAGCACCTCAGGGTCCAGATGTGGGGTAATTCCTGATAGCTGGGAACATGGCATTTGCACTTCAGAAGAGCAATGGGAAGGGTAATATCAGTAGGAAAAACAACTCTAGTGTGAACAAAGACGGGCAGACAGGAGACTGTTGAGCTTGTGAGTGGAAGAGGGTGGCCATGATGGAGATGACCAAAGCAGCCGCCAGGGGAGACCAGACAGAAGGAGAGAGATGGAGAAGAAAGATAGGGGTGGAGGAAGGGAAGAGGAAGAGCAGGGGAGGAGGACACTGAGGTCGAGCTAAGACAGCCCATGGAGGGAGTGACATGAAGCCAACCTGACCGAAAAAAAAATTTTTTCTTTTAAACCTTCAAGTATCTACCAGAATTATCAATATTTTCATTGTCCTGTGGCCAAAGGCAGATAAGACAGATAGAGATTTTACATTCTCTGCCAAACAAAAGAAACCACAGTCTATGAAACTCTTGGATGCCATTTAGTTAGCCAGGAGAGGCACTTCTCATGCAAGTCTTTGCGATGAAATGCTACCTTCCATAAGAAATAAGATTACATGCAAGAAGTCTGGAGGCTTCCAAGAAGGCTTCTTCTATGTAGTACATACCCTGCCTGGTAAGGATACTTGTAGGGTTACCAAGTGCAGAGCAGCATGATTGTAAATATAAAATTTCCCACAAGGGTCTGTATCGGGGGTCCTCAAACTTTTTAAACAGGGGGCCAGTTCACTGTCCTTCAGACAGTTAGAGGGCCAGATTGCGGGCCCTGGAACAAGTCAGCTGCTAAGCAGGACAGGCAGCGACAGCAAAAGCACCCAGCGGGCCAGATAAATGTCCTCGGCAGGCCACATGTGGCCCGCAGGCCGTAGTTTGAGGACGCCTGGTCTATATTCTGAAAAGCAGGTAGGTTTCCCTCTTATGGGCATTTCCAGCCTTCACATCTAGCTCACTACAAATAGTCTCCAACCTCTGATGGTCTGACTTAAGATTTTTTCCAACTTTATGATGGATTTATTGGGAAGTAGCCGCGTCATAAATTGAGGCACATCTGTCATTGTTCCAAATGATCTTACTCTTTGGAATTCCATCTTCTCTGTGTGAATACTTCCCCTGACTTTTATCCAGGCTCCCTTTTATTAATCAGAAAGGCTTTCAATATTAAGGCTACAGAGAAGGCTCCATCTCTTCTGTCTGCAGTAGAAATACCAGGCCTAAGGAAAACCAACACCAATAAATATTAAGCTTCTCCAAATCTTACCCACTCTCAGGAACCAACTCTTCTAGAACAATTCTTCTTAAAGTGTATGAGATAGATTGAGGAGCTTGTTAAAATGCAGATTCTGAGCCAGAAGGTCCAGGGTAGGACCTTATATTCTGCACATCTATAAGTTTCCCGGTCATGCTCATGCTGCTGATCTGTGAACCACGCTTTGAGTAGCAAGGGCCTAGACCACACTGGCCCCATCATCACGCTCTTCTGAATTCCAATGGCATGGCCAATACTCCTTGGTATTTCAGTTTTGGATTGTTTCCTGTTTCAAGAGCAGTAGTCTTACTCCATAGCCAGTCTATGAACTCCTACAGGAATGAGTCTTATCTGATATGTCTCTGTCCCCTCTAGGCACAGAGCAGGCATTCAAAGTTCAAAGAGAGTTTTGAAACCAGAGAAGGAGCCATGTAAGACAGCTGGGGGAGCCCCACTGGGAAAGCCACAGCCACACTGGGAAATACCACTTCAAGGCATCACCTTTACCTTCACTCTGTGTGTGTCCTTAAGAGGCGGTCACTGTTTTGCTATGCAGAGCAGGTACAAATTTGCAAGCCTTATACTTGGGTGAACAAGAAATGGAAACGTTCTTTAGATTCCCATGACTCAACTTAAGCATAATTTCAAGCCTGTCTACCTGACTGCAGAAAACGTTATCTCCACCAGATTTAGGTGAACCAAATGACTTCCTGTTTTCTCTGCCATTGTAAGATTCCCCTCCCCTGTCACCCCTCATCATAAGTGATGACCGTCGCCAGTGCCACAGCCTACAATCATCAGTCCCACATTCTGCATCCTCTTTGTGGCCCCCCTATGCCCAGCTGCCCTCCTGTAGCCACTCAATGTCCCTGCTATAGGGCACAGGGACTTTAAATTTCTGCACTCAGAGTTCCAGCTATACCTGGAGAAATTTGTGGGTAATCAAATCAAGATGTTAGCCATTAGCCTGCCATGTGTTGCGTGAAGCAGGCATCTTCCCTGTGCTTCAGGAACTTCCCCTGAAGAGAATTCTCCCAAGAAGCATGTACTTAGGTGAGTGAACATGTTTAATAATTGATGTGAGGCTGGCACAGTGGTTGATGCCTGTAATCCTAACACTCTAGGAGACCAAGGTGGGTGCATTGCTTGAGTTTAGGAGTTAGAGACCAGCCTGAGCAAGAGCAAGACCCAGTCTCTAATAGAAATACAAAAACTAGCCAGGTGTTGTGATGGCCACCTGTAGTCCCAGCTACTAAAGAGGCTGAGGCAAGAGGATTGCTTGAGTCCAAGAGTTAGAGGTTGCTGTGAGCTATGACACTACAGCACTCTACTGGGCACAGAGACTCTGTCTCAAAAAAAAAAAGTTGATGTAGTATTCAAAGATATTATTCTTGGCTCGGCACCTATAGCTCAACCGGCTAAGGCGCCAGCCACGTACACCTAAGGTGGCGGGTTCGAATCCCCAGCCCGGACCCGCCAAACAACAATGACGGCTGCAACCAAAAAATAGCCGGGCGTTGTGGCGGGTGCCTGTGGTCCCAGCTACTTGGGAGGCGGAGGCAGGAGACTCGCTGGAGCCCAGGAGTTGGAGGTTGCTGTGAGTGTGATGCCACGGCACTCTACCCAGGGGGACAGCTTGAGGCTCTGTCTCAAAAAAAAAAAAGATATTATTCTTTAGCAGATTATGAATGTGAAGCATCAGGGCTCTATGCTGGCACAGGCCCTCACTAAGACCCTCTTCCTAGTTGTGCATTCTTTTTCTTATGATGGGACCCCCAAAACCCAAATCTGCTCGTGGTGTGTTATCGAAGTGCTGAGTGTGAGGGTTAAGGGTGTGACTCTGGTTGAGGAGAGAACCAGGGGAAAGGGAGGGAAAACAAACCCCAGTGGCAGGCTCAGGGTCAGAATGCACCAGGTGAGGCACCAGCCTAAAGCCACACACCTCATGCTTCTTCAGGACCAGGTACCATTCCTTAAGACTGTGCACTTAAGACTGGCTGCCTCCACTCCCCACTCCGCCCACGGGCTTCCGAGCCCCCAGCACCCAGTGCAGAGGATTCTGTCTCATCCACACTTTTGGCCCAAGTCCCCTGCTTTGCAGTCCCACTTCGATCACTGTAGTCAGTCTGCCATCACACCTAAGCCCAAACCCACACCCCACCTGAAGACACTAGAGTGTGTTTCTCTGTGCCTCTTCCCTCCTTTGAAATTTTTGAGTATGAACTAGTGCCTACTAACTCAGGTTCAAACTCATTCTGATTTTAAGAAAGCACATGGGTAGCACTGATAGCTCAGTGGGTAGGGCGCTGGCCACATACACCAAGGCTGGCGGATTCGAACCTGGGCCAGGCCAACTGAAACAACAATGACAACTGCAACAAAAAAAAATAGCTGGGTGTTGTGGAGGGTGTCTGTAGTTCCAGCTACTTGGGAGGCTGAGGCAAAATAATCTCTAAAGCCCAAGAGTTTGAGGTTGCTGTGAGCTGTGATGCCACAGCACTCTATCCAGGGAGACAGCTTGAGACTGTCTCAAAAAAAAAAAAAAATAGAAAGAAAGAAAGTGCATGCTCTGGCCCCTACAGCTTTCCTGCCCCAGTCCTTAGGACACCCCCTCTTCTAGCATCAAGAGCCTACAGATCATTTGAGGTTACATGTGACCTCCTTAATGAGCCTCCCCTGATCTAGCAGAGTGATTCAGCTCTCTGATCCCCACTCTGTGGTGAATCAGGTTCAGACCCTGGATGCTGCTGCTTTAATGGCAGGAGTTGGGTTGTTCATCTCATGCTTACCCCACTTAGTGCTAGAAATGGATGGGCACCTGTAATAGCCAGTTTTATGTGCCATCTGGGCTAGGCTATAGCACCCAGTTATTCAATCAAACACTAATCCAGGTATTACTGTGAAGGTATTTTGTAGATATGCTTAACATCTCCCAACAGTTAATTGACCTTAAGTAAAGGAGATTACCCTTGAGAATGTAGGTGGACCTCATCTCGTCAGTAGAACTGAGGCTTCCCTGAGGAAGAAGAGATTCTGCTTCAAGACAGCAGCATTAGAACCTGCCAGAGAGTTTTTAACCTTGTTGGCCTCCTTTGGGATTTTGGACTTGCCAGCCCCCACAATTGCCTAAGCCAGTTCCTCAAAATAAATCTCTTTATACATATGATTTCCCTGACTGATACACGTTTGTAGAACTGAGGAGGCTGGAGAATGAGGGAGAGTCTGTACATTCAGGAATGCTACTGGGCCATGAGGGCTGGCTGTCGGGGGCCACTTGCACGCTGTACACAAAGGAAGAGTAGGTGTGGACACTGATTCAGTTTGGTTGCAAAGAAAGGAAATCCACTCACATTAGGCAGAGTTAAAAGAGACCAGTTGGGAGGACTCAGAGACACTCTCAGGGTCCAAGGGCAGCAATCAGACATGGCCAGGCAGCTTCTCTTTCATCTCGCTGGATCTGCACAATTCCTCTCTCTTCCCGCAAGCCCCTCACACTCCCCAGTGGAAGGCCAAGCTACCTTTCCCACCCACAGAGCAGCGCTCCCTCAGGACACTGCAGGCTCAGCTCCTTTGATCCTACTGTCTGACTCCATTTCTCAGTTGTGTGATTACAAACTTCCAGGATAGAGATCTGAGGGCCAGGGGCCTATCATCCTCCCCTGGCCCACAACAATAGGCAGAGAGAAAGATTATGTAGCACAAATGTGACCACCTCAACCTCCCCCTTTAGTAGAGGAATTTCACAAGAAGAGTGCTCTAAGACACATCTGCAGACCTGATATCACTATGTCTTTGCCTGCTCAAGCTGCCATAATGAATACCCCAGACTAGGTGACTTAAACATCAGAAATATATCTCTCACAGTTCTAGAGTCTGGAAGTCCAAAATCAAGGTGTGGGAAGGGTTGGTTTTTCCTGAGGCCTCTCTCCTGGGCTTGCAGACGCCACCTTCTTGAGTCGTCACATGACTTTCTGCTATGCATGCGTGTCTCTGGGGGCTCTTCCTCTTCTTATGAGGATACCAGATAGTAGGGGCTTGTGTAGCTTACATTACCTCCTTAAAGGTTCTAACTATAAACACAGCCACATGAAAATATGCTGGGGTTAGGGCTGTATGGTATGAATTGTGGGGGAGGAGACAATTCTGTCCATGATGCATCCTTTCTGAGATTCACCTAAGTGAATCTACTTAATCTGTAGTTCCTCTTTTAAAAAGTGGGAGTAATAGTGCCCCATTAGATTTGTGCATAGACTGGAAAAGGGATGACTATGGAACATAAATGATACCTATTATGTTTATTATTGTCTCCCAAACTTGCCGCAGAGCACCCACTTCCTGTGCTTCGGAGCCATTCTTACTTTATGTTGGATAGTTTTGCTCCTGCCCTCCTCTGTCTCGGGTTAATCATGGTCACTTCATATTTACACCTTACATGGAATATGTAGGGTATTTTAAACATCAATTTTATTATCCAGTTATGTTAATGGTCCGTGAAATAACATGTGAAGAGCCCATTAACCATTGTGAAAGAGTTTCCATTTCTTCCAAATGACAGAATAATAAGAAAGGCCAATGTAATTCATTGCTGAGGGGGAGGCTGACTTTCATCTTCAGATGCCCTTCTGGAGGAAACAACTTTCATAACTTAGAACTCAGCATTTCAAAAGAAGTTAAGGACAGCTGATCCCCCCAGGCATCAGCCCGCAGAGTGTCCCTGGCCAAGAAATAATGAACAGTGCATGTAAAGAAGTAAAGGGATGACACTTAATAGCTTACAGTGAAGATGATTTTAATCCCAAATGTGAACGTTGTTTCTTTCAACAAATTTGATTCTGATCTCTGACTCGTATTTCACCGAAGGACCAGAGTCTGTCGGTCCTGTATATGGCCTGCTGAGAACAGGCGGAAGGGTAACTCCCTAAAGCACTCCCACATGCATCCTCCTCCTCACCTGAGCTCCACACCAGCCCTGCCCTAAGCTCCCAGGAACATCAGGCAACAATGGCTCTAATCCATGTTTACGCGTGAATCCATCATTTCTACACACTGTTTAGTGCCATAGACATATAAATTTCTTGGAACACGTCCCACACTTTGTTTCTGCTCATCTCCCTAACCCTTACCATGAACTTGGATCCAGACTGCTTTCCTCTCTGTCTATAATTATCCCTTTAGTGCCGACATCCCATCTCATGGTTATAAATGCCGTCTATACGCTGACAACTTCTAGATTTAGCTCTCTGTTGGACACTAGCCTCATATGTCAGCTGCCCACTCGGTTGCCCAACAGGCGTCTGAAATACCATTTCCCTAAAATCAAACTCCTGATGTTTCCCACCCTCAAACCTTCTCCAGCTACGGTATTCCCCATCTTAATATTATCAACAGCATCCTTGCAGTTACTCAGGCCAAGAACTCTTGGTGCATCCCTCACTCATGGCTTGTCATTCTCAACTCCCAATCCAACAGAAAATCCCATCAGCTCTCACTTCAGAGTGTACCCTGAGGCTTCTCCTCCTTACCACAGCCACTGCCAGCATCCCGGTCCAAGCCACCGTCATGTCTCATCTTGACGACTATTCTGCCTCCGCTCCCTTATAGGCTATTGTCTACCCAGTAGCCAGAGGGATCCTTCCAGAACATAAGTCAGTCCATCTTGCTCCTCTACTCCACCCATTCCCCTGAGAGCAAACACCAGAATCTGTACAATGCAGGACCCGGCCTCCCTGCCATCCCTTCTCTGACTCCATTCTTCCTCCTCCGTCCCTCACTTGCTCTAGTCGTACTAAGCTTTGTGCTGTTTCTCTACCTATGACTCGGGTGCCCCTCGCATAGTAGCTTTGTTTCATCTACTTGGAAGGCATTTGTTTGCGGCAGCCACGTGGTTATGTCCTCACTACCTTTTAAGTCCTTGATGAAATGTCACCTTCTCCATGAGGCCTTCTAGGCCAGGCCATTTAAAATGACAGCTATCTCCCCAACCATTCCAGTACTTTCTTTCCCCCTCCCCACCTGCATTTTCCTATGGTTTTTATCACCATTTGGCATGCTAGATGTTTTCCTCCATGTTCTGTTGACCTCTGTCTCAACACTGAAACCCCCATAAGGACAGAGCGTTTTCTATTTTGCTCACTTCTGTTATCTCCAGCCCCCATAACAGCTTAATCTGCTGTATGAACATATAAATGACTGTTGCTGCTGGAAAATTTTAAAACCACATTTAGTTCAACCACTTCATACTACAGCTGAGAAAACTGAAGCAAAGCCAATGACCATTTGCCAAACATCACAAAATTTGTTAATGGCAGAGAAGAGATTAGGGCCAGTCTTCCTGACTCTGAGTCCAGCCTTCCATCAAATACAGCATCATCTATCTTCTGTCCAAATGAATTAAAGTTGGGGGAAACAGAAATAATAGTCTCAAATTTCTCTCTAATCGTGGTACCTTGCACGGTTCAAAGTAATTTTTATAGATAATAAAAAATATCATATTAATTTCAGGGTCACTAAACTAATGGCAAATCCAAATAGTTCTATGTGGGAACTTTTCCTCGCTGAGTTTAGAGTATGTGTGACTAATTTCTCAGTCAGTTTCTAATGGAGAGAGTGATAATAAAACCAATGATAGCCACTATTATCGAGTGCCCACCAAATGCCAGGTCCCCTATATGCACTATCTCCTTTAAGTTTCCCAACAACCTCTAAGGAAGATTATTATTGCTATTCCCATTTTACAGATGAATAAAGTGAGGCATAGAGAGGTTAAGTCACACATCTGACTCTACACAATTAGTAAGAGGCAGAGATGGGGTCCAAGGACATGTTTGTTTGACTTGAAGCCCATGTTCTGAACCACTATCCTGGACTGCCTCCCATACGTAGGTTCAAATGGATGAGAAACTTCCAGGACCACTCAGCCAAGAGCACTTGATTCCCGGTTTTCTAATATGGACTAGAACCTGTTACATCCTTCTGGGTTCAGAGTGCAACATGGGAAATCCTGCAGCCCTCTGGGAGGCAGCCATTCTGCTACTCCAGGTGCCATTTAGGAAATGCTGAACACAAAGAAAAGCCTTTCACCACTGGCCTAAGTAGATAAATATTAGGAAACCCATATGAGCTAGTGAGAAGGGCGTAGAACTCTTGTCACTATTCGTGGGGCAGTTGTTAGATACAGGACAGGGAAGGACTGATTGAGCTACCAACTCACTAAGATGACAAACATTTTATAGGTAGTATTTCATTTATTCTTTACAATGTTTTGAAGTATCTACCGCCACGGTGTGCCCTTTTTACAGATGAGAAAACAGAGTTTAGAAGATGTCACTTACCCAACCTTGTACAGCTATCAAGAGAAGAGCCAGGCTTTGAGCATGAACGCGATTGCCGAGCCCACTGACTCTCCCTTACCCTGCTTAGCAAGCATAGAAGATTTACGTTCTGGAGTGGGATTTGCCACTGACTCAACTGTCTGGGCCTCAGTTTCCTAGTAGGACAGGAACAGGTTGTATCAGATATTCTCAGAGATTTAACATCCCATTGTTCTAGTTTTCACCTCGCAGGCACAAAGCCCACTAAAGGTGTTAAAGGCAATGAAAAACTGAAGTCCTTACCATCTCCTAACAAGACAACAGGCATGAGAATGAGTAATTAGTCTAATTGTGACGTGCACAGTGATACAAGCACATCTAAAACACAGCAGGAGGGAGTGATTCCTACTCTGTTGGGGAGTAACACAAACCCTACCAGACCTTTCAGTTCAGAGAACAAGTGAAATCACACACAGAGAGAGAGGGCCTGGCTGTCATCTCTGTTCAACTGCCAAGCCAGCAGCAGTGCTCCCCCATTCTGCCTGTCGTATGCCCCCCCATCCCTCACAGCTGCCACAGAGCAGATGTCCACAGAAATGGGTCATGGGATTGAGGCTATGGAAGGTGAGGGGAAGGATGGATAAGAACATATTATAAAGCACCATTACTGATGCCCGAGTGGGGGCAGGATGTTAGGGAGGGAAGAGGGCCAAGGTGGGACCCAGGGGCACAGAAAGGGCATCGCTGGGAGAGCTCTAACGGGCAGCTCTACTTATTTCTCAATCAACCCTTGAAATGCTCTGACATCAGAGCTAGAGAGCCTGTTGAAACCAAGAAGGGGAGATGTGAAAATTGACAGAGCAAGAGAAGGCAGAAGCCACAATGTGAATTGGGGGCCAAACACCCATTTATGAAGATCCCGGTGGGCTGTGCTAAGTTGAGGTGATGTCTAAAAGAACGGATGCTGAGCATCTGTTTTATAATCAGGGATATAAATGGTGGTGAGCACACCTGTTTATACCCCAGTCTTTGCAGTGCTTACAGAACAGTGGTGCCAATGGCCGGCCTGTATTGAATGTGCATTTGGGACTGGTGGCACAGAAGAATGGCAATGCTGCACCAGTTCTACTGACTCCCTGTCCAGAGTGCCCTTGGTGTTCTTATTTTGGAATAGATGTTGGTCTTTGGAGTTCTGGTAGCTGGCAGGAAATTGTCCAATGAGACTTAAAGAAAGGGTGAATAATACCTTGTCTCTCCAGGGACATACCCCAGGTGTGTGTCCCTGGAGAGTGTTTTAAGACAAGGAAATTACTGAGCAAGTCTCCCCTTTCCATGGTCTGGGCAGAAAGCTGGAATGAAGAACATGTGCTCACAGCAGAGAGAGACCAGAATCTGTACGATTTTGAAAATAAATTTGATTGTATGACACACATTTAAGTTCACTGTATCACATTTTGGACTACTTCTGCATATCTCGGTATCAATGGAAGTTAGAAATGTTTAAATGAGGCAAAAAAAAAAAAAAAATACCTTTCAGATTAAATAAGAAAGCCTGAGCCAGCAGGACCGAGGAACTGATGGAGGCCAGATGACCAGAATATACCAGGAAGAAGCCCCGCCGACCTGCAGCCCAACCCTAACCCCTTCCCAGGGAGACCTAGGGGCTGCCTTACCCTGTAGCCAGCAGGCCCTTCCTAGTCTCCTGGCCTCTGTTCTCGCACTCAGGCATGAAGCCTTCCTTCGCAACAGGGTCTAAACAACACCTGCTTATAAAGTTGGGTCAACTCAGGAATACATCAAAAACTCTTCTTTAATCTACAATCCCAGGTCACACTCTTTACTTAGAAGATGCTCAAACTTCTATCATGGTATTACTGACATGTCCACAGTAAGAGAGGCAAGATCCATGGTGGGTCTACCTTGGGTCAGCCTGCTTCATAACACGACTAGATATGTCTGCTAGGGCTGCCATAACATAGTACCACATACTGAGTGGCTTAAACCACAGGAATTTATTGTCTCGCAGTTCTGGAGGCTGTAAGTCCAAAATCTAGATGTCTGTAGGGCCATGCTGTCCCTGAAGGTGCCAGAACAGCACTGAGTCTGCTCCAGGCCTCTCTCCATGCGTCTGGCAGTTTCTTGGCTTTAGATAGCATCCCTCCATTCTTTACACACTGTTCCTGTTTGAATGTGTCTGCACCCAAATTTCCCCTTTCTGTAACAACACTGATCTTATTGGATTAGGGCCCACCCTCCTCCAGTATCACTTCATCTGCAATTATAGATGCAATGAGCCTATTTCCAAATAAGGCCACCTTCTGTAGAACTGAGGACAAATCAGCTTTGATTAAAAACTCAACATAGGAATTTTTTTGCAGGTGGGAGGGAGTTTTAAAGTCAACCCCTAACCAGAACACTGGATTTATTTCCTGATTTGAGAAATAATTTAAAGTTCACAAGATAAATCCACTGTACTGAAAAGATTGGGTTCCTATCCGTATGTTACTGAGAATAAATGTGGCATCAGATACAGGGAAGGCCCAGACTCCAGGATATTAGTTCGAGTACAACTCAGTCCCCACTTCCTCCAGCCCAGGGTAAAGGTAACAAACTATGTCAATATCTTTAACAAAAAGAATAGGGTTTAACTATATGTTTTGCAACAGGTTCTCGGTACAAGGGTCAGCAAACTACTGCCTGGGGGCCAAATTTGGTCTTCTGTTTTTGTAAAGAAAGTTTTATTGGAACACAGCCTCCCCATTTGTTTACACATACATCCTCTGTGGCTCCTTTTGCACAGTTTCAGCAGAACTGAGTTGCTGTAATTGAGACTGAGAGGCCCACCATTCTAAAACATTTACTATCTGGCCCTTTACAGAAAAACTTTGCTCACATGTAGGCTAGAACAATGCAGTACCAACAAAGACAACAGTCCTGGAGTAAAGGGAAATTCTAAGGAGGTAACACAGCAGAGCTATTAGAGTTTGTATGAGGTCCAAGGACAAGTGTGAATGGTTGTACTCCTCCCTCAAACAGGCTGAGGAGCAAGCTCTTAAAATGATAATTCTGGCTCTGTGCCTATAGCTCAAGCAGCTAAGGTGCCAGCCACATACACTGGAGCTGGAGGGTTCAAATCCAGCCCAGACCCACCAAAGATCAATGACAACTACAACCAAAAAATAGCTGGGTGTTGTGGTGGGTGCCTGTAGTCCCAGCTACTTGGGAGGCTGAGACAAAAGAATCACTTGACGCCACAGCACTCTACTCAGGGTGACAGCTTGAGACTCTGTTTCCCCTCCAAAGAAAGTTTCCCAGCTCATCAAGATAGTAGGTTTCCTCTCTTTCTAGAAATAGATGGTATTGCAATATTCTATGGTTCCCCAAGGCAAAGCGATTCGCTGCTATCCATAAAACCCTTTCACCCGTAGGATTTAGTGTCTATAAAACAACTCACCTCGTCAGGGTTTGGACAGAGGAACCTGGCCCTTTTGGCTCCATGTCTTCCTAGAAGAACTGAGTTTCTTGTACCCTGGGACTGTAGCCAAACTCTCCAGGTGCACTGGGGCTGGTCTTTGAGGCACTCTCCTCAGTCCTTTGTGAAACAAGGTAAGTAAAACAAGGCTTTCATAACATTATTTTATTCCACTCACAATGCTACCCTTTATCCTGAATTATGTGCTCCACCTTTGGGATTTGACAATGTCCCACATCATGCATGCGATGATGGTAAAAATGCTTGGTCACTGATCATTTATTTATTTTCTCCTATCTTCATTTGACCAAATAAAAAGCCAGAAGCCCAACATGCTTTTTTGTTCCTCCTGATAATGGACAAGCTCCATATATTTAAACATCGAGGAGGCATTGCTCCGGGCAGGGCCTATGGCTATAGCCCTGGAGAATGGGTGCTCCCAGGTGACATCTCTAGCAAGTGCTCTGCTCCTGATTGGCCATTCATGCATGATTGCTCTCTTTGCTTACAAGTCACAGAAGCCCAACTGGAGTTAGCTGAAGCAAAAGAGAGGAACTACTGGCTCACAGACTCAGCTGCCAAAGACACAGGCATGGAGTGGGCCTCAGCCTCTGATTAACCAGGCTGTCTGGCCCCCAGGAACACCTGCTCCATTTCTTATGTTCTTTTCCCTCTCTCCTCCATCCTCCCTGTCTCCTGATGCAGGGGCACAGCTGTTAGCAACCCCAGGCTTACTCACCTGCAGCTTTGGAAGTAAGAGAAAAAATGGTAGATTTGGTTTTGTTGAAAAATCACAGAAATAGACTGGGCACAGTGGTTCATACCTATAATCCTAGCACTCTGAGAAACTGAGGCGGGAGCACTACTTAAGCTCAGGAGTTGAAGATCAGCCTGAACAAGAGTGAGACCCTATCTCTACTAAAAATAGAAAAATTAGCCGGGCATCATGGAGGGCACCTGTAGTCCCAGCTACTTGAGAGGCTGAGGCAGGTAGATTACTTGAGCCTAGGAGTTTGAGGTTGCAGTGAGCTAGGCTGACACCAGGGCACTCTAGCTTGGGCAATAGAGAGAAACTCTGTCTCAACAAAAAAATCACAGAAAGAGACAGTAGTTGGCCTGACATGGGTTACATGCTTATTCCTGAACCAAAGGATGGTCATGGCCCGGGTTATCTGGTGGCTCCTCAGTCACCTTCCCTGGGGCTTTACTCAAACATACCCTTGCCAATGAGGCCTTTTCATTTAAATTACAGGCTTCAGCCCCCAAGAAAATCTTGTCTCCCCTTATCCTGCTCTGCTTTATTTATCACCTTCTAATATATAACATACTAATTTGTTAAGATTGTTATCTAGCTCCTGTGCTATATGAAAGGAGAGGTTAGAATTTCCCTCCACAAGAAGGGAAGAGGCCCTCAGGCCTGATAGCAAGTGTAGGGTTAAGGCATTACCACCTACTTTGTGGCAGCTAACCATAGTTTTTATGATATGACCTTGTATGCATATCTAGAAAATCTCACAGAAGCCACCAAGAGACTCCTGGAATTTATAAATAAATTCAACAGAGTCTCAGGTTACAAAATTAATGTACACAAACCAATAGCATTTCTGTAACAGTCAAGCTGAGAATCTAATCAAGGAATCAATATCATTCATAATAGCTACAAAGAAGAAAAAATACTTAGGAATAACCAGGGAGATGAAAGATCTCTACAAGAAGAACTACAAATCACTGAGAAAAGAAATGGCAGATGATGCCAGCAAGTGGAAAAACATATCATGCTCATGAATCTGTAGAATCAACATTGTTAAAATGGCTATGCTGCCAAAAGTGATTTATAGATTCAATTCAATCCCCATCAAAATACCATCATATTTCATAGATCTAAAAAAAAAAATTCTGTGCTTCATAGGGAACCAAAAAAAACCCGAATACCCAAAACAATCTTAAGCAAAAAGAATAAATTTGGAGGCATCACATTACCAGACTAACTACTACCATAATGTGATGTAAATTCCGTAGGGCAGGGATTATTGTGTGTTTTGCTTATTAATATACCCCAGTGTCTACAACAGTGCCTGGTGCACAAGGGTTCAATAAACATTTGCTGTGGAATGAACAAAAGAATGGTCTTTAGGGTCAGTCTCCCCTCACTAGAAGGGAATCTTCACATTAGAGCAGGGATTTTAATTTTTGTTTCAGAGTTCTTTTCCTAAGCAACAAATAAATCCCAGTATTTAGAATATTGCTCTCACCTAGAGGACTCTCACTGAGTATTTGTTGACTTGACGAACCAATGATTCCCTGTAGCCTTGGAGATAGCCCGATCATGGAACTCCATCTCCATGGCTACGGTGATTCATTGATTCACTTCCCAGAAATGGAGTTCTGCTGTGATTAATAAATATCCACCATGCCTTTCTAAGATGGACCCCAGTGTAAAGTTCTAACACTGTATAAGGTGATAGCTTGGCAGAAAACAATAAAATATGACCGCTCATGTGGATCATACAGTGAGGATGAGTACAATTGAGCCAAAGTTGACAACTAAGCGTGACACACAATACCAGGCTTTAAAGCCATTCTCCAAACGATGGGTGCTTCTTCTAGCATCCCAGGTTCCTTCTGCACTTTTCTTGACCTTGCACTTCAAGAAAAATGCAGATTTCACTTGATGAGCTATATTAAGGGGTATGCTTCTCTGGGTATGTGTTAGCCTTCATAACTTCTGTTATAGATACCATAATTTTGTTCAATTTTTTTAAATCTACACATGCAAACCTTCTATTATACCGAACCTTTGATCTTCCCTTACTCTGAATACCTCCATATAACTTGTTACCATGGAAATAATCACATACACCTCATTTAATTGTGTAAACAGCACACAGCTCTGTCCATCTTAATCTCATCAATAGGCAGTTTCATTGTTCCCTTTTCTGCTTTAAGTTTTTATCTTAGTTTAGATGAATTTAGAATGCCATGCTTAAGGACTCAGGTGTTTCAAGTCAACAACAAAATTAAATTTCTCTTGATAATTTACTATCCTAATTCAATATTCAACTAATTTAGATGTAGACGAGACCATCTTTAACAAGCCGGAACCCAGATTCATAAGAAGATCAGAATTTCAATTTCAATTTAATTATCTGAAACTGAAGACTGCCTTATTTAGGTTAAGATGACAAAGAAATATTTTAAAAATAAGAGGTATTCTCTGAGAACAGAATCTAAAGAATATTAGATGGCTTTTCATGGCAGCTCATAAATGCAGCCAAATATACCCCAAATGTTTATTGTTCTTATTTATTTTTGAATGAGATTATCAGATAAAATACAATATTTTGGACATACTCCTGCTAAAAATTATTTATAGTTTATCGAAAGTTCAAATTCAACTAGCCATTTTGTATTTTTGTTTGCTAAGCCTGGCACCCGTATTTTACGAGACACAATAAGCCACCAAATACTCCATAAACCATTCAACTTTTTTCTAGTTCCCAGGAAACATATAGGAGTTTCTATTAGGAGAAAAAGGAAAGATGCCTCTCAGGAACCAATAGGTCTGCTGAGAATGAAAAGGGTCAGCTCAGATCTTGGGTGCTGGCTCCTCAGCACAAATAGGACCCCTAACACTCAGCATAGTGACTAAAGACCCTACCCCCAGTTTCATGCAGGATGGATTGAGGAAAATAGTTGCAACCTCAGGCTTAATGGCCTGAGGCCTAGTGGCTGAGTGGTCTCTCAAGGAGACAAAACTGTTTACGGATGCACATTGTCACTCACTTCTAATTTGGGCAATGGAAATCCTGCAACATTCTCTTAGGCTCCTCCTTCTGTTAGCTTTGGAGTCAAGTCAAGAGGACAGAGTTTTTGTTCTTAGTGAGTAAGTTACTGAAATTTTCTGGCCCTAGTTGAGCCTCTCTTTCTAGACTTTGTTCATAAAATGGGAATAACACTGACCCTAACTGCCATTCTCAGGTGAGATCATATGAGATAATAAAAATATATGGCTCTTACATAGTGTAGGCAAACATCCCATGAACATAAGAGGGTGCTGTTGTTACTACCTGTTGTGATTTCCTCAGGTCATCCAGTTTTGTATATGACAAGAAAGACCAGTGGGGATGAGGCTTATTTAGCAGAACAGAAAGGCCTCTTGTATTTAACATTCTAATCTTTCTGACTCAAGTGAGAAAGGGGCCAATAGGTCTTGAGTTTCTAGTAAGAAGAGCACAATGTCAGGGAGCAACAACCCAATGGGCTCTGGGACAGCCCTTTGAGATCTCCACAGGGCTAACAGCTGCCATTCTCTCAGGAAAGCCTGTCCAGAGGTCGCCAAATACTCTGAACACAGGGCATGTTGAAGTAATTACAGCTGCTGCAACAAAACCAGATCACTTTTCAAACCACTGATCAAGCCACTGGTTTCCATTCTGGGACCAGGAAACCATAGGTCATGGAAGACAAGGAAAAGGAGGGAAATTATCTTTGTCCCTAGCCCTAGAAAGGAGGAGAGGGCAAAGGAGAGAAACATTCTTGCTTCTAAGTTTTTATAAGATAAATGCTTTGTGTGAATCTGAGGGAAGACAGGAAAGATAAGATGTTCCCGCTGATACCTGAAGGCAGAGGTCGTTGTGACCTTCCTGTATCATCTGGGGCTGGGGTACTGGCAGGGTACTGGCTGAATCCTGAACATTGGTAAGAATAAAGGAGAGGCTCCACTGGCCCTTCAGAACCTACCCACCCTCCGTGTCCATGTCATCTGCCTTCAAAACCGCCACCCTGCTGTTCTTTCTTTATCCATCTTTAGTTGTTACTGGAGAAAGTGTGTATTTATATATTCGCACACATTGTACAAAATCTTATGTTTCTTATTCTTCATTTAAAAATAAAAAATAACATTTATAGCTCCCCTTAAAAAAAAAAAGTAGGTTGATTTTTTGTCTGCATGATGCTAATCTGTTTTAATTTGCTCTTGTGGGTCTGTGGCTCTCAGGAAAATGATTTCCCACCTTTGCCCCTGAATTATTTTCATAATTCAAATTCTTTGCATTTCTCTTTCTTTTTTAAAAAATATTTTTTCTTACAATTTTTATTTACTTACTTATTTTTAGACAGGGTCTTGCTCTGTTGCCCAGTCTGGTCTTGTACTCATAGTCTCAAGCAATCCTCCCATCTCAGCCTCCCAAATAGCTGGGATTACAGGTGTGTGTCACTCTGCCTAGCCACATTTCTCCTTCAAAGACAATTATTTTTTTTAATTCTGCTTTGGAAGTCACTAACAATTTAGAACATATGTAGTCTTTTCTATGAAATTAGCTTTCTGTTTCTACATCTATGTGTAGAAAACATGTAGAAAACATGGAGCCTAGATACACATTTTTAAAAACTGACATTAATTTCAAATGCTTACAATTCGTCTGAGTTATATATCGGTTTTTTAAAAAGTTGTTTTTATCGTGGTCAAATACACATAAAATTTACCATCTTAACCATTGTTAAATGCACAGTTCAGTAGCTTGAAGTCCATTCACATTGTTGTGTAAACTATCTCTAGAACTAGAACTCTTTTCATCTTGCAAAACTGAAACTCTCCACCCACTAAACAACTCCTCATCCCCCCCCCCAGTCCCTAGCATCACCATTCTACTTTCTGCCTATGAATTTGATACGTACTTGGGACTGTATATAAGTGGACACATACAATATTAGTTCTTTTTTCACTGGCTTGTTTCACTTAGCATAATGCCCTGAAGTTTCATCTGTTTTGTAGCATGGAAAAGGAATGTCCTTCCTTTTTAAGATTGAATAATATTTTAATATATGTATATACCACATCTTGTTGATCCATTCGTCTATAGGTGGGCACTTGGGTTGCTTCCACCTTTTCTATTGCGAGGAATGCTATGAATGTGGGTGTACAAAAGACTCTGCTTTCGGTTCTTTGGGGCATATACCCAGAAGTGGAATTGCTGAATCATGTGGTAATTCTATTTTTAATTTTTCAAGGAACTACCATTCTGTTTTCCATAGTGGGTACAACATTTTACATTCCTATCAATTTCTCCATATCTTTGTAAACACTTGTTGTTTTCTGTTTGTTTGTAGTTTTTTGTTGTTTGTTTTTATAGTAGCCATCTTTTTTTTTTTTTTTAACTAAATCATAGCTGTGTACATTAATGCAATCATGGGGTACAGTGTGCTGGTTTTACATACAACTTGAAACACTTTCACCAAACTGGTTAACATAGCCTTCATGGCATTTTCCTAGTTATTGTGTCAAGACATCTGTATTCTATATTTAGAAAGATTCACATGTGCCCTTGTATGACGGACCATAGGTGTGGTCCCACCAATTACCCTCCCTCCACCCATCCTCCACCCATCCCTTTCCTCCTTCTCCCCCTTCCCCATATTCTTGGGCTATAATTGGGCTATAGCCTTCATATGAAAACTATAAATTAGTTTCATAGTAGGGCTGAGTACATTGGATAGTTTTTCTTCCATTCTTGAGATACTTTGCTAAGAAGAATATTTTCCAGCTCCATCCATGTAAACATGAAGGAGGGAAAGTCTCCATTTTTCTTTAAGGCTGCATACTATTCCATGGTTTACATATACCACAATTTGTTGATCCATTTATGGGTCGATGGGCACTTGGGCTTCTTCCATGATTTAGCAATTATGAATTGGGCTGCAATAAACATTCTGGTACAAATATCTTTGTTGTAATGTGATTTTTGGTCTTCTGGATATATACCTAGTAGAGGAATGTAAACTAATACATCCCTTTTGGAAAGATGTTTAGAGAACACTTAGAGAACTAAAAATAGACCTGGCATTTGATCCTATAGTAGCCATCTTAATGGATGTAAGGTGGTATTCCACCCTGGCTTTGATTTGAATGTCCCTAATGATAAGTGAGGTTAAACATTTTTTGTGTGCTTTTGGTCATTTGTATCTTTCTTTGAAGAAAAGTCTATTTCAAGCCCTTTGCCCATTTTTTGATCAAGTTTTTTTTTGTTGTTGAGTTGTGGGAGATCTTTATATATTCTAGATATGAACTCCTTATCAGAAATGTGATTTGCAGATTTTTTGTCCCACACCATAGGCTTCCTTTTCACTCTGTTGGTTGTGTCCTTTGGGGTGAAAAGTTATTAATTTTGAGGTACATGCATTTCTCTTAAAGGGAAATACAGATATTAAGATACACTGAATATACATATACACATATAGATAATTTTAGATTAGCACGCACTGACTTAAACTTCAATCTTAGTTTCTCTGTGACTCTTATAAAATGTCATTGAACTACATATAAAATCCCAGGACTATATTCATCATAGAACATATACAAAGGTATATATTGCTTTAAAAGGGTTAATTCCAGGGACTGGAAAAGCCCTTCCCTTACACACAACTGGAGGTTTCCCTCCAGTGCACATTATTCCCAGTTAATATAAATATGTACCCAGAAGGGGTAATACTAAAATGCTGTTATCAATCAGTGTTAATGAAGCATTGCAAATAAGCATAAAGCTTTCTGCAGGGGAGAAGGAAGGAAGGTGGGCAGGAACAGCCAATGAGTCAAGTTGGAGAAGAACTAATATAAGGCCTTGGGGATGGAAACCAGTGCTAAAAGGTGACACTTACATGGCACTTACAGTGTGCCAGGCATTGTTCGAGTTGCTTTGCATGTATTTGCTCAGAGATAGGTGTATTTCCTTTGATGATGAGAAAACAGTGACTCAAGGAGTTTAAGTAACTTGCCGAAGACTACACAAAGAATAAGTGGTCAAGCCAGGTTTCAAAGCAATCAAGTATCAATAAATGTAATCGTTTTGCTCTTAAGAAGCAAGTGATCCCCACTTTCTGGTATTCAGACCCTTGTGCAACCCCTGACCACATTATGCTAGGGTTGGTCTATGGCCAATAGCATACAGCAGAAGTAACAGTGTGTCTCTTCCAAGATTAGATCATGAAAATATAGTGGCTTCTGCCTTGGTGGCTCTCTCTCTCAGATCACTTGCTCTCTGGGAAGCCAGTTACATGACATGAGTGGCCCTATGGTGAGGGCCTATAGTGAGTGGCCCTTACTATAGAACCAAATGGTGAGGAGTGGAGGCCTCCGACCAATAACCACCTGAACGGGGTTGGAAGTGGACCCCAGGCAAATCATCGGATAACCCCAGCTGTGGCCAATATCAACATCTTAATCATAACCTCTTGAGAGATGCTGGGCTGGAACCATGCAGCTAAACCCTCTCAGATTCCTGACTCTTAGGGCATAAAATAATATATGTTTGTTCTTTTAAGCTGCTGAATTTGGGGATAATTTGTTATACAACAATAGATAAGTGAAAGCCTCTTTGCTTTCTGGGCCTAATTTATAATTTTGTCCAGTGTAAGGGCTTAAGTGAGAAGGCCAAAATGTCAAATTGTTTCCCGTATTTCACTTTGATTCTCTATTAAATTAATTGTTATGCACATCCTATCTTAGAGCAATGTCACTCTTCTAGTTAACATGTGTGACATTCACAATCACAGGCTACAATCTACGGCCTATACAAGATTCTCCAAACTATTCTTTCTTGGGGAATAAAAGCCTTGGTGTTTTCTCACC
The DNA here is from genome assembly GCF_000181295.1 of Otolemur garnettii. Lineage (NCBI taxonomy): Eukaryota > Metazoa > Chordata > Mammalia > Primates > Galagidae > Otolemur > Otolemur garnettii. The sequence goes on along the minus strand of NW_003852421.1, from coordinate 12,298,031 downwards.
AAAATTTCTATGGTATTGGTAATTCTATGGTAATTTCTATGGTATTTCTATTGGTAAATTTCTATGGTAATTTCAACCCTATCCCAGAAAGCCTCATTTTCCTGTCTTCTTTCAAAGTAACCAATCAGAGAAATGTTTGGATAAAATGCCATGTTTCTTGGAAAATCTGTACTAAATATCTCTTAGGTGAATGGGTGATATTCTCATTCATGTTCTGCATACACCACCTCAAATTTTATTTCTTTAAAGCCTCAGAATAGTGATTCCTAAGCTATTCAACATTTTCAAAACTTGGAGAAGGGGCACACAATGGATAGTTACTTTTTAAAATGTATTAAAGTACCATAGCCCCAAAGAAAATGAAATACTTAGAAATATACCTAACAAAAGAGGTGAAGAACCTCTATAAAGAAAATTATGAAAACTTAAGAAAGGAAATAGCAGAGGACTTTAACAAATGGAAGAACATACTATGCTCATGGCTGGGAAGAATCAACATTGTTAAAATGTCTATATTTCCCAGAGCAATTTACCGATTCAACACCATCCCTATTAAAATACCAACATTCTATTTTCAAGACTTGGAAAAAATGATTCTGCATTTTGTATGGAACCAGAAAAACAACCTGTATAGCTAAGGCACTTCTTAGTAATAAAAACAAAGCCAAGGGTATCACCATACCAGATTTTAGGTTGTACTACAAGGCCATAGTGGTCAAGACAGCAGGGTACAGACACAAAAATAGAGACATAGACATTTGGAATCAAACAGAAAACCAGAAAATGAAACCAGCAACTTATAGCCTCCTAATCTTCGATAAACCTAACAAGAACACCCACTGGAGGAAAGACTCCCTGTTCAATAAATGGTGCTGGGAGAATTGAATATCCACGTGTAAAAGACTGAAACTGGACCCATACCTTTCTCTACTCACAAAAATTGATTCATGATGGATAAAGGACTTAAATTTAAGGCATGAAATGATAAAAATCCTCAAAAAAAGAATAGGAAAAACACTGGAAGATATCAGCCTGGGGAAAGGCTTTATGAAGAAGACTGCCATGGCAATAGCAACAACCGCAACAATAAACAAATGAGATTTAATTAAATTGAAAAGCTTCTGTACAGCCAAGGAGACAACAGCCAAAGCAAATAGACAACCTATCCAAAGGGAAAGGATATTTGCATATTTTGAATCAGACAAAAGTTTAATAGGATCCATACAGAACTTCAATTAATCCATAAGAAAAAAACCAATACATCAATGGGGAAAAGAGATGACCAGAACCTTCTCTAAAGAAGATAGACAAATGGCTGTCAAATACATGAAAAAATGCTCATCATCCCTATTTATTAAAGAAATGCAAATCAGAACCACCCTGAGATATCATCTAACCCCAGTGAGAATGGCCTATATCACAAAATTTCAAAACTGCAGATGCTGGTGTGGATGTGGAGAGAAAGGAACGCTTTGACACTGCTGGTGGGACCACAAACTAATACAACCTTTTAGGAAGGAAGTATGGAGAAACCTCTAAGAACTCAACCTAGACCTTCCATTTGATCCTGCAATCCCATTACTGGGCATCTATCCAGAAGGAAAAAAAAACCTTTTATTATAAAGATACTTGTACTAGGCTGTTTATTGCAGCCCAATTTACGATCACTAAAACATGGAAATAGCCTAAATGCCCTTCAACCCAGGAACAGATTGACAAGCTCTGGTATATGTAAACCATGGAATATTATTCAGCTATTTTAAAAAACGGAGATTTTGCAGCATTTGTACTAATCTGGATGGAGGTGGAACACATTATCCTTAGTGAAGCATCACAGGAATGGAGCAGTAAGAATCCTATGTATTCAACGTTGATATGAAGACAATTAATGACAATTAATGGGATGGTGGGGCATAGGGGAGGGGTGAGCAGACAGAAAAGGAGGGAGGGGGTGAAGGGAAGGACAAAAAAATATAGTGACTAATTCTCACATAAATTGGATTTGATTTTGACTAAAGTACATTACTTAAACATTAATTTTTACTTCAACTTGTTAATATGTTGTTTAGGATACAGGATACTGCATCCTCATTTAAAGTGAATCACGTTTGTAATTTCCCCTTTATAATAATATATTTTTTCCAATTTTAATATCAGATGTATCCAGATTAAGCAGAATGATTTTGAAGTACTTCTTCTTATTCTATTGTCTATAAGATTTGGCATGATCTGTTTTTTGAAATTATCTTTTATTTTTATTTATAAATATCAGTTGTTTATTTTTTGAGTCTTTGGGGAAAAAAATAATAAGAAGTTAATTGATGACTCTATACTGAACCTCAGAGTCAAAGCATTCTATAACAGTCATACTCTTATTTGACAATGTGAATGTTACTTTCTTTGCATTACTATTATTATTATTGCTTAATACTTCATTGCAGGAATCGTCTGATTTCTTTTCCAAATGTATTTATCTTCATTCATTCTTTATGAGGTTTTTGTTTCTAGTCCTTATCTTAAACACTGTTATTGTTGTAAATTTTAAGCCTTTTTAATTCTGTGAAGGCAAAAAGTGGAAAGCTAATAATCACATCCATATGTAAAAATAAAAAAAAATAATAATAAATGCACTAAAGTGTAGAACTGTGCAGCTGGGTTCCTTGAAACTTTGTTAAAGTTAATTAAAACTCATTTCTTTTGAGAATGTGGTAACACCCATAGAGATCACTGGAGACCCATCTAGGGTGTCTCTAGTGTTGAGAGTTAATTTTCTCTGAAATTATATTCTAAACTCAAACAGTGAGTACTCAAACCAATATATTTAGGTGCTTCTTTAAATAACAATTCATATTCTGTCTCTGTTTGGGGGCAGATTTCCTCTGTAAAGTTCTTCCTATCATTAAATAAAATTTGCAGGAAGCCATTGTTTTGGACTGAACTCCTGCAGCTAGGCCCCAGTAGCAAAATGGAATCGCTCTTATTAAGTACCACATAATCAAACTGAAACTAAAGAAAAAAACCACCAGGAAAATGCCCAAATAGGCTAGTTTTCTAAAAAACAAAAACCCTAGGGAGTTCATAACAACCAATCAAAAGGGAGCCAGTCAACCTGAGCCAGCATTAAGGAAGTTCCCTCTTCTTTATCTCAAAGGTGGAAGGTAACCTGAAGTAACCTGGTGTCAACCAATCAGCTTTTAGTGCCATGTCCCTCTTCCCGCTCCAGCTGACTGACCGAATCCCACTGTTCTGCCTGGTCTGTCCATGGAACTCCTGTCTAAGCTCTAGACCGCATGCTGTCTGGTTTATGAATCCCTAATAAAAGCCAATGAGATCTCACTTTGCTGGAATTTTGTTCTTTGATGCTGTGTTTGATTGTATCAGGAAAAACCACCCTACAGTGTTCTCAGGGATGTCAGAACCCAAGGCTGCTGTACCGAACGCCCACAGAGCTCTAGGCACACACGCATTAGTCCTGTGGGGCTGCCCTTACCTTCACAGGCAGGCAAACTGAGGCTCAGAAAGGTAAAAGGACTTGGCCCCGATCACCAAGTCACAAAAGGAGGGATCAAGGTTTGAACTCAAGATGGGCCTCTGCCCCAGGGCAGCTGCCAGGATGGCCTCAACATGCTCTCCCTAACTCTCCCCCATGCTCTTCAGAGCTGCAGGTCCCCACGGGCTACATAACCCCAAGTCCCTTTAACCCTCTCACTTACTTTTCAGCCTCTGCTCATTTTCAAAGCTTACTTCATGGCCTTCCTTGCTCCCAGGGCTCAGAGCTCTCCTTATCAGAGATGAAAACACCTGTCTGTGTCTCACGGATGTGGGCTTTGTGCAAAAGTCACATAGCCATCATAGCCAGCCTACTTCGCCAAAATTGAGCCCTGGGACTCTAGCCTTCCTTTTTACCTTTTATTTATTTTTTAATTTTTTTGGAGACATTATTTTGTACAGGTTTAGGGGGTACGTGTTAAAGTTTGTAGCATGGACACACTGTGCTCTGATCAAGTCAGGGTATTTCAGTCTCCATCCCCATAGGGAATACCTGTGGGGCTGGCACATTTCAAGGCCTTTCTCTACTGGCTCTGCGGGATCTGCTTGTAGACGTCCTCATATCCACACACGCGTGCTCACTTACTCTCACATCACACACACACCTCAGAGGCACTCACATAAACATGCACGTTCCTCACAAGCACCCCTCACATACTATACACACGCTCTCACATGTATACCTCAGAGACATGCACACAACCACACAGACCTCACATGCTGTATACCCAGACACATTCCCACCTCACACATTACACACCTCACGTGTATACCTCAGAGACACACACATCTCACATTCTATATACACACATGCCTCACATACTACACATGCACACATACCTTCCCACCACACTCAAGCTTACCCCAACACTTGGCCATGAGGCCTCTTGACCCTTGAGCTCCACCTCTTCCAGGGAGCCTTCTGCCACCACTCCCCCAGGGTGAGTCAGGAGGCTCCCCTGCCCTCCCCACTATTTTATCCTTGTCTGGTCTGTCTTCCCCAGCAATATTGGGACGTTTAGGGAGCAGAGGCTGTGCTTTATTCCCCTTTATACCCTCTCTTCCTCCACCACCCCTGCCCTGTAGTGAGCATGGCACCCAGCCCTCAGGGGACTCTCGGTGTTTCTAGAATGTCTGAGTGAGTTCTGTTTCTGCAATAAAGAGCACACTGCATCAGGAACCCTGCACAACCTACTGACTCTGACTGTCTGGGTCCAAATGTGAACCTGAAAAGCTGACGCTAAATCTCTCCAAGCCACAGTTGGCTGATCTGCAGGGTGGAGATAAAGTCAATGGCAACTGACACCTGGCTGGCTGGGAAGATTCGATTTGGTTTCACATGTGTGTAGTAGACCTACCAAACAAATAATATTACTCCCAAACATTAATGGGGGAGCTCAGTTAGAAAAGCCACCCCTGATGGCCGGTCTAACCAGGCAAACCAATGATTCTTCCACCTTCCTGGGCTTCTCTTATCTCAAACAGACAGGTGCCCTGAGCACAATGGATTCAAGAAAAGTGACTCTCAATACACTTTAACTGCTGGGCATCTCTGCCCCTTGGGGGACTGAGCCCTCAATAAACAGATGTGTCTTCTAGCTCAGAAGTGCAAACACATGCATGTTCATGTTTATAACTGTAGCCTTTGTTCTAAATCCACACCAATATCCATTTAGCATTTCTAACAGATTGGTTCTTTCTGTGATGTAACTGAGTGAAAGAAAAGCATTTCCCTGTGGCCTGCCTATCACACTTTTTTTCCTGTCCTCTAATTGGGAACACTTTCAAACCTCTCAACTCCTGTTTGCCTCACAGTGAGGTGAAGATTTCATTTCTTTCCTATTAAAATTTTCTTTTGAGTCAAAATAGGGAAAAAATTAGAGCTGACAGAAGGCAGGTGCAGGAAAATATATATATAATGTTGTGAGTCAAAATAAGGTTAGTGGTTCAAGTCCATCCGGATGGCAGCCTGTGGGAGAAAACCAGGCCCAGCAGTCTTGGCTGCAGATCCCTGGCACCACCCCCACCCTGTCTGCGCTAACCTCTTCGCAGGACATCTGCCTTCTCAGAGACCAGCATCCAAAATTCCTTCATGGCAATTTTATCCACTGCAAATGCCACGCATTCCCACACATTAGAGATTTCATGATTTTCCTGATGAAAAGCTAAGTGGGAAGGGAGTGGGGAGGCCAAGGCAAGCTCAGCTCCACCATAACTTGCTGGAAATGGATTTCATTCCTCAATGTGCTGCCTTTGGCATTTCAGACCCACAACCCTTTCCTGATTTGATTACATTGCTTGATATTTCATGGATTCTAAGGATTGGCTGAAGAGGGGTGGAATTATTTCTGGGTGCTGTAAGGATTCCCCTATTCTGCCCACATGCTCACATTCCCTCTAGGGAGGCTGCCTGGGGCTCAGCCCAGCTGGAGGAAGAAGGAAGCCTGCCTCTGATGAGAATCTGGGTCGGCTCCAGCCACCTGTCTCAAGGCATGTCACCTGAGCACCTGCTGTGGGTAGGCACCGCCCAGGCCCCAAGCACTTGACGGTCTCCTCCAATGAGCATATGACAGATGATTGGAGGTCTGACTACACAGGGCATGGAGGGATCTTGATTTTCCTGCCTCTCCTGCGAGATGAAGATATCAATCAGTAAGGAGGGAGGGGAAGGGGGTCAGTGGGCTCCTGCCCAGCAGGAACAATGTGAGGGTATACAGCTCACTTCCTGGGTGAAGGAAGGACACAACTACAACTTGGACTTTAACTTACAAAGGCAAACAATGTAACCTTATTATACGTTCCCTCATATTAATCTGAAATTTAAAAAAAAATAATAAAATAAATTTTTAAAAAAGAAAAGTACATTGAGACGTCATTATTTTAAAAATAAGAAGATATCAGTAAGAAGCAGCATCTGAGCGCCGGGAGGGGGACTAGATCCAACACCTGGAATGTTTACTCGGTGGTGAAGCAGCCCCTCCCCAGACCACTGTCCTAGGGCGCCGTCTGCAGGATGCTTCAGGATGCTTTCCTGAGGACTGAAGCAACTGAGAGAAGCAGAAAGAGGAAAGTGAGTCACAGATAACTACTGTCATGCAGCTCTTTATAACTTGAAGTTTATACTTTTTAAAATACGTACTGTGTGAATAGAGTACCAAATTCAACAGTACAGAAAGGTGTACAGTGGAGACTGAGTCCTCACCCACCCAGCAACCAGTTTCCATCCCCAGAGACAACCCCCTTTATCAATTTCCCGTAGAGGCTTCCGGAGGTGTTCTGTGCATGTTCAAACACTCCTATCACTAGGCTTCAGGAAGTGCTTTCCCAACAATCAGAGCGCACTGAGTGCCAGAGATGAAGTTATGTTATCACATTGGGTTCTCCTAACCATCAACACCACCCAAGTAGCTTAGATAAGGGAACTGAGTTACGGGTTGGTTTAAGTCACTCCCCAGGTCAGTCAACCGATTGTCTATTAAACTCCTATGTGACTGTGTTAGTAGTTTGCTAGAGCTACTGTAACAAATCAGCACAAAGGGAGTGGCTTAAAACAACAGAAATTTATTTTCCTATGGTTCTGAAGGCTAGAAAGCGCAGAATCAAGGGGACAGCAGGCTGATTCCCTCTGGGGGGTCAGAGGAATGTTCTGTTTCATGTCTCTTCTTCTGTCTCTGGCTAGTGGTGGCATCGCTCCAATCTCTGCTTCTGTCTTTGGGCAGCTACCTTCCCCATGTTCGTCCTCTGTGTCCAAATATTCCTCTTTTTATAAGAACACTAGTTGCTGGGTTTAAGGCCTAGCCTAACCTTCTATGATTTCATCTTAAACTTGATAAAGATTCTATTTCCAAATAAAGTCACATTCACGGGTTCTAGGTGGACATGAATTTGAAGAAGACACTCTCAAAGAGGTTCTGCTATGGACACCATGCTAACACACCTTACATGCTAAAGTGCTAAGCACTGTGGTACCCAGAGTGGACAGCTAAGAAAGAGGAGGCCAGGGTGGAAGTCATCTGAGTGGACAGCACAAAAGGTGTCCAATGCAAAGCTTTTAAAGGGTTCTCAGGAGCAACATGGGCCCCACAGAGCCATGACCCACTGCCTCGAAGAGAACATAGCCCCTTCGTTTCCACACCATGAAACCCAGTCAAGGGCACACAGTCCCATCAATGGTGACAACCAAACGCCTTATTACTGATTGAGTCTGAGATGCTCTCACTTCCCTTTGGAAAAGCACATCTCTGGCTAAAATAGCATTGCCTGTCATTTTGGTGAAAGGTCTTTGAGATTTTGAATTCATGGGAGCTGCCAGGGGAGGCAGAATCATCTAACATTCTTGATTACCCCTGTAGGTTCAGACAAAAAACATTAGCCTCGCAATGGTTCCCTTCTATACTTGCAGCATGCAAGGTCAGCTGTGATGTGAAAACTGTACAGGGGATTGTTAGATGCTTCCGCCACTTCTGGAAAGCTGAGATGTGGCCAGGAAGGGCTTGGGAATGCAAGAGACCAGGAATCAAGAATGGGTATCGCTAAAACCATGCTTTGGAGCACTCAGTGGTGGAGACCTTTGGAAAAACTGTTACCCATGAATGTACACTTCTGAAGTGTTCTGCTGAGGTAATTGACTTTCTTTCATCTGCAGAGGGCCCTGCCTTTCACGGTACTATTATAAATAAGGTGAACTCTATTTACTAATGAGTAGAGGCTAAAAGGCAAAATCGTTTCTCTAATAATAGATTTGCTAGGCAAGAATAATCTGATTGGCTTCTTTGAAATGAGATGAAAAATAAATTGATTCATGTAAATGTGTTTCCCTTTGAAGAGTACTTCCATGCTGAACTGGGGCAAAACATGATATAGTTAGCAGTTGTCATAGCAATAGGATATATCCCTAAAATTCAGATGGGATTGTACTTCACAACACATAAGGAGCCTGGTTTTATAGATCCACCCCACAAAAAAAAAACTCCACATCCCTAATGTATCTTTTCTATACCTAATAATCTTAGCCTAAATCGTCAGTCTTCTAAGCAGAGATCAAATGCACAATGATAGTATCAATGGAATTTTCTAGAAGGCTTTAGAAATGAAATCCTTCTCACTAAATAGCCAGGGCCTGTATCCCGATGCTCATTTTGAAACTGTGACTGCTGTCATCTTTTGATGTGGTAAGGAAGGGTGTGCAGATGAAGAGAAGGAAGAAATTTATTTTATTTATTTTATTTAAAATTCCAAGGTACAAAGGAATCCCTGGAAAAGTTTTTTCAAACAATAAATGACTTCCTCCCACCTATCTTCTATACCCTTCTCCTACTTCCTGATAAAAATAATGACGACACTTAATTAATAATAACAGCAGTGAGGATGACAGCTGACATTCATGGAGTATCTAACAGGCCTCAGGCACCCTGCTGGCTGCTTTTCAGACATCTTCTCATTTAGCCCTGTCAACAATGTAATTGTACCAATACTGTAATTATTCCCATTTCACAGATGAAGTAACTGAGGCTCAAGGTCACACAGCTGTAATTCAACTTCAGCCATCAGCTCAGGGGCTCACACCCTTAAACACTATCTGCTTCCTTGTACACTCTTCTCATGGTGGTGAATCTCCTAGAAAAGAGTAAATACAACCTGTGGGAGAAACTGGGTGAGTCTCGGACCAGTGGTGACTCTCAAATAGAAGCAAGCCCAGCTGCAGGTAGAGGTGGGATGATGTCCCACTGGCAGTTGTGCACAGGGGACGATGACATTATGAGCAGGAGGGCTCTGCTACAGTACGGAGAAAGAACACAGCAGCTCTCAAAGCAAGCTATTTCCAGAGATTCAGAAAGGTGGGAGGCACCAGAGACCACTCAGTAGCAAGAAATGTCACCCTCTGGCAAAGATTCAGGGACCAGTCCCTAATATCCCTAAGTGGGGAATCTCCCAGAAATCTGTTTGCTAGCAGCAGGCCCAGTGTCTACGTAAGACCCCAGAACGTGGTGACTGCTGCAAGATGTCCTGGTGGTTGCACATACCCCATGAACTTAGGCTAACCAGTGTGTTTCCCAGGTTTCTCCAGTTGTAAGCCTCCACTGGCTTCAGTGAATTTACAAATTCTCAGGACCTACCCCAGAGCTCTGGATGAAAATCACCAGGAGTGGAGCCTGGCACCCAGGTGATCCTTACAGTTAAAGTTTGGAAAACACTGAGGGAAATGATTCAGAGCCTGTATCTGTAAGTAGAAGTTATGAAAGCTTAGCTGTGAAGAGAGGAGGGAAATGGGCAGAAACCAGATAGGAAATCGCAAATGCTGTCCAAAGATGTTAGGGTCACTAAGTGTTCCAATGTTCCTGGAACTGAGGGCATTCCTGGGATACAAGACTTTCATTTTAAAATTGGGACAATAGCCAAACCCTTATGAAACTACATCCATTATCACCATAAGTCTTACATGACTCCAGAGTTCTAGAACTGTCTAAACTTTCCCTCCAAGTAGAATTCAGCTTCACCGGACGTTAGAAAGTAAACATTACAGAATAAAGTATTGCATCTTAAATTGTGTATAACTGATGACTCCACTGGACTCCCAGAGGTATTTCCATTTTTTTAAAAGAGGGACTATAATTTGTTTTGCCTTCTGCATTTCCTTTGCAGTTGAAATTGCTTTTCAGAATATCTTCAAAAATCAACAGGAAAACTCATAGAAACAATTCAGAAAACCAATACAGGTACCTAATTTATCATTTAAATTTGCTGGAGAAAATAAAAATCTCCACTTCTCTCTGTAGCAATTGTGCTTTCCATTAGTCAAACTTAGACACGAATTCTTGCTGTCCTTTCAAAACAATTTTAATTTCTGTTTGATTTCCTTTCCCCAAATTTGGTACTATGACTTTAAGAAAAAAAAAAATCTTTCCACACACATCTGAAGTCATTTTCTTGGGGCTTGCTGGGATAAATTAGAAAAGCAAGATGGATAATTAAACTAAATATTGTATGTAGAGTTAATCCAAATTCCAGAGCAGTGGGCTTTACCAAAAAGATAATTATAATAAAATATAAACACAGAAAGGATGAAATGATCCAAATGATCCTTCAACTTGACATTTGCTGGGGAGTTTGCCTCCAGAAGGTAATGAAGAAGACATCTCAGACATGACCTTCCCCCAAAGTCACAAAGTCCACAGTCAGGAAGGAAAGTTGACAGCGCAAGGACCTTGACTCTGGAGCCCAAGTCCAGTTAGAAAAGAGGCAGGAGCCATGCAAGTGTTTCTGTCTCCTTCTCTTTATTTCTGAAAGTTAGTGCAGGGTTAAGAGAGGAAAGAAGTCCCAGAAGGGAGGCAGTTACAGCAGAGAGTGTAATGTGCACAGATTCTACCTTAGTGCTGCCTCAGTTCTAATCCCAGCTCTGTTACCGCAGCTCAATTTACAATTGCAAGATGTGGAAACAACTTAAATGCCCATCAACCCAGGAATGCATTAACAAACTGTAGCATATGTACACCATGGAATATAATTCGGCCATGAAAAAAGATGGAGATTTTATATCTCTTGTATTAACCTGGATAGAGTTGAAACACATTATTCTTAGTAAATTATCACAAGAATGGAAACCAAGAATCCAATGTACTCCATACTAATATGAAGCCAGTAGATGATCTAATACACATCCATACATGAGAAAAAAAACTCAATTCAATTCAAGGTGGGGGGAAGGGGAAAGTGGGAGGGGGATGGGTGTGCTCCCACTTCATGGGCACAATAGAAGGGTATGTGGCATGCCTCTTGGGTGTGGACACAACTACAAGAAGGACCTACCTAACAAATGCAAACATTATAACCTAGTTGTTTGTACCCTCACATTAATCTGAAATTTAAAAAAAAAAAAAACACAATTCTAGCTCTGCCACACATTAGCTGTGTGACCTTGTGTAAGTCACTCAAGCTCTCTTTGTCTGATATGAAATAGAAATAGCACCTATCTTGCATAGCAGTTGTGAGGATAATTCATGAGCTAATATATATATAAAGCACTTAGAACAGTGCTTCCCACTTAAGTAGTGCTATTTAAGGGTGTGCTTATATTAAGGATATGCTAGAAATCTCCACATCTATATCTTCAGCATATTATAAGTTTTTAAAAATTGCTCTATGGTAGAAGGTGCTCGGCAAGGCTAATTGTAGTCCAAGTCTTTCTGCTGGGTACCTGAGGTGCGTTGTGGTGATGGTTGTCTGACTTAGTTGCCGAAATTTAAAAATTGAAAAATACCTTGTAAAAATCCAGATTTCCAGTTGTTTTTGAAAAATAAAGATCTGGCTACACTAGGCTCACATTTGCATGGCCACTATCAGCTAGAGCTGGGGTCAGCTATTAAAGGATATATGTGCTCCTCAATTTGTCACAGATTCTCCTCAGCTGGCATACTGTAGGCAACTGAATTTGCAATACTTATGTTAAGCCAGGAATCGACATATTATGGCCCATGGGCCAAACCCAGTGCACCACCTGGTTTTGTAAACAAAGTTTTATTGGAATAGCACACTCTTTCATTTACATACCGCCTGTGGCTGTCCTCAACCACATAGCAGAGTAAAGTAGTTGTGACAGAAACCATATGACCCACAAGTACTAAAGTATTTATTATCTGGCTCCTTCCCAAGTTGGCTGACCCCTGCTTCTGAGGTATTGTCTTTCAGTAGAGAGTTTGCTTAAAGACAGCAAAATACTTTTATATTTTAGAAAATATAAGCTTCATTCAAAATGTGAAAAATGTATGATTATTGTTTAGAGGCAGAGTAAGTTATCTTGAGTCACAGATAATTCAGAGAGCCATTATCTTGAATCACAAAAACACTGAAGCACTCAGGAGCTTACAGGGTTAGGAGCTTACAGGTGACCATAGTTCCTTATCTCCCCCTGGTGGCCGTGTGCCTAAATTGTAGGTATAGTTAACTACAAGATCAGGCAGTATAACCTTCCTGACACCATCTTTAAGGACACAGAATATTAAATTTCATTGTAGATGATAGAATTCTTTTTCTAGAGTACCAAATGAAATGGCCATTTCCTCTTACTTCACCTTGAGTAACTAGGAAAATAAAACTGAAGAAAGGCATAAAAATAATAATCATTAGAAAAAATATGTAAGCATCATTATAATAGTGGTGAGTGAACATCTCTTCCCTCATGAAGTTTATTTTTAATACATTACACCATCATTATTTTACTAAAATAATACTTTCAGATAAATATAGCAGGTTTTATACATTATTCATATGTAGACCTGTGTTATTAATGCTGCCATTAATTTATACAATACACAGCAGCCCTCCCAAAATATGCATAAGCTCTCCTCTGACCCTGTGCTTGTACATGGAATAACCATGTACTTCTTGCAGGATAAGGGAGCATGGCTTATTCCATACAGATAGACCCCAAATGTTACTGGGATAACAACCACATTAGGTTCCAGCGATGATATTTATTGACAACTCATTTTTCAATTAGTTTTAGGGAAATTAATGAATCTATTATGATGTGGTTCATTCCCATTTTTATCTTCATTAAATAACAATTTAATGAAAGTCTGTCAAAATTTTTTCCAGCAGTGACCTAAGCAAGGGATTAATATTAACATTCTACTAGATCTCTTTAATCCCTGAGAACATCTTCTGCACCAGGGAGGTGAGGAAGAGTCTACCTGATGTAGAATATATTGCCTATATATCCAATATACTCTTGCCATCAGATTCTGGCATTATGCAAAGTGCTCAATAAATATTTGTTAAATGAATGAAGTGCTAGAAACAGGAATGAGGAGGAACTGAAAGCCAAGGTCCACCCCACAGGGATTTCTGAATATGGGACAACCTTCAGAACTTTTCTGGGTTGGGGAAGAGGACTGCCCCTTTATCACCTGCCTTCTGCCCTGGAATGGGTTAGAGGTATAGAATTAGGCACTCCTTGAAGGGGGCTGACAGTTGAAGGCTCTCTGAAAGGGCATTCCCAGTAACTGGGGTCATAAATTCTTCATTTCAGAAGGAGCATCTGGAAGGCACATTACAGCATCCACCACACAGTGATTGCTCAATAAATCCTAGCCCCTACCCCATAATGCCCGCCCAGTAAATGAATAACCAAATGAACCAACTCCTATGTCACTTGGTAACTGGTGCCACTAGTCACTTATACGTGTACTTAATCATTCGAAAATGGTATCTCCCTGCGGATATCTGGGAAAGGAGAGAATGTCCCTTCCCTATCGTCCATGCCAGTCAGAGTTTCTATTCCAAAGTAACCCCAAGCAGGTGTTCAAGGCAATGCTGTTGTGCAGACACAGTTTAAAGGACTTGTGGGAACTCCACTTGTGGGATTCCAGCCCTCAGGAGCAATATTATCATTAGGGAAGTGTTTGGTCAATGGGATTTTTACCAGCACCCTTGATGAATCACAGCCAAATCTCAAGCAGACCCAAAATACTAAAATCCTTTTTTGGTACACTTTGTTTTCTTTTTAAGAAATAAAATGATGAGTTTCATTAATGATCTCTGAGTTCTCTTACAACACTAACAACCTATGATCCAAAAATTAGGAACCATTGCTTTTAAGTGTTTGTTATGTGCCCAGCAATTTGCATATGTGATTAGCTCATTTAATCCCCACAGTTTCCTCATCAGGCAATTGGGGATAACAATAGCACCTCTCTCACAAGTGAGGATTAAATCAAGTAACAGATAAAACACACAGGCTATTGCCCGGCATGTAGGAAGTATTTAGTTACAGCTACATATTATTATTTCACTCTTACTTATTCCTGACTGCTCAGAACTCACTACATGGGCCCACTGAGATCTACTCTTCCTTGAGAGTTCTCAGCTCTGTAAATTTCCTGACCTCATCTTTCCTTATAGCACCCACAACTGATCAAAATCACCTGAGCTTTAGCTCTTAACCTCTATCAGTCCGTATCCATGATCTACTAGCAGTTTTTGAAGGAAAATATCTTTCACAGAGTATTCAGCACAAGAGTTGGTTGACAAACCAGTTTTACGTCCCCAAAACCACATTTTATAAACCAACTCTTCCGTGTCTTCCTTATAACCTGCATTTGTCCACCTTGACGCAAATCACCAGATGATGCAGCAAAACTTCCAATCTATAGGCTTCTGTAATACACATAAACCAGAATTATTTACATTTCATACATCATTAAACCGATCACAGGCATTTTAGAAACCCATGTTCACTGATTAGAACAGTAAAACTATAGGCCAAATCTATAGCATTTATCTTTACTTTTGCTACAAAGGGAGATATTTTAAAAACTCATGAACAATTTTCAAGCAACCCACATAAGCCTGCAGAAACTCTTCTCTGCCCTGTGCCTTGGGGTAATGATTCATATCTTTGTTTCTCAACTTTGACTGCCCATTGAAATCACCTGGAAAACTTTGGCAAACTTTAAAAACCTCGATGCCCAGGTCACATTCCCAGTTTCTGATTTAATAGGTCTGGGGCACAACAGAAGCATCGAAATTTTTAAAGGTCCCCCTGGTGATTCTAATTGCAACCAAATTTGAGAGCCAACTGATCTGTAGCATTGTCACATAAACATGGCCCTCTAATTGGTTATAGTTTCATTAATAGTGTGCTTTTACAAAATGCCAAAAAAAATTTCACCAACTGTAAGCTTCCCTGTATACCAGGTCATGTTCAGGAAATAAGGAATCTCTGGACCATACATTTTGAATTGTTGCACAATACAACAATAATGGGTAAAAAAAAAAAAAAAAAGTTCCACTAGACTTTAATAGGGGTTGCAGGAAAAAAAGAGGATCATAACCACAGAAACAAATAAAGTTCAATACATAGTTCTTTACTGTGGGATTTCCCAGAAACTTTAATACACTGATGTGCATATAAATCTTTAGGAGCATTTTCCAAGTTCTTATGATCACAGAATCCTCCTACCACCCTCTCCACTGTCCCACTGCCTCTTAACATCTTCCAGAACATTCCGCTGAGTACTTGGAGAAACACTGTTTCAAAGGGTTTCCATCTGGCAAGAAGAGTAGGGCAGGATGCTGAAGGGAGTCCAGAACACAGAGCCAGGGTCCATGGGATCTGACACTACACTGGGAGCAGAGCTCTGTCTGTGGGAAGCTGACCTCAGAAGTCGGTGGATCTATTTCTACCGTTGCCTGTTGAAGCTGGCAGCAGGCTGCCTGGCTGCTCGGCTCTGTCTCCAACTGGCTGTGCCATGACTTTATTTCTGAGCATCATGAGCCATAGGCACCGTGAGTTCCATGTGAGGGAACTGTAAGTTAGTGGCACAGGACATTTTGTGTCCTGATGAAGACAGAGTGAGGACCAAAGCCAGGCATTTGGTGCTCTGCTTCGGCTGGGGCAGAGAGGGAGAAAGAGGGGCAATCCCGCACAGACCCAGCACTTCCCAGGAAGTGCTCTGCCAACCTCTACCAAATGCTGGCAGCACTGCACCTCGGCCAGATCTCTCATCTGTGAAACGGGGATATATGATATCGAAGCGTTCTTATGAAGATAAAATATGGGGCAGCACCTGTGGCTCAAAGGAGTGGGGTGCTGGCCCCATATGCCGGAGGTGGTAGATTCCAGCCCAGCCCCGGCCAAAAAAGAACTGCCAAAAAAAAAAGATAAAAGATGACCGTGTAAGTGAAAGGGCTGTATGAACCATAATGACCTACATTAATATCAGAAATTACCTTTATTATCATGGTTATTACCAATGGGAGTCTCTCACTAAGTGTATCTGAATTTTGATGTGAGAATCCCTGAACATGGATTTTTCACTAGCTGTTTTTTGTTTTGTTGGGTTTTTGTTTGTTTCGAAACTAAGTCTCACTCTGTTACCTGGGCTAACATACAGTGGTATCATCATAGCTCACTGCAACCTCAAATTCCTGGGTTCGAGCCATCCTCCTGCCTCACCCTTCCCAGTAGCTGAGCCTACAGGTTCCCACCACTACACTCAGCTAATTTTTGCATTTTTTGTTTTTTTTTGTTTTTTTTTTTTTTTTGGTGGAAATGGAGTCTCAGTCTCAGTCAGGTTGGTCTTGAACTCCTGACCTCAAATGATCCTCCTGCCTTGGCCTCCCAAAGTACTGCAATTACAGGTGTGAGCCATCTGTGGCCAGCCCCACTTAATGCTTTTTGTTTGTTTGTTTAATGTTGCAAAGCGGGGCAGAAAGAGAGATTGATTCAACAACATGGATCTTCTAAAGTCTTCAGAAGAAAAGTATTGCTCTAAGTGTTCTCTTTGAAACCTTGAAAGTGAGCTGAAAGTCCCCATCCCTCCACTGTTTAGTAGTCCGTGGTCTCCTGCCATTATTGCAAATGTGTCTTATTAACAGATTCCTCCTTTGGGAGAGCCCTTCAATGGCTAATTGAGTGGAAAACACTGCTCGTCTTTCTGCAGGTTGGCGCTCATCTAGCCAGGCTGACTTGAGGCAGCACACGCGTTGTTGAGAGCGTTTGGAGAGCAGCTTGTTTCCCCTTAGGTTTTTCTCATCATCCCAGTCCTACTTTTGCAGACATGACTGTAAACACGGAGGTAACTTCTACCTTAACCAGACCTAGTTAGTCTTGCTGGCTACTCTGAAGCTGGAGTCCAGCCACCTTTTAAGTCATGGTTCTTTTCACTGATAATTTCTTTGACCCACTACTTCTCATCCTACTCGGTTCGCTAACTTGCCAGAATATGCCCTTCGCTTATTCTCAAACTGGCAGCGTAAACTCTCTGTTCTTCCTCTTATTGTGCGATTTCACTCTGGAATTGTTTGTTTTGTTTCCAGCTAAGCAGCTTCCTTTCTTTCTCCCCCACCCATCCTGTGTGGAAATCCAAGCTGTCTTTCTCTGCTTTCAGGCTACTTTAGGACAACTTCTGTCTTGGATGGGTTCCCCTGCAGAGACAGCTCGGTGGGATTCTTCTCTCTCCTGCCAGGGGCATCTAACAGGCTGGCTATGAATGCTTATTTAAGAGTTGTCATGAACCACACACTAAATACACAAACATTAACGAAAGCTGATAAGAAAAAAAAAAAAAGGTCCGTGCAAATTTTTGTGATATCGGCCACCACAGATGAGCATTCATAGCCAGCCACAGGCTGCAGCTGGACATTGGACCATCCCACATGGTGCTGGTCGAACAGGCCCCAGCCTGCACAGAGGGATAGAAACACACATGTGCTTTGAAGGGGACCTTTACTTCTCAGACACAAAAGAATTACATCTTTCTGCTTAATCAATATAACTATGTTGCATGTCCCTGACTTCCAAGCCCACAAAAATAACCAGAATAGCAATAAAGGTTCATGCAAATACATGTACTTGCATTTTGCAGGTGCCCTTTCTTTAAGCCCCTGTCACCCTGTCTCAGCTAAGCCCCACCGGGGGAGAGTGGGAGCTTGAGCAGCAGAAATCAGGCTTGGGTGGGCTCATCCTTGGAAGCATTGAACTAAAGGAAAACAAGCTACTTTGAGGTCTCTACACTCAATCTGCTCTAAGATGTAAACAGCATCATCATAACTTGGGATATGCTATCAGTTAGGTCTAAGTGGGCATACAGAGCCAGGTGCACTTTGCCTGGAACCCTCTCTCCCTACCATCTGCCCCCAGTGACTTCTCGGATTCTCCCTCTCCTTCCACTGAGGCCTCTGTTCAAATATCATCTTATCAAGGAAAGCACCTCTGAACTCCTCTTCTAAAGAAGCATCCAGAGTTGTCCCTTCCCCTCCCCATCTTGATTTATTTTTCCTTTCAGCACCAAGGATATCCCCAAAAGTCACCATACATGGGGAAATGGGAAATTGTAAAACTTACCCTTATTTACAAAATATTCATTATAAAATTTTACAAAGAGGTGGCCAAAACATAAAGAATATTTTGCAGGGGAGAGGGAGGGGAGGATGGGTGAAGGGAGGGTGATTGGTGGGACCACACCTGTGGTCCATCTTACAAGGATACATGTGAATCTTTCTAAATGCAGAATATAAATGTCTGAACACAATAACTAAGAAAATGCCATGAAGGCTATGTTAACCAGTTTGGTGAAAATATTTCAAATTGGATACAAAACCAGCACACTGTACCCTATGACTGCATTAATGTACAAAGCTATGATTTAATTAAAAAAAAATTGTACATCTTTACAGCAAAGATTATCATAAAAAACAACAAAACTGATTTTTTTAAGGATAGACCAGGACAAGTTTAAAGAAAAAGACAGGGAAAATGCTTTTTAAAGGCCATGTTCTATTTGGTTTTGCTGTTACCTGAGATGGCCTGTGATATGGGGAAACAGCTTGGATCTGTGGAGACAGAGAGTTGCATCCCAGTTCTGGTTGTATGATGTCCACACTTACTGGCTTTGATTCAATCCCTTACCTTTTGAACCTCCATGTCTTCATCTGCACATGGAAATAATCATTCCTATCTTTGCAGGATTACGGTGAAGATTAGCGATAAAATCTACAGTGTGCCTAGCACATGGCCAGACCTCATTAAATCAGAGTTACTATTATTATCTTAATCTAAATTCCGTGAGTGATGTGTTTCCCTGTTTAATTCAAGTAGGTGGTAGCATTTAATTTTTAAAATCAGTGTTGTTAAGAATGACATTTCTAGCTTTGGACAGTAACTGAATTACTTATTTTCAGGAAAGAGTAAGTTCGTTTGTTCTGCAATGGTGAAATTAAGATAGATTGCTGGTAATTCAGAAGCTGTTCAACCTTATTGATGCACAATTTGAAAATTAAAATGAACAACAGTACCTCCCTGTCCTCCCCCCCCCAAAAAAAGAAAGAAAAGAGAAGAAAAGAAAACATGTCCCAGCAGGCTAGGCTTTGATGAGGAGCCAGAGAAGAAGGCTCAAGCTGTACAAACTGATCCCTGGCCTGGGAAATACGACCCAAAGTATAGCATGAACTGATGGTAAGTTTAGAGGCACAATCATAGCTCACTGAAGCCTCAAGTTCCTGGATCTAAGTGATCCTCCCACCTCAGTGTCCTGAGTAGCTGGGACTATGAGTTTGCACCACCACACTGAACTAATTTATTTCATTTTTATTCTTAGAAATGGAGCCTTGCCGTGTTGCTCAGGCTGGTCTCGAATTCCTAAACCTCAAGTGGTCCTCCTGCCTCAGCCTTCCCGGTAGCTGAGAATATTGGTGTGAACCAATGCATTTGTCTGAGATAAGTTCTTAATAACTGACAGGGTATTTTTTTTAAGTATTTCTCCCTGTGCCAATTATTAAACTCAGACTGAAAATGTTATTTAGTGACTGCAACTTATTAGGCCTTATAGTGACAGGGCCATATCACTATGCACAAGTCAGATCCAGACCTGTTTCCCCCAGACTGAGACTCAGCGCAAAACAGAGACTAGAATAGACGCCACCACCATCCAGTGTAGTCAGAACAGTTATGGACAGGAAAGCAGCATGCGCTATAGCGGTGCGGTGGCAGCCATCTAACTCTTAAAGTGAGGGTGTAGGTGGAAAGTGGTTTGCTTTTATGATTATGCTTCATAAGTTCCAGGTACATGATGTATACTATTTTGATGGGCCACACGTTACATAATTTAAAAGGTGAAGTCCAGGGGGCTGTGGAGACAGTCACTGGGGTCTCTGTTATAACCTAGTGGGTACCACGTCTAAGCTGAAACCAGAATCACAATTAGGAGTGAGCCAGAGAAGGGAAGACAGCCAGGGGAGAGCGTCCTTAGGCAGGAAAAGCACAGGAGAGAGGTGGGGGAGAGCGGGACCTGACTAAGGAAGGCAGAGTAGTCTAGCCTGGCTGAACATCAAGTCCAGGCAGGAAGAGGTGGGGGATGACGCTGGAGACCTAAGCAGAGCTCCAGACACGAAGGGCCTTGTGAGCCAGTTAAGGAAATGAAACTTGATCCCAAGGACAGTGAGGAGCCACAGAAGAGGCTTACTCTGTGTTACACGGGATTCACAGCATAGCTGCAGGGTGAAATAGCGAATTGAATGGGAGCAAGGAAACCATGTGTTGACGCACACATGTTGTGAAGATGAGAAAGTTTGAAAATACACAGCAGTGGCAAGAGCACAGAGAGACGGGGAATCTAAATCAACGTACTCTCTTTAGAGGGCAATTTGTCAACATCCATCCAAATTAAAAGTTCACATGCCTTTCATCTACCAGTTCCACTACTGTTTGGAATATAGCTGACAAATAAGCTTGCACACCTGATGAGAAAGGTGTGTACAAGATGTTCATTACAGAACCCGTCATATGAACATTTTTGAAATGAATTGGATCCTTCCATGTAGGCATGGAAAGAGCATTGAAATGTGTTAAGTGAATAAAGCAAGATGCCAAATATTGAGTATGGTGTTCTCCCGAGTGTGAAATCAATAGATATGTTTACTGACACATGTATGTCTTTGCCAATGCATAGGAAAGTATCTGGAAGGACGTGTCAGTTGTCTTTGATGTGACAGCCTGATCTGGGTGAAAGGAAAACTTACTTTTAATCGAATATACAGAGTGTCCCAAAGGTTGCCCCTAAAGTCGCCATACATAGGGAACGTGGGAAATTGTACCTAAATGTGCCTTTATTTACAAAATAGTCATTACAAAATTTTACAAAGAGGTGGCCAACAAGTAGAGAATATTTCGCAAACATTTTATGAGATTTTGTAAGGCATGTTTTATAAGGGAACATTTCGCTATGATTCCCATGTCTCCTATGTATGGAGACTTTAGGGGCGACCTTTGGGAGACCCTGTATTGTAATATGATGTGATCTTTTCATCACGTGGATTGTTTTTTTAGTTACACACTATGGGGATCTTGTGTACGTGTGTCTAAAATGAATTTTTCAGTACCTGGCAGAAGATGACATGATCTGTCATTCCTTAGCCCAGAACTACACGATCCTTTCTTCCCCCAGGGGCCCAGTGGGAGGGCTTTTCCAAGGTGGCCTGCATGCTGCACAGCTGTCTACAACGAGAAGAGGGGAAAGCAGATGTGGCCTGCTTTGGATATTTAGAATACTAAGGGATCTAGTGGTAAACTTTACTGTTTAACATTCCATCCCCCAAACACCTTGTATACCCTATCAGATTGTCTCCTGGCTTAGGTCTTACTCTAAGCAGCTGCTGAAGCTGGAAGCCCTAGATGGGTCATGGCAGGCCCCGGGAAGGTGGCCTGGTGAGGGCTTCCTGCATGCCAAAGGCCATCCCTCTCCAGCGCTCCCCTCCTTGTTGGGGCTGGCCTCCCTCTCTGCAGCCTCGGCAGAAACAGCATGTCCTTTGTGGCTAAGAATGCTCAGATTGTGGAAGCCAGGCCTATAGAGAAGAGGTCCTTCCCCAGCACGTACACAAACACAAGTGTTCACCTGAGCATCTTTTTACTAGATCCTCAGAGACAGAAGCATTGCCCCGCAGCGGTGGGGAACCTGTGGCCTCTGGGTCCTTGAGGCCAGCCTTTTGACAGAATCCAAATTTTACAGAACAAATCCTTTTAATAAAGGGATTTGCTCTGTGAAGTTTAGATTTGGTTGAAGGGCCGTACTGGAGCATCCGGGGGCCCACATGTGACCTTGAGGCCACAGGTTCCCCATCCCTGCAGGGATTTCCAACAGGTGAACTGAAACTCATGCTGGAGAGGTAACGTTCCCGAGGGTTAGTCGGGGGTGGAATCCAGCCCGTCCACCATGTCCCTGTTCCCATTCCTCCAGCCTATTTACAAAGAGCTCTTCATTTGTAATTTAATGTTTACTTCAAAATACTCCTGGGGACTTCAGCTCCATCTTCCAGGCTCCAAGACTCTGAATAATTGATTTTAAAAGCACCTCATAGCATATTTGCTCTAAGAGAGGTGGAAAGGGGAAAGAAAGTGTTATTTAGAAAGGCTGTTTAAGTGGTAGGTAGACAAGTGAGCAACTGTTTTTATGCTATAAACCCAAGCAAATGTACAAGCACATGTCATAGCTAATGACAAGCCAGCAAGTTGGGCTGGACATGCATCAGACAAGATCCAGCTCGATATCAGAGCAAACAAGCAGTAAGATCAAAGGCCTCTCCACCTAGAGTTCTCTCTGATAATTCCTTTTTCGTTTACAGCAATGTTTCTTAATTTTGAGAAATAGCTGCCTTTTTTTTTTCTTTAGAGACAGAGTCTCACTTCATCTCACTCTCAGTAGAGTACTATGACATCACAGCTCACAGCAACCTCCAACTCCTGGGCTTCGGCAATTCTCTTGCCTCAGTCTCCCATGTAGCTGGGACTACAGGGGCTCACCACAACAC
The DNA here is from genome assembly GCF_000181295.1 of Otolemur garnettii. Taxonomy (NCBI): domain Eukaryota; kingdom Metazoa; phylum Chordata; class Mammalia; order Primates; family Galagidae; genus Otolemur; species Otolemur garnettii. The sequence goes on along the minus strand of NW_003852421.1, from coordinate 12,275,180 downwards.
CTGGCTACTTTTTTGTTGTTGTTGCAATTTGGCTAGGGCCAGGTTTGAACCTACCACCTTCAGTATATGGGGCCAGTGCCCTACCCACTGAGCCACAGGTGCTGCCCAAGAAATAGCTGCCTTTTACAGGGCAAACAACAACAACAACAAAAAAACAATGATAGCTTGGCATTGTGGTGGGCACCTATAACCTCAGCTACTCAGGAGGCTGAGACAGAAGGATATCTTGAGACCAAGAGTTTGAGGTTGCTGTAAGCTATGACACCACAGCACTTTACCTAGGGCAACAGATAATCTGTCTCAAAAAAAAAAAAAAGTGTCTTGCAAAACTGATTTGAAATATAATGTTTTCTATAAAAATTGTATTTGCTTGCAATAACTACTTCAAAACAGAAGTTTTGATTTTATACCTGCAAAATTAAAAAATGGTCTTATGAATGAAAGCACAAGAAAAAAGTTCTCAGACAAAACTTATACTCCAGGGCAGTGCTCGTGGCTCAAAGGAGTAGGGCACTGGCCCCATATGCTGGAGGTGGCGGGTTCAAACCCAGCCCCAGCCAAAAACTGCAAAAAAAAAAAAAGAAAAGAAAACTCAAATTCCAATTTGAGAAGCATCAGCGAGTGAACACTATTCTTCCTAAGAAAACTCCGGTGAATGTTACATACAGCCCAGACCCAGACCATTAAGCTGCTGGCCCACGAGTCATGCTCTGATATGCTGTGTTCTCAGGTAGTCATTTCACTATTACTTAATCACCCCAAAGAAAAGGCCAGGGAGAAGTGGGACAAAGGCTGATAAGTTTGGAGGGCTGGAGAGTAAATGTTTCCAGAGTAGGGTACAAGATGGTGCCACCTGGGCTGGAAGGCAGGTGTTACTAGGGGAAGGAAGAAAAGGAGGGGTACTCATTTCCTGTGGCTGCTACAACAAGACACCCAAAACTAGGCAGGTTAAAATAACAGAAATGCATTTTCCCACAGTTCTGGAAGCTAAAAGTCTGACATCCTGATGTGGGCAGGGCCATGCTCTCTCTAACAGCACTAGGGGAGGATCCTCTCTTGCCCCTTCAACTTTCTAGGGTTTGCTGACAATTTTTGGTAATCTTTAATATTCTTTGGCAATCCTTGGTATTCCATGGCATTCTATGGCATTCCTTGGAAATCCTTAGCAATTCTTGGCATTCCTTGGCAATCCTTGGCAGTCCCTGGCATTCCTTGTCTTGTAGAGGCATCACCCTGGTCACATGGCCTGTCAACCCCCATGGGTCTTCACATCCTCTTCCCTCTGTGCATGTGCTTCTGAGACTCTTCTCTTTTTATAAAGACCCCAGTCGCATAGGATTGGGGCCCACTGACGGACCTCATAGTTACTTGATTACATCTGTCAAGATCCTATATCCAAATAAGCTCACATTCTGAGAGACTGAGGGCTAGAACTTCAACTTATCTTTTTTTGAAGGACACATTTCAACTTTTAGAAAGAAAAGGTTGGGAGAATCTTGGGTGAGTGAGGAGGTAGGATGATAAGACTGGAAGAGGGAATTGGAGCTTGCCAAATCTAATTTAAATCCACTAGACAGTGGTGTGCAGCGTCGCCTGGATGCATTACCCCAGGATGGAAAATGAAAACATCACATTGCAGACCATAGACCATGCAGACCCCCTCATGTACCTTTATATTAGCAGGTAGATGTGCCCCAGCATGTGGGGTAGACCATTTAAAGCACAATGCAAGGCAGATTTTTGCTGTTCATTAGGGAAAAGCTACCCAGGTTGTGGTAAATTCACAGAGGTGAAAATGTCCTCCTGGGAGTGATGGCTCGGCAGAGGCTGGCTTGCAGCCAGGAAAAGCACATCTGGTGGTGCTCAGCTGGATGCCCTGGGTGGGCAATATGTAAAGTAAAATATAGCACCGCTAATGAAGTTTCCACAGTGGTTATTTGGCAAATGGATGATTCTGTTGAGGTGAGGAGAAAGATACAGGTGGGGGAAGGAAGAAGATAAAAATGGAAAAATAGAATATTTTTAGTCAGTTTAAAAAAGAGGAAGTTGTGAGCTTGCCAGTCCGAGCACTTGTGATTTAAGTCAAAAAGCCCTTTTGATTTAAGGTGGACTCTGACTCTGGGGTCATGTGAAGACTTGGTTTTATAACCCCATAAATCTGAAAATGATTACTGATTTACAGACACTCACTGTACACAAAGCTTAAAATACAGCCTCTGCTTTCAAGGAGCATGTGGTGTTTTAAGGAAAGTTCAAAGCACTGGTAGAAATGGTCAGAAACAGACAAGTGACTTTGATGACACATTCGTTTTTTATTCAGAGTCCAGCTAAGCATGTAGTTGTGACAAGACATTAAAAACCATTATTTAACCATGTGTCCCTTCCCTTATAAAGAATTGTCTGTTCATGCTGAGTTCTATACTTTGGATGTTTGTCCTCTCCAAATCTCATGGTGAAATTTGATCCCCAAAGTTGAAAGTGGGGCTTAAATGGGAGGTATTCGGGTCTTGGGTGTGGATTCCTGGTTTGAAAGGAGTTAGTTCTTGCTTTATTAGTTCCCAGGATTGCTGATTGTTAAAAAGAGCCTGGCCCCTCCTTCCCCTTCTTGCGTCCTCTCTTGCTGTGTGGTCTCTGCACACACCTGCTCCCTTTGCCTTCTGCCATGAGTGGGAGCAGCCCGAAGCCCTCACCAGAAGCAGATGTTGTCACCATGCTTCTGGTATAGCCTGCAAAACTGTGAGCTCGATAAACCTTTTTTCTTTATAAATTGCCCAACTTCAGGTATTTCTTTATAGAAATATAAATAGACTAAGAAACTAGAAAACAAGCTTGGGCTAAATCAAACAAATGCCACACCTAAGACTCTGTTGCTATTGGGCTGATGGTGTCCAGCCCAATCATAAAAATGACAATAAAACCAGCTTACATTTTAGAGTTCAAAGAACCATCCAGCAATCTTTAACACATTTGAGAAAAATGCCTGGTCCTAATGTTTATTTCCTTTAAATCCTTTTTGGGGAGTAAGGTGTGTACAACTCATAAAGAAATGAAAAACATGTAACTCTTTCTCGAAGTACTGAGGCCAAATGATTATCATGTTGAAGGAACATCCACTGAGTTTAAACTCTGTTCAAGGAATGGTGCTAGGTATCAGGAATAAAGGAGGTATATCGCAGGGATATACCTCACAGGGATTGGCTGAAGTTGGGCAATTTTAAATTGCCCATTGATCCTTAAACCATCCATTCAAGCAGCTAACATTCATTGAAGATTTGCCCTGTGCCAGACACAGTCCCATTCACCAAGAAGATGGAGATCCAAAGGGAAAACCTCTCTCACCAGGGAAGCTCAGAATCTAGGGAGAAGAGAAACAGGTAAAAGTATGCTGCATCATATAGATGCAAGAACCAGGGTTATGGATGAGCACGGAGGGAAGAAAAAGCACTTGTAGGAAAATCAACCTGAGGATAAGGCAATTGTGGGAGCCAGAACAATGGTGGGACCCACAGGTGTTCTCAGAGACAAAAGAGGTGGGGACTAAGCACATTTAAAATCTGAATGTCTTGGGTTTCAAAGTGTAGGAGAATAAAACAGAAAATTTAAAAGAATTTTTTTTTTTGAGACAGAGTCTTACTGTGTTGCCCTTGGTAGAGTGTTGTATCACAGCTCATAGCAACCTCAAACTCTTGGACTTAAGCAATTCTTTTGCTTCAGCCTCCCAAGTAGCTGGGACTACAGGCACCCACCATAACACCCTGCTATTTTTTTTGTTGTAGTCACTGTTGTTTAGCAGGCCCAGGTTGGTTCAAACCCGCCAACCCCACTGTATGTGGCCAGTGGCCTAACCACTGAGCTACGGCTGCCAAGCCTAAAAGAATTTTGTAATCATACTTTATGTGTACATGCAGAGAACACCAAAAATGTATACACATTTTAAGAAACAAAAAACTGTATTAAACATGTAATACTCAAGTCATGTTTGACTTTTGCAATTATAAGAGTTGTTCAACATGACTTGCATTCATCTTTTATTATTGTTACATATTAAGTACTATAAAATTTCTCAGTCAAGTCAGATTTCAATGTGGTCCATGGAGAGCTCTGTTCCATGCAATCATTCAAGTATCCAGGCAGCTGCCAATTTGCAGCTTACATCAGAATTCTCTCCATATGTAAGGAAAGAATGAGAGCACAGAAGACACCTGGGCCCACAAGGGACCCGGCTCCCCTCCCTGGGATCTACTCTGGTGGGAATCAGTTTAATAATCTCACACAGATGATACAGAATGGGAAAGGGGATTGAATTGTGTGCCCTGAAAAGGAAAACTCAGATATTGGCACGTTCTACCACAGTAAATTAAGGTTGGACAAAAATATAAAGAAGAAAAGGACTGACTGAAACACAGCCTCAAACTCCGGGCTTTCCCCTCCCTTCCTTCTAGGAACTATAGTAAAATCTTAAGCACCCCTAACCAAATAAATCAACCCCTCTTAGCCAAGGGACTTTCCCCCACCCCTGAAAAAAAAAACTTATAGCTGACTTTATGCCCTGTCCCTTTTGGAATTATTCTTTGTAACAATAAGATTTATTAACAAAATCCTTAACAAGTGTAAGGCCATATAAGACAAAGGTTAAACTACACCTGGAGGTCACCAATTTACTCAACAGAGTCTGGGTATACATCCAGTAAATGTCCAGTGGCTTGTCTCTAATTAACAGACTTCCTTTTCTTTTCTTTTCCCTTTTTTTTTTTTTTTTTTTTTTTGAGACAGAGTCTCATTCTTGCACCCAGGTTGGAGTATAGTGGTGACTCCATAACTCACAGCAACCTCAAGCTCCTGGACTCAAGTGATCCTCCTATCTTAGCTTCCCAAGTACCTGGGCCACAGGTGCACCACCATACCTGGCTAATTTTTTTTCTATTTTCAGTAGAGATGGGAGTCTCACTTTTGTTTATGCTGTCTTGAACTCCTGACTTCAAGTGATCTTCCTGTGTTGGCCTCCCTGAGTGCTAGGATTACAGTATGTGGCATCACCGTGCATGGCCCAGACTTCCTGGTCTGAAAACATTCCAAGTCTTCAAAGTTTCCCTCCTTTAACCAATTAAAAATCAAAGAAATTTTTAAATCCATTTATAACCTGTAATCCCCTGCTCTGTGATATCTTGCCTTTCTGTGACCAACCAATGTATACCTTCCATGTATTGATTTATGACTTTATGTATATAATTCCTGTCTCCTTAAAATGTACGAGTGTAAGAGTCTTGTGCTCCAGTGACGGAGCTAGCCAGGCCTCCTAAAATGTATAAAAATAAAACCAAACTGTAACCCACCCACAGGGAGACCACGTGTTCAATGCTTCTTGGGCTGGCTCTCCAGGACATGGCCACACATATTTGGCTCAGAATAAACCTCTTTAAATTATTTTACAGAGTTTGAGTTTTCTTCCATTAACACGAAGAGCTGGACACCAACACAATAGGCCTCTATTTGTAGAGACCTCTTTAAAGTATATGCAGTGGATTGTGGCAGAAGGGACATAACCTTCTTTTTCTTCAGAGTAGTCTTTGTCCTGTGACTAATTAGCCACATAAGGAAATTAAACAATCAATGAGGAAAGTATTTGAACCATGTAAATTCTAATCTCACATGGACTACTATTTAAAAATAACCAGGTACTTTCCTCGTGTGTCTTCAGAGGACTTGATCAGTGATGAGAACTTCCCCAGTCAGTGTGTGAGCAGAGAGCTTATGCCAGCCTGAGGAAAATACCTGTTTTATTATCTTGTTTTAGGGTTTTTGACCATCCTGGGGATAACCTGATAATGAGCTGAGGAGCTGTAAGGCCAGGAGCTTTTGAGGCCCCATGGGGAGAGCAAAGACAGGACTATCCTGTTCAGCAGAGAATAGCAGTCACCCAAGAGGTCAGGCTAATCCAATTTCAAAGAGCACCAGAAGGATCATCCCTGCTGAAGGGGCCAAGCTCGAGGTGAAATCCGGAAGAGGCCAAACACTCCGGAGACCCTACAGAGGTATTAATTGAGGGAACAGGAAGTATTCCTGGCTGTCTTGCTTAACCCTCCCTAAGCTCATTGCTTTCAAAGGCTCTCATAAGTCCCAGTAGCTTGTGAAAGTAAAAGAACCCAGTGAAGTAGGAGAAATTCTCAGATTGTTAGGTAGTTAGGATTCCAGCTGTCCTAGGGAAAGAGGACAAAAGCTGGGCCCCCAAGCCCCTATTTTGGTGCTGCTCCACTTTAATCCTGTCTAGAGTGATTGCCCACACCTGGGGAGTGGAGCATGCCCTACCAATCTACCAATCAGAACTTAGCATGGCCACTGCAAAAGGATGCAGAGGCCTCTCTGGCCCAACCACCACCTCGTAGGTACACTAGAGTCTGGAAGGTGACCTTGAGGCTAATGTCATGCCATGGGCTTAAATCCATATTGCAGTTCATACCCTGCTACACCACCACCAACTGGGCTTTAAGAGATGCTCACAGGAGGTCCACATGTGCAGTAAGACACCAGGGTCTCCAACGTGGTAGCAATGAGGGCTATTCCTTGTCTGTGGCCAACGTATCTTGCTTTGTAAACCTATCTTTTCTTGCTCAGTAGACTTAGTTTCACACTTGTCTTGCTTTGTTGGGTCTGGCCAATCTTCCATCAGGAGCACACGGAGAACCCAAAACGCAGACAACTGCAGGAACTGACAAGACCGTTCCCCCCTCATAGTTTTTTTTTTTCTTTTCTCCCCTTCTCACTTTTTGTTCACCTTGTTGCCTCCCAAACTTTCCCCTCTGCCTCCCATATGACACCCACGATTTCCCTTGCTCCTACACGGTGAGTTGGATTTGGTACCTCAGCCTGAGAGCTGTGTGAGCTGTCACTACAAGTAGACTCTCTCAGTATATTTGCATTTTAAAAGAAGATCTTACAAAAACAAGTAATAAACTGACTAGTAATGGTAGGTTACTGGAAGGTTAGAGGTGGGAAGGTGTCCTTCTCCTGTTTAATTACTGGGCAGCCCTATACCAGCTGTATAACATTTTTCTCATGTGATTGATCGGGTAACCATTTGATCTAGTTAAAAGGCCTAGAATTTTCTTAATATCACAAATCTGGATTTAAATCAATTATGAGATTATGTGTTGAATTTTTTAAGAGCAGACTGTTGCATTTTAATTCCATTTTATAATGCCAGCCTAGAATAGCAGGGTCATGGGCTTGAGGGTTTATTCCCCCTCCCTTTTCTTTGGCATAGTTTTAACCTATGACATCAACAATTTCTTTCCAGAACACCACGTGACTCAAGAGGTAAGGGTAGGTCAAATATATAACACTAGTAGGCGTGTCAGGAGGAAAAATACATACGGAATGAAAAGGTTTTTGTGGGCTGTACTTGTAGCTGTTTCTCACTATGCTGGTTTTGACATTACTGCTGTGTTTTAAGCTTGTGGCTTAACATAATTTTATTTTGCTCACATTGTTGTTTTGTTTTGTTTTGTTTTGTTTTGTTTTGTTTTGAATTCGGGGAGGCCTTGCTGCATCCATGCATATCAGCTGAGGTGGCTCAACTTGAGCGGAGGAGCCACTCCAAGATGACTTATTCGCATGGCCGGCAAATCAACGCTGCTGTAGGCTGGGGACCCAGGTGCAGATGTGAGCCAGAGGCTTTGGTTCCACACTGGCTTCTCCCCAAGATGCCTTGTCTTCCTTGCAGCACAGTGGCTGGCTTCCAAGAATGAGTGCACCCAGAGGCCAAAAGGCCTCTTCTGGCTTAGATGTGGAAGTCACATAGTATTGCTCACTATGCATTCGATTGGTCAAGCAAGTCACTGTACCCAGCCCAGATTCAAGAGGAGGGAAAGTGGGCTCCCCTGCTTGGTGGAAAGAGTAGCAAAGAATATGTGGCTATCTTTAATCTACCACAGGCATCCTTATATAAGAACTGTCATAAGAGGTTATAAAACATTGTTCACTGTGTTATTAAAACCATCCCAAAGAAGCTGTCTTCTAAAGTTGTGGTTCATTCTTCTCCCCCAAATAATAAGCTTTCATTCACAGGCTACTATACCAGGTAAAAGAGCCTCATATGTTAAAGATTGCTTCATCTCCAGGTTCAAGAGCTCTCTGGGTGCTCATCTGGACCTCTATTCTCACAACTGGAGGGAACCATTTGTTTGCTTTCCCTGCAATCCATCTTAGAAGTGACAGATGAGTTTTGGTGTTTTTAACTGTTACAAGCAGTTTGACTGTAAGAGAAAAGAACAAATCTCTAAATATATTTATGTAACAAATACTTAATAAATTCCTACAGAATAATGCATTGTGTTCTGGAATGTAGATAGAGCGAAGGGAGATGAATAAGTCACATTTGTTGTCCTCAAAGTTGCTTCTAGGGCCAGGAGCTGTGGCTCATGTCTACAATCCTAACATTTTGAAAGGCCAAGTAGGATTTCTCGAGGCCTGAAGTTTGAGACCAGCCTGGGCAATAGCCAGACTCTGTCTCTACAAAATAAATATAATATAACCTCTGTAACTTGACCACTCAAGGAACTGTAACAAACTGGTCAACATACGGAGATGATCAACATAGGAACTAGGCCTACTGTACTAATAAGAACATGTGGTTAAGTATCTGGTCTTTGAGAATTGGGTCAACTTACTGAGGTGGCCAATATAAGGAGGTGATCTACTATGGAGGCTCTACTGTAAATAAAAATTAGCAGAGCATGGTGGGTACCATGTGTTTGTAGTCCCAGCTACTTGGGAAGCTGAGACAGGAGGATCACTTGAGCCCAGGGATTTGAGGTTGAGTTATGATCATGCCTCTGCACTCCAGCCTCAGTGATAGAAGGGGACTGTCTCAATTTAAAAAAATAATAATAATTGCTTCTGGTCTAATAGTGGAGATGGATGTGTTTATTAATAATGGAAAATCAAGGAAGTCTTGAAAATGCTACATGTGAGTTGAGAAACAGCCAACTCTGAGTTTTTGAATCTTAATACCAGTGTTGACATGTGGAAAGGGTAACTCTGTAATAGTCTGGAGGGCAGGCAATTCCCATCAGAGTAGAAGTTAGGAACACAGACCTTTAGTTAAGTGGTATGGAAAAAGAACAGTAGTGTGGGATGGTGACTAGAGTGCCTACGTCTGAATCCCAGCTCTGCTAGTTGTGTGACTTAGGGCAAGTTACTTAGTCTCTCTGTTTCTCAGTATTTTTGAAAGCGTTAATGATTGTATCTAATTCATAGAATGGTAAAGAGAATTACGTTAGGATATATAAAGCCCTTGGAATAGTGCCTGGTATACAATAAGCACTGTATGAGTGTTTGTTAAATATATTAAGCTCTCCATAAATGGTATCTATCATCTTATGGTGAGCTGGGTCTGGAATTGGAAGGCATTACCTTCAAGTGTAATTGAAACAGTATTTTCACAAACCAGCAATGGTAGGAAGCTCATTCTTTGCTTCAAGGAAACTCTTCCTGTGAAAGAGGAAACAAATACACCTATCAGTGCAAATATGGGAGCACAGCACTGGATTTGCTGTAGGCCCCCATTCCGTTGTGTTGAATGGATATGCCGTAGACCCCCTGCTCCATTGTGTTGAATGGATAATAGGTTATGCTGTTCGCTTTCTCTGAAGAAAAGCCTTGATGTTTGGGTAGAATTTGAATATTAATTATTAAATATCATTTATAACTAATATGTATGGAGTGTCTGATGCTGTTTGAGGCATTGACTATGAATGATACAGCTGTGAGAAAAAGAGGGAAAGTCTTTGCTTATAAACTGGAGTTTAAGCCATAAAGAAAGATGGACACTTTACCTCCTTCATGTTTACGTGGACGAAGCTGGAAAATGTTCTTCTTAGCAAAGTATCTCAAGAATGGAAGAGAAAGTATCCAATGTACACAGCCCTATTATGAAACTAATTTATAGCTTTCATATGAAAGCGATAACCTAATTATAGCCTAAGAATATGGGGAGGGGGAAGGGGGAGGGAAGGGGGAGGGAAGGGGAGGGGGGTGGATGGATGGAGGGAGGGTGATTCAAGGGATCACCTCTATGGTTTATCTTACAAGGGTACAAGTGAATCTTTCTAAAAGTAGAATATAAATGTCTTAACACAATAACTAAGAAAATGACATGAAGGCTATGTTAACCAGTTTGATGAAAATATTTCAAATTGCATATGAAAACACCACACTGTACCCCCATGATTGCATTAATGTACACAGCTATCATTTAATAAAAAAAAAAAACTGGAGTTTACATTCTGGTGTTGATGCTCAGCCAGGTTCATCTGCCCACTGCCCAAGAAGCCAATAGCCAGAGACAGGAGGGTTTACAACAGAGAATTTTTTCTACATAGGGCTAAGCAGGGAGATGGGAGTAATTTCTCAAATCCTCCACCCTGAGAAATGGTGGGGGGATAGGGTTTTTAAAGACAGCTTGGTGACCTATGATTACACAATCAGGGTCTGCTAATTGGCTGGTTCAGGGTGGAATCATCAGTTCTTTGGTATGAGCCACTGTCTGGAAGATCAGCTGATCCACTGGAATACAGGGCCTTGGGTGGAGGGTCCAAGGCCAATTTGGTCAGTTTCTTGCTATAGATGGGTTGGTCAATCCACAGGAATGCAGTCCCTGGAAGGTAATCTTAAAAACTAGGAGTTTGAGGTTGCTATAAGCTAGGCTGATGTCATGGCACACTAGCCTGGGGCAACAGAGTAAGACTCAGAAGGAAGGGATGGATTACAGAGCAAGAGCAAGATATGTGGCTCGGCGCCTATAGCTCAACCGGTTAAGGCGCCAGCCACGTACACCTAAGTGGCAGGTTCGAATCCCCAGCCCAGACCCGCCAAACAACAATGACGGCTGCAACCAAAAAATAGCCGGGCGTTGTGGTAGGCGCCTGTGGTCCCAGCTACTTGGGAGGCTGAGGCAGGAGACTCACTTGAGCCCAGGAGTTGGAGGTTGCTGTGAGCTGAAATGCCACGGCACTCTACCCAGGGGGACAGCTTGAGGCTCTGTCTCAAAAAAAAAAAAAAAAGAGCAAGATATGTCTGTCATAGACAATGAATGAGCTCCTTTGTGGTAGCAAAAAAGGGGCTTTGATTATGATCTGGGGTCCCATTTTATACTGTCTGGGTTAGGGCCTCCTCATGGTTCAGACATTACCATGGAAACACTGGTGGACAGTTAACAGCAGGGTAATTAGTTTCAAGTTACTGGAGGTTACTTTCCAAATCCTTTTGTGCCTGGGCTGCCTGTCCTTTGGGCTGGGGATTGCTTGCATTTTTTGCAGACTAGCAGGGTTTCCTCCTTCTTCCAGGTGTGGTAGTTGTTCAGGATAAGATTAAAGTGGGGCAGCTCTAAGATGGGCACCCTCGTCCTCCTTCCCAGGTAGGGCAACTGCTCTAGGCAACCCCAAGGCAGAGCACCCATTTTGTCCTTTTCTTCTCAGAGAGTCAGAATTCTCACTATCTACCTAAGGGTGTGATAGGCATTCTAAAGACCAAAAGATCATGCTAAGTTTATATGCTCCTACCAGGTAAAACTGAGATTGGGTCTTAAGTATGACTAGGAGTTGGTTGGGCAGAGAGAGCAAGAGAAAACTCTCCTGGCAGGAAGACAGTTTAAGAGACGACAACAACCGGTCTAGTCAATCCAGTCATTTTTTCCTTTTGAAAATTGCTGTGGTCAACCTACATAACAATCTTCATGGGCACCGTAAATAAATTTAAAGGATTTTTTAAGGCCTTATGATCAATTTATCTATAATATTACATTGCATCGTTCTATTTCTTCCTCATCCCATTTTATACCCTCCTAGAAAGAGTCCAGCATATTCTACCATCATCCCTTGAAAACACCTTAAACATTACAAGCCAGCATTTTTGGCATTAAATCAATAATAGAGTTTTGCTTTATGGACCAAGACATTGTTTTTGCCAGACAAAAAGATAGAAAGAGACATTAAGGCCAACGGATGACTTACAAAAATCTCATGAGATGACGTGCTGTGTTTCCTTTGGGAAGAATTAAAGCAAATTAGATTATGACTTGTTCTATTGGTGTGGGAACCAAATACTGTTAATGCGTTTGTAAAACTTCATATGCTTTGTCTAGAACTGCAGTTCAGCTTTTAGGTATTTGCAGTGCTTTCCCCAGGCTGCTCATCTAAGCATGCAGAAGACATCGAGCTACATTGGAAAAATGGAAACCAAAGCAATCTCACACACATTTTCGTTAGGGTATGTAAACCTGGGCCATAAAAGGGTTGGTCTGTGACAGCAAAAGTCAAAGGCGTTTTTCTGTGTGTCTCTCATCCAACTCCTCATAAAAAAATCAAAAGCTTCTGCTTTTATGTTTCCACCCTTCATTTTTACAGTACTTTGCACTTATGGCATTTTTATATACCTATTTTGTTTAATCCTCCTACTAGCTATAGAAGCCATTTTATAGCTGAGAAGAAATTGAAGTCCAGAAAATTTATAAGTTATTCAGAGAGTCATCTTTCAAAGTACAATTTTAAAAACCTTTTTCTGTGGTCATGATGATGATATGATTAGAGATTTTTCATTGTTGCTATATGTAATACTAATATGTAATGAGATCATTGGCATTAACAATGCTTAAAAACCACATTACTGTGTTCCTTACAATATGAGAAAGGAAGCAGAAATTTAAAATTGAAAACAATTACATCTGGCAAAACATCAACAGATCTGAAAGTTTTGCAAATAGTATTGAGGTAGCTGAGATGACAAGATAGTAAAGAGGACAAATTCCAAAGTGAATCGCCAACCATTTTCAAGTTAAATAAGAGTAGAGAAGCGTTTGCCTAAATGTTCTCTATATACTTACAATTTAGCTATCATACAAGGAAATATGGGAACATTTGTATTTAAGGTCAATCGGTGGATTATCTCAAAAAGGAATAAATGTTTTGGGACACTTTGATTTATTTTAGTGGATTGGCTGCTAAATCAAATACCTTATATGCTGGTCTATCCTCTATATACACATACACATTATGTGGAAGTTACTGATTCATAATCTAAGATTGTATTATGCAGAATATAATATACAGAAGCCAGGAAAACCCAACTCAAGAGGTGGCTAGTATGCAGAAGTTGGAGGACAGCTATTTCTAAGCTAATCTTCTTCTCTTCCTGATATGAAATGTAAATATTTTTAATCCCTCCTCTTTAAGTTTTAATTGGACTCAGCTAACACCACATACCTGAACTTATTATAAAATCACTGGGGCCAGAAATCTCTTATTCTAACAGTCTTCTGCCTTGAACCAGAGATGCCCCTTCAATGTTCCTTTGATCTACTATCTTCGGGAGGGGTTGGTGGAGTTGAGATTCCAGAAGAGTTTCAACATCTTTCCTAATTTAGTTATTAATCATTAATTGCTTTAATAGTTTAAAATGTATGCAAAGATAGTGCATCCATAATTATACATATATTATGCCTTTGGGAATAAGAATATAATTTCTACAACTTCTAAGGGCAAGGTAACATAATTTTTTAGTCATCTTTCCAGAGCTACCAATGGACTCTCTTTCTTCAAGGAAATAGTTGCCAAACGATTTTCCCCAGAATTCTAAAGGTTCCCATGCAGTGCCCAGGAGTGTCAAAGGGCATTCGGATGATTGAGTTGAGCTTAACCTTCAACTCACCTCATTCAGAGCAGTGAAACTATTTCCAGAGTTGATATCCTTTATCAAATTTGGCTTATAGCTACCAACAGCAAAATACTGATAGAAAACTATTGCTTTAAGTCTTGCCTATAGTATTTCTAGGTATCTAGTAAGATACGTTGAAACTCTCCAAAGTCATGTCAAAACAAGTTTAAATCACTTCAACTTTTCTTAAACCTACAAACTACTATTGCTTTAGGAAGAATATGAGAATGTCAAAAAAATACAAAGCAATAGGAGTCCACATTAGCCGGGCATTATTGTAATAAATATTCTCTTTAAAAACCGTGCTTTTCATTGCCTGAGTACCTAAAGCTGCTCTTTCTTTGGCCTCAAGTGAAGCTACAGAAACTGTGAAAATGGCTTATTTCCCTCCCTATTTTCACTTCAAAGAATCTCTCAGCTCTGCCTCTCATTTGCCATTTTGAATCTGTTGGCTGGGTCTTATCTGACCTCCAGGGTGGATCACTGGCTTCTGGGAGCATCCCAGTGTCTCTGGCTGCTTAAACCGGCCATGCCATTGCACGCTGTTCTTGGATTCTCTGGGTGCTCTTATCTAAGACTCTACATCTATATCCCTTTGGCCAAAGTTTCCTCAAAACCAGCCTCAGTTCTCAAAATTTTATCCTAGATGAGGTCACCAAGAAAAAAGCTTGTTAGTTCTGGTGGAGGGTAAACAGGTGGCAAGGAAGTGGCTTAGGATGGAGAGCAGGAACTGGACTGTGGTTAGGAACCCAATTGCCTCTGGGAACTGTTTCCTGGTAGGAACATACATGGGGAGGAGTTCTTCCTGACCTTTAACTGACCTGGGGCTTATTAATACCTAATTAGCATAGCATGGGTTGAGCTTTTTATAAAGGATTCTAGGAGGACACCTGGGTATTAAGGAAACTGTTCTCTAACCAATGTGTTACATAACCTGTTATGTAATTTATCATATAACCCCAACCTTTCAATCAGCCCCAAGGTGGGAAACAGCATCTAATCCTGCCAGGAGACAGGCAGGACAAACTAGTGAGCATATAAAAGGCAGCGTGTGCCCAGCCATGGGGCCTTGCTCCACTCCTGGAGACTGATCTGTTCCTCTCTCTCTCAATGTGATTTCACATCATTTCACTCTGGCACTTTGTCCAGTTTCCTTCTGCATTTTCACTTCATGAAACTTCTTTTTCCTGTAGTAAATAGCGGGGGATGACTCTGTATCTGTGATCACTCTGTCATCAGCCCGACAGGGCACCAACACCCATTCTTGACACTGGGAATGGGAGACCTGGGGACATCCAGACAGACCTAACAAGATCAGAGTTGAGGCTCGGCAGCTGTGGCTCAAGTGACTAAGGCACCAGCCACATACACCTAAGGTGGTGGGTTCGAATCCAGCCCAGGCCGGCCAAACAACAATGACGGCTGCAACCAAAAAATAGCCGGGCATTGTGGCAGGCGCCTGTGGTCCCAGCTACTTGGGAGGCTAAGGCA
>NW_003852421.1:12206020-12259896 GCF_000181295.1 Otolemur garnettii | reverse complement strand
AAAAAAAAAAAAAAAAATCAGAGTTGATTTACTAAACCAAAATGAAACCACTTTTCACTCTGGATTTTAGTCCTACAATAAATTATGGAATCATAGAACAATAGGTTTTTGAAGGGACACATAATAGCTGGTGATCCAGTCCCATGACTATTCCTACTCTCTCCCAAAATCTTAGCTCTTTTTATAAGGACTTCTTTTTTTTTTCTTTTTTGAGACAGAGCCTCAAGCTGAACCCCTGGGTAGAGTGCAATGGCATCATAGCTCACAGCAACCTCCAACTCCTGGGTTCAAGCAAGTCTCCTGCCTCAGCCTCCCAAGTAGCTGGGACCACAGGTGCCCGCCACAATGCCCAGCTGTTTTTTGGTTACAGCCGTCATTGTTATTTGGCAGGCCCAGGCTGGATTCGAACCCGCCACCTAGGGTGTATGTGGCTGGTGCCTTAGCCACTTGAGCCACAGGCACTAAGCCATTGAAAAGACTTCTAAAGAAGAATGTATCACTCCCATAAGCTTCAATAATCATTCTTCTACTTCCTGGTAGGAAACTCATCAAATTGCCTTATATTTTAAAATTAGTTTTTCAAGTAGACAATAAATCTTTTGCCATATCCGTGGAGACTTGTTAAAGTTACATGTAATAAAAAACTGAATCAAGTATGAAAATGAAATCATAGGCCAGCTGTTTCAAAAATTAAAATCATAGGCCAATTGTAAGCTTCAATTGTCTCCTCTATGGAATGGAGAAATAACATGCGCTCCCTGGTAGGGTTTTTCTGAAGTCTTTAATGGGTCCCCCCCCCCATATAAAGTGATTAGCATTGCCTAGTATATATAATTAGGATGCGTGTAAGCAAATGTACCCAGTTGTTGTTTAGTGGTGTTAATGGGACCAGGGCTTTGAGCTTTCTGCTCACCCAGTATGACAATTGATATCAAATCAAATCACTTTACCAGGCTGTTGAAAAATCACTGGCTAATAAAGTAGTGAATCATTTCCAATTACCATCCAACCCAGTGTTTTTCAGTTATACCCAGGATGCTGTTTCCTACCACTATTTTTAAAGCCACTAGCTCTTGTTTCTTTACAAGGAAAAAAGCTAAAAAGAAACAATAAATAATTTTCCATGTCTCCATTCCCTCTTCATCCCATCAGAGCCCAAACCAAATACATCACACGTACATGACAGGCAACCTTTATTTTCCAACAACAATTTTGGTTAAGTTTTGACACTGGGTATTGATTTACTAGATCAAGACAAAGCCTCTTTTAAGTACTTAGAACTTTCTTAAAAATAATTCCAAACCTTATTTAACTCTGAGACCTGATCAATGCCCTCATTATTGTTATTTAATCTATTTCAATTAACTCTGATGTATAAAGAACTCTTTAAGCATTTTTATTAAACACCTTTAATGAAAATATCTAGAGTCTATTACTATAATTTAGCAACCAAAGAAGACTTTTAGCCTTATAAAATGAAGCATATCACCCATTCACTATTAACCCCATGCTTTTAACTCCTACATATTTTTTTAAAAAGCGTATTAAAACTTGTGAAGGAACTTGACAGGGATGAGCCAGTGTGATAAAATGGGAAGAATACGGCAGTTGTAGTTAAAAGACTGGTTTCCAATCCCAGCTCTGTTATGTGTTACGGTGTCACCTTGAGCATATAAACCCTTCAAGATTTCAGAGCTTTTTTTTTTCATCCATGAAATGGACATAACAATTTCTGCATTTTGCTTTTTCACAGAGTTGATATGAGGTTCAAATGTGTCACAATATGTAAGAGAAACTATTCCACCTGCCTTCCCCGGCTCATCTGACTTCTCCAGCTGGGTCTTCACTGCCGACCAGCATGCTCAATAGCACAGCCCATGCAAAGGTGAGCCTGTTGTCACAGGAGAGAAATACTCAGGCTTTAGCTGGGTGCAGTGGCTCATACATGTAATCCTAGCACTCTGGGAGGCCAAGGCAGGTGGATCACTTGTGTTCGGGAGTTCGAGATCAGTCTAAGCAAGAGTGAGACCCCCATCTCTACTAAACAATAGAAAAACTAGCCTAGAGAGATGGCACATACCTGTAGTCCCAGCTACTTCAGAGGCTGAGGCAAGAGAATTAATTGCTGAAGCCCAGGAGTTTGAAATTGCTGTGAACTAGGATTCCACAGCACTCTACCGAGGTGACAGAATGAGACTCTGTCTCAAACAAAAACAAACGAACAAAAACTGTCAGACCTTTCACAGAATTTCCATATGTTCCTATTCATTGTTGATTCCAGAGAAATAAATCTAAGGGACCTCACAGGGCTTAATAAAATCCATAAACAGAAAAGCCTTCTAAACGTAATTATCTTCTAAAGGTAATTCACTTATGAAGAACCCCATGTTCACACTATGTCCTGCTAGCAATCAGATGACTCTGTTATTCAATGGTTCAACAGAATGTCACGGTAAATGTAATTTCACAGAATGTTACTAGCACACGCACGCACATGTGTGTGCATGCACAAGAGACTGTCTTCATCCTATTGGCAGCTATTAACAGTTGAATAATGAATTTCTTTTAAAATTCTTAACCATTCCTTATCCAAGATAACCTCTGGTAATACCAAATTTTTGTGAGTTCATATTATAAGGCTTTGTGAAGAGTGAGGAGTTATTCAGGTAGGCTGAGATACACAATATGTAGTAGAATCTGTGTAAGTTGACCACCCAAGGGACTGTAACAAACTGGTCGACATAGGGAGGTGATCAATGTAGAGAGGTGGTTAACTATGGAGGTTCTACTGTACATATGAATAGATGACATAGGTATATATGATGTATGTAATATATAACAAGATATATATTGTCTATATGTAGGGGTGTGTGTGTACTTATATATATGCTGACACACACACAATTTAGGAGCTCAGTAATTTACCTAAGTCAATTATATTAAACAAATAATTACACAACTCCACTACTCTATGGTTTCTAGATACAACGTAGGTGATTATTCTTATTGGGGCCTATCACATTTTTTAAAATGTTAATATGAATTTTAGTGTCTGTAAGATTAAAAAGCCACACACTCCAGATGTGCTATTTTCTGGCAAATTCCTTGTAGCCTCTTATCATCATTGGAAGATGTATCTGGCTGTTTTTTTGCTCCCAACCTAAGGTAGTTATGCTGCTGCCTAAGCAACAGCATTTTCCCATGGGGTTTTCCCATTATTAACCCCTATGGTGGCTTTTTATATTTATTTGATTTTAAAATGCACTTCAAATTTAGAACATAGCTTGATGGCGCCATAACACACAGCTCTAAGTGCTCCTGGGGAACAGAAAGAGCCTCCAGAGACGTAGAGCCTGAATCTACACACACAAGTGTGAGGGCTGCAGCGGGTCTTCAGAATTGTGAGGACCCAGGTCTGGGCCCCCACCCTATTCACCCCTTCCCTCTAGCATCGCTGTCCAGATAAACCTGGGCCTAGGTGAATGTCAAGGAGAATCTAAGATGGGATGCCTATGGAGTGGTCTCTTGTTCCCATGGCAAGAGGAAGGCAGGGAGGGGGACTTATAAGCTACTATTTTTGATTGTCTGACCTTTTTAGCGCCACTTGTCAAAGCCATCTCTGTGACCCCCTCCACTTCCCTTACAGCCCTCCCGAAGTACAAGGGCCTTTTTTAACTGTTGCCAAGGGTTAGCTATCTGATCAATTCTCCATCAGCTGTCTGAAAACTGCCTTCTACCCTTAGCAACCAAGCTGACTTGGCTGATTTGTTTGTTGTTGTTGTTGTTAGCATTGACAAAATACACAACAGGCCCTATTCATGCATGCAACGGAAATGATGTCAATTGTCTGGTAAGCAATTGGTTAAACATACAGATTGGCTGCATAGTTTTGCCCAAGTAGAACTTTATTACTGTCTTTTTTCATCCTGGTGTAGATCAAGGCTCTACAAACCCCAGCATTTGTATATCACAAAGGCCAGATTCCTTTGGTGTGTGGAGTGGATGGGATTGCCAGGCTCCCTGCCTTTCCTTTCTCACTGCTTCAGATTACCATGAATGAGCCAGAGATCAATGCATTGCCTTTCAGATGCAAAGTCACCCTTCATTACCTGCACTGCCATGATGGGCTGGGCTCTGGGTGTTTCTCTTTTAGGGTGAACATAGTTTTGTCTGTAGAGGGCACTGCAGGGGCACTGCAGAGGCAGGCTGGGTCTCTTCCTGGTTCTGGTTGCTGAATTTTTGCTTAGCTTGTTGTTACTACACTGTTTGTCTGTGGGGCAGATACACCTGGTGGTGTTTTGCCCAGCTACACATCTACATTCCCTCAGTGACTCTGCAGTCCACCTGGACTTGGTGACACCTTCCCTCAGCCCTCCCATAGTGGACACCAGGCAATCCAGACCTTCTAACCACAGTGGAGCCCTGATTCCCTCTGTGTACTTGCCCCCTCTGGACTCACCTGCAGCCCACACTGTTGTTTCCTGCTTGGCCAGCACCTATGAATGAGCCAGAACTGGCAACCTGCTGAAATTCTCTGCTGCCCAGTGGCTGCAACCCCACCTTCCCTAATAAGGTCTGAAACTCAGCTTTGGGGTAGGGAGCCCTCCCAAGTTTGTCCTTCCTTGATTATTCTCCTTCATCTCTCCTTCATCTCTTTAGAGTTATCTTTACATCTTTTCAGTTACTTTCCGATCACAATTCCGATCACAATTCCGATTGTTTATATTAAACTGCTCCTATTTAAATTGCTGAGTGCTTTCTGCCTCCTGATTGGACCCCTGTTGATACACTCTCTTCCCATTTGGGATCGACTTTGACATTCAACTGACCATTAATTTGATCACTACTTGTAACCTTACTCTTTTTTCCTGGACTCGTTTGGTATTCACAAAGGCTCTAGTGAATTAGTCAGAAGGAGTTTGCTCAATCAATAAATGTTTCTACTTAATGGTTTTGCAACCTTTCACTTAGTGGTGCCCACTCTGTCTTTGTGAATAATGATTTCTCCAGGTAAAATGGATAAAAACAATGGTTACAAACAACTCTTTGAAAGAGACACTACTTCATGAGCTCATGAAGTAGTGTCTTTATCTGGAAGAATATATAAAGTCAATTTATGCTATTTTTTGCTATTATTAATTTTCATGAACTGTAGCTGAACACACAGGCCCTACCAGTCTAAAGTAACTAAGTGATTGGTATATTCTTTCAATAAGAAGGGTTTTGAGAGTGGCAGATGAGTAATTGTGGCCTCTGACAGATGAAGGCACTCTAAGTCCAGAGGCTAAAAGATGAAGTGGTAAAATTATTATCTTGCTTATTGCAATTCTTTCCATAAAACTGACTAGTGTGTCAACCTCCACTCCTCATTGATTGTCATATATCCATGGATTGAAACACAAAGTATTGATCAGCTTTCCAGGATACAATCTCATTCCAAAGCAACTGCTAGTTTGAAGAATTCATTTTCTTGTGTGATGCTGAAAGCTACTTGATTTTCAGAGCATTTTCTTACCTAATGGCATAAAGATTGAAGTTGTATTTTTTTTAATAATAAACATTAATTAGACAAAAGTTTAACAAAGTAAATGATAGAAGTTTGAATCTCACTTTGAATCTCATTCTAGAAACACAGTTTTGGTTTTTGTTTCATGTCCTTTTTTTTTTTTATTGTTGGGAAATCATTGAAAGTACAGTTAGTGAGGTTATACTGCTTGCATTTGCTGGGTGAATTCCCTCTATTAATAGTGTCCCACCCCAAAAAGGTATGGCCCCACACCCCTCCTCCCTCCATCCCTCTCTCTCCTCCCCCTTCCCCCCCCCACCAGGTACTAGCATTAATTTTCCTCATATCAGAATTGAGCACACTGGATTGTTGCTCCTCCATTCCTGTGATGCTTTACCAAGAAGAATGTATTCCAACTCCATCCAGGTTAATACAAAAGATGTAAAGTCACCATTTAGTGGCTGAATAGTAGTCCATGGTATATGTATACCACAGCTTGTTAATCCATTCCTGAATTGGTGGACACATAGGTTGTTTCTACAATTTGGAAATTGTAAATTGAGCTGCAATAAACAGTCTAGTGCAAATGTCCTTATGGTAAAATGATATTTTTTTCTTCTGGGTAGATGCCCATTAATGGACTTGCAGGGTCAAATAGGAGGTCAAAGTTTTATAAGTAACAGCACTGAAGAAGACTGTTTATGTAGACAACAAAATATCAGGAAAAAAATATGTCCTCTGTACCCCTGCTGTCACTATGAGCAAAGCATTCCCATTAAAAATCATCCCTTTGGACCTTTCAGAGTTTGGTATCTTTAAAACTTGTTTATTAAAATGCAAATATTCCCATAGGAAATAACCCTTTAAGTCTTAATTAACTAACTTTATTAGGGCTAAGTCTGTAGAGTTGCTTTGTAATCATGCCAGTTCCACAAGTGGGGACACAAGTGAGATTTCTGGTGAATGTTAAAAGTACCAGAGAATTACTACACATTGTTTTACAGCACCTTGTTCGTTGACTCTTTCTCTTATTTATGACATAAAGAATTGCTCAAAATACACTTGGTCATATACTGTCCTAGATGGGTAAACCAGACCCTCAGGGTGCAAGACACCTAGAAATATATTCTAAGCAACTTCTGTATGTTTTAGGTTTTTTTTTTTTTTTGGTTGTATTTTCCTTTTGTGTAATGCCATAAAAAATCAATATAATAAGTGGTTCTATGAAGCACATCATGTCATTTAGTATATGATCATTTTTAAAGTCTTTACCTATTCCTCACACACTGTCTTCTTTACATGGAAGAATTTCCTGCCTGGTCTTGGAACCAATGACATTGACTAATTCTTTGGGACAACTGGTTCCTCTAATATTATAATTACTAGGAAATGTTCTATAGCCTAAGTTTCCTTTTTTTTTAATTCTCAATCCTGACTTCAGTGAATGTTCCCACCTTTGTTTATTTTTCATCTTATGTGTATTTTTACATTAGTGTATGGGATATGTGTATATATTATGAGTCTATGTGTAACATATATGTGTGTACATAAAGTTGTGTATTTATAAAACTGCTTTAAATCCTTTCTAGAATAAAGCAAATTCTAAACACATAAATAACAGGTTTCATTTCATCCTTTCAACAGCCACCCTATGAGAGGAATGGAGTTATTTTCCAAATTTTAAAAATGAATAAATCTCAAAGCTGTAAAACTCCCTATCATAATCACAAAACTAATAGCAGAGCCAATCTGAAACTTTTTTTCATTTTAGTTTTTTTAATTCAAAACCTTGTGCTTCCCCCTCCCCCGTACTTAATGCCATGGTGAAGGGGAAAAGATACTAAAGGGGACAAGAGAAAGACAGTTTTCCCCAGGAAGGATCATTTCCCATTTTTGCTGTACAAACAGAATGCTTGAATGAATGCAATTAAACTATTTAGCTCTAAGAATAAAATATTCTAAAATCAGGCATCCTATAGGACCCACACTAAATAGGCAGATAAGCATTTGGGGGCCACTTGGGTGGTTAGCTGGTATTTAGTAGAACCTAACTTTACCCAGACATTCAAGAAATCTCCCTCAGTACTTGTTAATGAGTTGGTTTTGTAATCTCTTCTTTATACCCTACATACAGAGGCTTGGGAATTGCATTTATGTATGTTGAAGTTGATTAGTTGACATGACCTCTTTCTTTTCAACAAATAAAACATGAAACTTCAATCTCCACAGCTCTTTGTGCATTTATTTTTAATGAGTAATGTTCCCTGATCAGACAATCAAATCACGAGGTTGCCCAGAGAAGTCTGGACTGTGAACAAGATGCCAAAACTTGTGTGGAAAAAGAAAAGCCCAAATAAATTGTTCTGTGGCTGTCAAGATAGGTTAAAGGTACTTGTTATCTTATGAAATACCCACATACATGAAGGCTACTGGACAAATTTATTATTTCACTTTTATGACTGTGGGTATGAGAATCCTTCACAGGGAAGGAGAGAAGCTCATAAAAGTGTTCTTAAACTTGTGGTTTCTTGATCCTTATTTTCCAGGTTCACCAATACCTATATGCCAGGTGCATTATAATTAGTGTTATAATCTAAGTTAGTAGGACAAGCTATTAACTTATGACAAAATTACTGGTCGGGGGGCAGTGGGAAGAATTTAAAATCAAATAATAGGAACTCTACTTTGTTTGAACTCTGGAAGAGGATTAAACTTAGACTCATTTCCTCTGTTAGAAGGGGCCTTAAAAGTCACCTAGTCCAAATGCTCTCAGAAATACTCTCCCAATATTGGGAAACTCCCCACCTCCCAAAACACCTATCCCATTCAAGGCATTCTAACTGCCCAGAGATTTCTAATCACAACACAACACAGATGAGTCTACTACCTTGAATTAAACACTTGGCAGCAGAGCACACTCTCTTATAACAAAAAGCTCCAAAGGACCTTTCCATTACTCTCGTGAAGTCATTGGAAATCAGCAAAACACAGTCAAGTGTCTTCATTTGAAAGACAGCTACAATGCCATTTGAATAGGGCACATATCATAGGACAAGAGACTAATCCAAAGAAAGGATGGTTATGTAGTATAAGACATAAATTGGTAACCATGTTGCGTTTGAGGTTCTGGAGCCTCCATGTGGGAGAAGACGGTAGCTATGGAGTTTAATAAACAGTCCCTTACATTTCTGCATAGTTTTTGAAAGGAAATCTCTAGCACTACCCCTTGGCAGATAGGACCTGTAGCCCTGTTTGAACCACTCCAACAACACTCATGAACCTAGCACCCAACAAAAACTGAAATTAACATGATATATTTACCTACATGCTTATCATTATTCCTATCTCTCAGTCTTCCCCCACCCAAGATAATTACTGTATCTTTTACCATTGTCTTGTTTTTACGTATCCCTGGTTTTATGACATATTTGTATTTTTAAAAGATGTATTAGGGATAGGAGGTAACATACATGTTTGTTCCCAAATATATTGTTTAGCTTTACTTTTTAATTTTATAAAAAGACTATCATACTAGACTCTCACTGGATTAAAGATTTAAACTTAAGACATGAAACTATAAAAATACTAGAAGAAAGTGCAGGGAAAACACTTGAAGAAATCAGCCGGGGCGAAAATTTTATGAGGAGGACCCCTGGGCGATTGAAGCAACATCAAAAATATACTACTGGGACCTGATCAAACTAAAAAGCTTCTGCACAGCCAAGAACACAGTAAGTAAAGCAAGCAGACAGCCCTCAGAACGGGAGAAGATATTTGCAGGTTATGTCTCTGACACGGGTTTGATAACTAGAATCCATATAGAACTCAAACGTACTAGCAAGAAAAGAACAAGTGATCCCATCTCAGGGTGGGCAAGGGACTTGAAAAGAAATTTCTCTGGAGAGGATAGGTGCATGGCCTACAGATATATGAAAAAATGCTCATCATCCTTAATCATCAGAGAAATGCAAATCAAAAGTACATTGAGATATCACCTAACTCCAGTAAGATTAGCCCATATCACAAAATCCCAAAACCAGAGATATTGGCGTGGATGTGGAGAAAAGGGAACACTTCTACACTGCTGGTAGGAATGCAAACTAATACATTCCTTTTGGAAGGACGTTTGGAGAACACTTTGAGAACTAAAAATATACCTGCCATTTAATCCTGCAATTCCTTTATTAGGTATATATCCAAAAGACCAAAAATCACATTACAACAAACATATTTGTATCAAAATGTTTATTGCAGCCCAATTCATAATTGCTAGGTCATGGAAGAAGCCCAAGTGCTCATCTACCCACAAATGAATCAATAAATTGTGGTATATGTACACCATGGAATATTATGCAGCCATAAAGAAAGATGGAGACTTGACCTCCTTCACGTTCACATGGATGGAGCTGGAAAATGTTCTTCTTAGCAAAGTATCTCAAGATTAAAAGAAAAAGTATCCAATGTACAGAGTCCTATTATGAAACTAATTCTATAGCTTTCATATGAAAGTTATAACCTAATTATAGCCTAAGAATATAGGGAGGGGGGAGGGAGGGAGAAGGAGAGGGGAAGGGAGAGAGGTGGATGGGTGGAGGGAGGGTGATTGAAGGGATCACCTCTATGGTTTATCTTACAAGGGTACAAGTGAATCTTTCGAAAAGTAGAATATAGATGTCTTGACATAACAACTAAGAAAATGACATGAAGGCTATGTTAACCAGTTTGGTGAAAATATCTCAAATTGTATATAAAAATACCACACTGTACCCCATGACTGCATTGTTGCACACAGCTATGATTTAATAAAAAAAAATACTATCATACTGTAATTAATATTCTATTTTTTTCACTGAGTATCACATTTCACTGAATATTATCCACATTGCTGTACACACTATACCTAGATTGCTGCATTTAATTCATTCATATTTATTGCTACATAATATTCCTTGCTTTGAAATATATTCCTTGAATATGCCTTGCTTTATTCATTCTTCTGCAATTGGGCATTTGTGTTGTGTTGTATGTGTGCAAAAGTATACCTATAAGCAGAACAGCTGTATTGTATAGTGAGTATTCAATTGTCCCAGGTAATGCCAAACTGCTTTCCCAAGTGCTTATAACAATTTACAATCTTACCAACAATGTATAAGAAATTCTGTTGACCCACAAGGCCTCCAATATTTGTTTCATTGGCGTTCTTAAATTTTGCCAATGTGTATAAAATTACAGCTCATTGTGGGCTTGACTTGTATCTCTCTCCTCACTGAAAAAGTTAAAAGTCTTTCATGTGCTTATTGGTTATGTTTTCTCTTCCATAAAATGCTTGTTTATGACATCTGTCCACATTACTACTGGATTGTTGTCTTTTCCTTAGAGACATGTAGGAACTCTTTATATATTCTTGATATTAATCCTTTCTCAGCTGTATATGTTGAAATCTTCCTCCAAATTATAAGTATTTTTAATATGTTCTTTATAGCATCTTTTGAAAAATAGTTCTTATTTTAATATAGTCAATTTTTTTTTCATATTTATGGGGTTTTATGTCTTGTTTTAAACTCCTCCCCTCCCCTAAGGTGTGGTGACTGCTATGGTGAGCCATTCAGACCCCCTCAAAGATGAAAGACTTCAAGGGCTGTTGGAGTGTTGCCCAGACTGTCCTCAGTTGAAGTGGGCCTCTGCGTCTAAGATCTTGCCCCTTTCTCCCAGGCCTGGACCCACTGATTGAAGTGGAGGTATAAAGACTGGGCCTTTTAGCTAGACTTTAGAAGAGCTCTGAAAGGGCATCCCTTCTTAAGAAATCTCTGTAGAGTTAGTTGAGTCTTCAGCTGAGACAGCATCATAGCATCTCTGCTCATCTCCCTTTGCTCAATCCTGCTTCCTCCCCTCCCTTTCTACAGTAATTGACAACAAAGAGGGGCCAACACATAGAGAATATTTTGTAAATACTTTGTAAAATTCTGTCATGACTATTTTGTAAATAAAGGCACATTTAGCTACAATTCCCCACTTCTCTATGTACAGTGACTTCAGGGGTGATATTTGGGGCACCCTATGTTACCTCTTCCTTGCAACGTCTCTTTAATTGTAGAAGACAACAGTCATGTACCCACAAAAATGGCTTTTTTCCAAGCAAAAGACCCCAATTCCTTCCATGGTTCCACAAAAGTCATGGCTCAAGACTTGTCTCCCTTCTAGTTGACTTCTCCGGTTTGCCCATGCTTCCTTTACCACTTGATGATATGGAAAAAGATATTTTCTGATGAATAAAGGATGTTATTTCTTTACTTGTTGGTGTATTCCATATGTAACGTCAGAAATCTGGGTCTAGCCAGGTAATTATTTCATATATGAATTTGGAGGAAAGAGAAGTTGAGATTTGGGAAAGCAAATCACCTCGGGGCTGGACAGGATCATGTCTGGTCATCTCCTGCCTTCCACGTGCTGGCAACTCACCCTGCTGAACCAGAGACAAAGAACTGTCTTTTCCATTGGTTCCATTTTGTTTCCAACTAAAATATTCACTGTTCTTCCTCCTCATTACCTCTAATCCCTAATACATCTTTTAGAAAAATTAAAACTCAAGGGAAAGAAAAAGGAAAATCTGGATATTGCCATTTTCAGTAGTGGCCCAAAGTAATACCTATCCCTTTTTAATTTTTAATTTTTAGAGACAGGCTGTCACTCTGTGACCCAAGCTGTAATGGGGTGGTATTATCATAGCTCGCTGAAACCTCAAAATCCTGGGCCCAAATAATCCTCCTGCCTCAGCCTCCTGAGCAGCTGGGACTAAAAGAACGTGCCACCATGCCCAGCTTATTTTTAAAAATTATTTTTTTGTAGTGACAGGGTCTAACTATGTTGTCTGGGCTGGTCTTAAATGCCTAGCCTCAAGCAACCCCCCCCCCCACCAAGCCTCAGTATAATACCTATTCTTTAGGAACATCTTTCTGAAAAAGAACTAAGACATCATTCACCTTTCCTGGATGGCATTGGAAAGATAACAGGGGCTTTACAACCTGGGCTTAAAGTGCAGAGCATCGGTCTCTACTGCTGGCAGAGTTGTCTTTGGTGTTTCCCACAATCTTGTCTACATTTCTTTCCTGCCTCAGAGTCTATCCATGGTCCCCTGGAGCTTCTGGAAGCTCTCCTACCTGCTTCTCCAAATGCCCCAAGTTGTAAAAGGCCTTCTTTATTCTCGTCTCTATATTTCTAAACTCTCAAGGAGTTCTCAATGAAGAGTTAACAAAAAGCCAGGAAGCTAGTGCCAGTGGCTGTGTAAGCGACTTGCTACCTGAACTTTCCTAGAGATATCTAATGTATAGATACTTAAATCTTTTTCTTTGATTCTTAAAGAAATATATGTCCCCTGGTGGAAATATTGAAAAATACAGAAATCATTACACACACATACAGAGAAAAACTCCATCACACTAAAATAATCATTAAACCTTTTGGTATGTATCCTTTTAATCTGTTTTCTAGGTAAGTACACTTATTTTCTTTTTCTTTTTCAAAATTGGGGTAATACTGTTTATCATGTGCCATTTGCTCTTAATAATATGTTAGCAACATTTCTTATACTGCTAGGTATTCTGGAACAACATTTTTAATGGCTGCTTTGCAGTCTATCATACAGATGTGCTATAATTGATGGTATCAGTTCCTTATTGTGGGTTTTGGTTGTTTTTACAATTCTATTATTTTATTTATTTATTTGTTTAATTTTTCATAGAGTCTCATTCTGTCACCCTGGCTAGAGTGCTGTGGGGTCCTAGCTCACAGCATCCTCAAACTTCTGGGCTCAAACAATCCTCTTGCCTCACTTGCTGAATCTGGGACTATAGGCACCATCACAACACCTGGCTAGTTTTTTCTATTTTTAGCAGAGATAGGGGTCTCACTCTTGCTCCGGCTGGACTAGAACACCTGACTTATGCGATCCACCCACTTCGACCTCCCAGAGTGCTAGGATTACAGGCATGAGCCATAGTGCCCAGCCCAATTCTACTATTTTAAATAATTCTACAATAAATATCCTTTAGCTAAATCTTCACATATATTCACTTTTATTTCTTTAGAATAAATCCCTAGAAGTAAAACTGGGTAGTCACAGTTTTAAGACCTTGGTTAAATATTTCCAAATAATTCTCCAATTTGCTCTATGGCCAGCAGTGTTTGAAAATGCCTACTTTCCCCATATCCTCAATATCACTAGGTGTTACTATAAAAAATAAAATAGTTTCTAATTTGATTGGAGATAAGGGGCTATTTCTCTTCATGACATTTATATTATATCTCATGTATTTTCTTTGCTTGCTGGTAAAGTTAATTTGTTTAATAAAAGATATTTATTAGCCCCTGTATTTCATATTTTCATGCCCTTCTCTTTCTCCTTTGTCTTTCAGTTGGCTAATTTGCTTTTCTCTCCCTAATTTGTATATTGTCTTTATGCATTGAGGGTAGACCCTTTGTCTTCAATCTACACTGCAGTTTATCCTATTTATTTTTAGACAGCCACAGGAAGCTGTGACCATTTATCCTGTTTTAAACAGAGAATTGCCCAATCCCCTTCATTCAAACGACTCTTTAATTGATGAAATTGGAAGCTCTGTAAAAAAGTGACATGAAATTTTTCCGAAAGGAAAAGGGGTACTTCCAAAAACCCCACGAGGTCCCTGTGCTGGTGATGTATCTGAGTAAAAGTGGGAAGCTCTTTCTCATGAGCGTGTTGAGTGACAAAGCATAGCAAAGCCATGCACTCAAGGGACGCGGTAAAGTGAGAGTGGCCTGTTTCCTGGACAGGCCGAGTGATGACTCTAGCCACAGCTGTCAGTGTGATGAAAGCCTCAGGGCTTTCCTGTCTCTCCTAAAAATCAGCTTCATATCAATTAGTATGTTTAGTGTGTCGCCAGGGAGAAACAGTATTTCCTCCTGAGATAAACACTTCCATTTAGAGCTCATTAATAAAACGCAGCTCAGAAAGTTGTAATCATAATTTAAGCAACAAAGATACACTTCCAAGTCAACACTTTTGGGAGCCAGTTCATTTTTGTTCCTTGCTAAGGGCCTTGTTAGGGATTTAAGACACAGTTAAAATCTTTGCCTCAACGAGACTTTAGAGCTCATTTAGACTCATTTAGATGCTCTTAAGGCCAGTATTAACTATTTCTATATTTAATGTTTATTTCCAATAACAGAGAAATGAACACATTATACATTGTAAATGGATACTCTGGGAATCAATGAAGACCAGTAACTGGAAAAGAGAGGGAGGTCCCCTGGGGACTGAATGTGAAAAATTGTCTTAAAATCTGGAAGAGTCCAAGAACTTAGGCCATCTCTCATGTTACTGTTTCAGGTTCTCATATATAAATATTTATATGTTCTTGACCTCTGCTGCTCTCCTTGGGTACATTCTTTGCATAAGAATTCCAGTAACATGGACTTCAACCTAGCTTTTCTTCCCCTTCTCTACCACCCACCTTCAAATCAAGAGCTAGGAGACCAACCAGTTACATTCATATGGCAAATTCCAATACAGTGAAGTGATGTCATTTTTAAACTAGTTGCTGAATCTAAGGTAAAAGGAAAAACTATATGATGGAGTCTTTATTTTCATTCCCTATCCTTCCATACTAGTCAGTATAAACAAACAGTGCTGCTATAACAAACAACCCCTAAAGCTGCCTGGTTTAATAAGGCACAAGTTTGTATTCCTCTTACATCATCATTCAGTGCAGGTCACACAGCTCTTCTCGGAGGCCGTCCTCCTAACAGTAACTCAGGGATCCAGCTCCTTGCATCTTGTGCTGATGTCTTTAACATAGCATGTAGCTCCCATAGAAGGTAGCTGTAGGAGAAGAAGGGAGAATAAGGATTCAGGGGATTTTATAGCCATTGTCCAAAACCAGTAGCATGGCCCCAACCGAACTGTAAAAGAAGCTGAGAAACTGTATATATTATTTTGCACACTGGAAAGAGAAAAGGAAATGAGATATAGTGATCATATAGCATTGGCTCTCCTACAACTTGGGTGGTTTTACCCATATAATAGTATGACCAACTAAAAGGCCACTGTAGCCTCTCTCTTTCTCTACACTTCTCAGTCTTACCAGGACACAGGAAATGTCTGTATCACCAATTCCTTTAAGACTTTGCTGAATAAATTGAAAGGATTTTAAGTGCATACTATAAACAGTCACCCTTTAAGGAATACATGTATCCTAAATACTTTTTTATGTCTCAGTTGTTCTCAGTGTCTTAGGGAGGCTCACCCTAACCACATCAAATTATACCAGGGGGCTGTGGATAAGGGAGAGACTGGACATGAGGCAGCTCCGACACCCCAGAGCTGGCTGGTGCAAACAATGCAAATAGAGATGACTCACACTAAATTGTTCCTAAACCGCCTCATCTAATGCTCTCTTTTGTGAATCAGAAATGTGACGGGAACAAAGAGGGATCAGGCCTTCAGCTCCACGTTTTTATCCTGAGATAACCTGATTAACTTCCCTATTGCTACATGGGGAAAACTGGCTCCCTTAGTAATGACATGCCATAAAATAAACCCCATTTCATTTAGTTCTGCATTCTACAACCCCTGTGGCCTGTCAGGAATAGAGCCACACAATAGGAGGTTAAGTGGCAGGGGAGTGAGGGAAGCTTCTACTTACAGCACCTCCCTATTTCTCACACCACCACCTGGGCTCTGCCCTGGCATCAGAATCTCATTGGAGTGAGACTCTACTGTAAACTGGGCAGATGAGGGATCTAGGTTGCCCACCCCTTATGAGAATCTGATTAACTCATACCCAAACCATCCCCCCATCCCTCCCACTCTGTGAAAAATTGTCATCCTGAAGCCAGTCCTTGGTACAAAAAAGGCTGGCAACTGCTGGTTTATGTTATAAGATATCTTGGGAGAAATTCCACATGGGGGCTGATAATTTTAGGGTAAACCAATGGGAAACTAATGAAACTGTGGCTCTTGCAAGGTGGGTCATGGAAGGATGTGGGCAGTTGGGGATCTGTAGCAATTCTGAAATCCTATCAGGTTCTACCTACCTTAAGGAATAGGAAGTGTTCCCTAATTAAACCTGGATTCTGCTCCCTAGGAATAAGTCTCAAGTCCATTGCTCTCCATGGCTCTTGACTCTGCTCTCTGAAAGTCCTTCCTTATTCAATATCTTCCTTGGCTACATAAAAATAGAATTGTAGAATATGCCCTCCTGGGAGAGTGACAAATCATCACGGTTTGGCCAAGACTGGGGGTTTTGTTGGGTGGCAGGGCTTTCAGCACCAAAACCAGGAAAGTCCCAGGCAAACTGGATGAGTTGGCTATCCTATTACCTTCTTGGCCATGGGTAGCTGTCTCAGCCGGCTTCCTGCCTGTAAAAGTTGGAGGACCAAATGATCTTTTTTTTTTTTTTTTAGAGACAGAGTCTCACTTTATTGCCCTTGGTACAGTGCTGTGGAGTCACACCTCACAGCAACCTCCAACTCCTGGGCTTAGGCAATTCTCCTGCCTCAGCCTCCCAAGTAGCTGAGACTATAGGCGTCCACCACAACACCCGGCTACAAACGATCTTTTCATCGTGGTAACAGTCACATCACATCTCTTTTGAACAAAGCTGGGGTGCTTTGGGAAAGATAGCTCTTTCACTAACTCTGTTGACTTTTTTGTATTTGACTCTGGTGTCAGAAGTCATACCCACAATTAGTTTTGAGACATTCATTATACATATTAATGGTTAATGGTTACTTTGATGTATCAAGTTTCTGATATACCAGGTCCATTTTCTCTCCCTGGAGAGTGGGGGGAAATCTATAGCTATTTCTTTTCTCTCCCAATGGTCTTTTAAAAGCTTGATTCAGCTTTCCCCAGAGGCTGTTTTAGTAGGCTTTTGAACTCAAAGGACTTCTCAATTTTCTCTTTTACTGGTTGGAGATTAACAACAGTTTAATTTTCCAGCCCTCAGAAGTTCCAAAATGTCTGGCCTCTCTCTGTTTCCTTCTATCATACTTTCAAATCACCCAGTCCTTTTCTGAGCCCATCTCTTTCCTTTCATATTTTATCACATGCAACTTGTAACAACCAGCTCAACTATCAATGTTCTGCTGCAAAACCTCCTTACACCTCATTCAGTCTGGTTCTTGCCTCCCAGATTTCTACAGGTGACAATCTTACCAAATGTTTTGCCACTGTATAACACAGTTCACCATTTTTCCAACATCTGTTATTATTTCCTTGCTACTTGCTCTCTGATCCCAAAGCCAGACCATATATTTTAGGAGAAGTCTGTCTGACTTCAAGTACCGACTTCCAGGTTCTAAAGGTTTTTACTATGATGATTATGCCTATCAAATAATTCCAAGATCTCAGTGGATAAAATTATAAACATTTAATTTCATACTCACTTACCTGTAGGTAATCTATAGTTCCACTGATACCAGCTGGACTTACCTGGTCTAACCTGGACACTACAGGATCATGGTCAGTTCTCCCTTGATTCCAGGTTCATCTTTGATCTCCACAAACCTAAGCTAAGAAAGCCACCAAACCTCACCATTCCTGTTGACAGTAAAGGCAAGGGGTCATTTAGATACAGACACTGACTGATTACTCAGCCAGACTGAGTCAGCTTAATAAAAGATTACAAACAATTTCATCTCTTTCACTGAAAAAGGTATTCATTTCACAACATCATGCTTTATTTTTAGTTTTGCAAAAATTATTATTCTTTTGGAAATTTATTTCATATGTATGTTGACTATTTTGTGGTATAGTTTTATTTGAGATGAAACCTGTAGTGGAGAAAACAAATGAGACTGAATTCAACACATGTTCATGGAATGCCTATTATGTATGTAAGAGCTGTGATGAGTATGAAAACTATCACTGCTTTCCACAATAATGATACTAATGCATAATACTTATATCAGGCTGGGCAGTGTTCCGAGTGCTTGACGTGTAGTAATATAACCTGAAAAACAGACTCTCTGAGACAGGTGCTATATCTTCCCCATTTTATAGAAGAAAGGGTTGTGTAGGAAGATGAACTACTTTGCCAAAGTTTACGCTTCTAGTAAGTGGCAGAGCAAAGGCTTGGACCAAGGCAATTGGTCATCAAAGCCCAGACACTTTACCACTGTAGTAGACCAGTTTCACGTTGCTTAGGACCCAGTGAAGCATACTGTGGTAATATTGCAAAAACAAAAGACAATGGACAAAAAGTGGATCAAAGAGAAAGCGACTTTTGTATAAGGTCTGGGGACTGCCGTCATCAGAACTAGTTACTCACTTAGGGACCCCATGAGGTAAGAGGATACAGGGAAGGTAAATTTTAAGAGAAGAGACACACTTAAAAATGGTTAGAGCCTTGGCCTGAGATAGGGCAGGCTTAAGAGAAATAAGGGAAATTCTCCAGGACAGGTTGATGGCAATGTAATGACAAGAAAGTGCTGTCAAAACAATGGGGGACGTGTAGAGACCTGAGAGATGATTTTCTTCAATACATCCTTATTTAATAAACTTGGCTTGGTCTGGCCCTACCATAAGATTTAACTTCTCCCACATTTCTTTCTTTCTTTAATTTATGACTGGAAATTCTCAGTAAGATTCATCTCTATCGACTCAAAATTAGTTTTACTAATACAGATGAATGTTCCCTGGGGACATTACTGACACAGGCAAATTCCTGGCATTGCTTGCTCTGGATTTAACTGCAGGTGAAAGCTATTATATTAACCTGCTGAGCTAATGACAATTACTACTTCAGACTCTCCTTGAAGGGTTTTGAAATGAAATTTTTCTTTGTTGTCAATGAGAAGATACATATGAAAAGTACTGTGGGAATTTTCACATCACTACATAAATGTTAGTTGTGATTATATAGATTTCCAGCAGATAATAGCTTTGTTTTCAAGCTCATGGAGATCCAGGGTCAGGGTCTCACTTCCAGGATCAAAGAAGTGAGAATTAAAATATCTTCATGTATCCCTTCTCAGGGAGTTGTAAGAATCACATTAGGTAATAGAAGTAAAAGGATTTGAAATGCTTAAGCCACTATATAAGTAATATCATTACTATAATTGTCAGCATATCTGGGGCCCAACATTGCATTCAGTGAATACTGGCGCTTGATAGAATTTGATGAAAATATTAAACTATATATTTTTAAAAGACCAGGTAAATCAGGATGTTTCCCGTTAACCACAAGCAGAAACCGAATTCACAGCCAAGTGCTGTGTCCATTGTCATTTCTGTTTTCTTGTTACAACCCAGTGGCATGGGGAACATTCTTATCATGGATCCAAGGACTGTTTTCTCATCTAATGCGCTCTGACACTGTTGAAAGGAATTTTGTGTGAGGTTTTTTTAAGTGGAAGAAAATTTACAACGTCTAGATGTCACTTCCAAAGTTAGTGAGACTACTCAGAAAGAACTCTGAAGCAGGGAGGAAAAAAAATCAATCCTTTCTAGCTTTCTGGAGTAATAGTCTGTAACCGACAAGGGTTTCCTTACAGTTTAGTGAACTTGCCAAGAAGCCAAATCCCTGAATTTATTTCTCTGCAACAAACAGTGTTATCTTTTTCCAAAGCTATGTTTTTTCGCTTAGCAAAATGTATTACAATAAAAGAACGGAAATGATTGGAAACTTGGTTAATTAAATTATGGTATATATCTACAATGAACCATATTTGCTTTTTAGAATAATTACACAGATTGCATCTATCAGTGTGGTGGTGTTTATAACATGCTGTTAAGTGAAAAAGTCAGACTTGGTGTAGTATGACACACATCCCCACTTATGTTATTAAAATATGTATTTACACATTTATTGTGTGTGTATATATATGTTTCTTTTTAAATTTTAAAGCAATTTCAAATATAGAAAAATTACCAGTATAGTACAAAGAACTTTTTGTCCTGAGTCATTTGAGAGCAAGTTGCTGATATGAGAGGCTTCTAATGAACCACATGAGGATCTTAGTCCCTGGAGTTGTAGGGATGCGGACACCTGCCTGGAAGGGAGGGTAGCTGCCCTGACAGTGGGTTGCACTCTCAAACTCTGGAGGGCTGGGAGACCTGAGTTTCTCATGGGGCAGACAGAAAGGGACCCTGCAGAAGGGAGCTGAGCTGGGTTACCTTGAGAGGACCACCACCCAGGAGGGGTGCCAGGTTAAGAGAGGAAACCCAGGAAAGGTGAAGACTGGAAGAACAAAGGGTTTCTCACAGAAGCCCAGGGACACACCTGCAAGGTCCTTTCCATGGTAACCCAGCTCTTCAGAATTTGTAAAACTTGAAACACTTGAAACACTTGCTGCTTGCTTCTGCCTCTATAAACCCTGCACATGATGTGACACCTCCAATGAGAGGTAACATGGTAATTCCTTTGTCTGTCTACTTGTGAGTCCAATAAAAGGACAGGGACAGGAGTTTGGCCATTTTTGGATCCTAGTCTGCCACAGCTCTGCTGGCTGAAATAAAACCCCTTCCTCTTCTACCACCGGTGTTTGGGTGAGTCCGTCTGCTTTCTCTCCACCGGGTCTAGATTCCTACAATAAGGTGATCACAGGAGAGGGTAGATCTCCAGAAAGAAAGGACTGAAGGATCTCATCAGCTGGAGAAGGCATTACCCTATCAAGGGAATTGGAGGTCAGCATTTGGATGTGCCACACCCAACATCACGCAAGTGTACTGGTTACGCAGGAGTCCTCCTGGCCCTGACTTCTTCCCTCTTCAACCTACAGCTCAGGAGGAGCCTGCTGCCCTGGGAATGAGGAAGAAAAGGGCAGGTGAGGAAACGGAGCAGCTGGCTACTCCTCTCCCCACCCCCAGACTTCTAACTATGGCCCAGGTCCCAGCTGAAACCTGAGATTAATTGGATGACTCTTTGCATAGAACTAGATTATTTCCTGAATACGACTGGTGAGCTTTATAGCCTCGTGAGAATGAATGCAAAAGTTATAGGATCTACCCAAGATGTACTCAGGAGCAGGGAAGAGCAAGTTGAGAGAAGCAATTGAAGAGACAGGTGTGGAAAATGATAGAGCTATTTTCTGCTCCTCCAATAAACTGGACACACGGAGCATAATGTAAGACATAATACACAGCTTGAACAGGATACCTGCCTCCAAAAGGATTTCTGCTCATTTTTAATGGGACACATTGCTTTTCATTTGCCTGCGTTAACCTATTAATATGCATTAACATGAAGGTCTCAAAAATTAGCTCTTGACCCTCTGCTACATTTTCCAATTAAGTATTGTGTTTGCATATCTTAAGAATCTTGTAAGCAGAGAACTCAAACGTATTAGCAAGAAAAGAACAAGTGATTCCTATCTCAGGGTGGGCAAGGGACTTGAGGAGGAACTTCTCCGAAGAAGACAGGTGCATGGCCTACAGACATATGAAAAATGCTCATCATCCTTAATCATCAGAGAAATGCAGATCAAAACTACTTTGAGATATCATCTAACTCAAGTAAGATTAGCCCACATCACAAAATCCCCAAACCAGAGATGTTGGTATGGGTACAATGTGCATTAATGTACACAGTGGTGATTTAATTAAAAAAAAAAAAGAAAGAAAAGAATCCTGTAAGCAAAATGACATTGATAATTCCTGTCTCTGGGCAGCACCTGTGGCTCAAAGGAGTAGGGTGCCAGCCCCATATGCCAGAGGTGGCGGATTCAAACCCAGCCCCGGCCAAAAACTGCAAAATAATAATAATAATAACAATTCCTGTTGCTTAAAGTATGTAAGGAAGGATGTATCATCCATATGTCCTAACACACTTCCAAAGAAAGAGTAGCTTATCCATAAACGCTGACAAAACCCGTTATCTCAAAAGACACTAAATTATGCTTAGGAAAAGGACATTACATTCTGTTTCTATAGCATTCCAGTTTACACATGTAAAACACCTATCAACATCAAACTGGCAACAATAAATTGCCCAAGGATTTA
This sequence comes from Otolemur garnettii, assembly GCF_000181295.1. NCBI lineage: Eukaryota > Metazoa > Chordata > Mammalia > Primates > Galagidae > Otolemur > Otolemur garnettii. The sequence goes on along the minus strand of NW_003852421.1, from coordinate 12,237,412 downwards.
TTTCAATGTGATCTGAATTACTAACATCTCAAATGTCAAATGTTAGTATTTTGACTTACAATTGTTAAAGGTAACGGTGCTTTCCAGATTTACACAAATTTTTACACCATTTTGCTAGCTGCTGTTTTATCATTTTATTTTCTCTCCCTGGTTGTCCTAGAAACGGTACCAGAATTATTCATTTTCAGAAAACAGTTTTTTATTACTTACATGGCAAGTTCCTCTCCATTACTTTGGAAAATAAGAGAATTGCATGTTCCTTGAAAATAAAATACTCTGAAGCACAGAAGGAAAAACATTATAGGAAAATCACAAAAGCTCAAGCTTAAAAAGAGGTTCAAGAGAGTCAGATTAAAATTCTGGGCCCACACGATTTTCTGACAGTCTCCTCTTTCAGACTGTGGTGTGAAGAGCTGGTTTGCTTTTTTATATCCAACATTTGGACGATTGTAGTGGTCCAAAAAGTCCACCCATCGGCAGATGTGTCCAAACATCACCTAGGAGGCCCACCAGGTACCTAGAGAGTGGAAGAAAAGACTTCTGCGAGATGAAGGGATATCTCTCCTGAGGTGCTCAGATGAGTGTGGGAAGAGGAATCCTTCAGCAAAGACCCCAGGAGGAAAAGGGAGTTCTGAATTTCTGCTGTGCTCTGCTGGGAAGTGTGATCCCCTCTTCCTCCATCCCATCCAAGGAAGAGAGAGTTAAACCATCAATTGCATAGCTATCTCTTGACACCATCAAAACTAAAACATCTCTAGGGCTGAGGCCAATTAGCAGATTTTAGCTTTACTCAATCCCTCCTTCAGGTTATGTAACCACACCCCTAGGGTGATTCAGACCGGAAAGCTAAGCTAATCAAAGGGAAGCCATGTTGCTTTCTACCTTAAAAGTCTAGAGTTAACCTGCTGCTTGCTTACACAGCTGCTAGGCACAAAAATAGAAAACAACTTGAAAAAAAACAGATCAGGAGTCCAAACTAGGCCCAGCAGATGGCTTACTGTTTGTTGATAACCACTGGCAAGCGATGATGACTTGCACGAAGCTTGCTTTCTATCACCAACCCCACCACCCCTTCCCTTTGTAAGCTCCTCACCAAGCAGAGGAGATGAGATTATAGACAACCTTTCCTTCACTAACCCTCACTCTCCTGCCTGGTTCTGGGGCGTCGGGCAGTCACACCTGTAGTTGACAACAGTTTCAGTACAATTTAGAGGAATTCCTTCAGCTGCAAGGGTACCACTTATCTCATCTGCAAACACTCCTTTACTTTATACCGCTCTTATATCTCAGAAGGCCATGACGCACTCTTAAAGGAAATTAGAAATATTGTACTACAAACTATATTTCTTTGACCTATTTTGAGATGGCGGCCCTATGTCTTATAGGTAGAAGTAACACTGAACTGCAAAGTCCAGGGCTCTGTGGCCACTCAGGTGGACTTTAGTGTGCCGCTGGGTGCTGCTGACAATGGGGTCATCGGTCCAGAGCCTCCTGACGTCTCCACTGCAGGAGGGGAGCTGCTAAGCCGTCTCTGCATCTGCCCGCCCACAGCATCCATCGCCAGCACGCTAGTCTCCATCCGCTTGGCCTCTTTCCCTGGACTGCTGATGCCGTCATGCCATCATCCTCTGAGGCCCCTGCCTGCTCCATGCTGGCACATGTGTGCAGGAACCCGGTGAAGGCCCCGGCCCCAGCCAGCCGCTCCTGATAGGAGCCCATCTCAGAGTGACTTCCTTCAGACGCTCTCTCTGTTCAGGTAGGAAAAGCCGCTACCCAGCTGGAAAAGTTTAGGTGTCTGAGTGAAATCAATTTGCCAGTCATTGAAAAGGTGAGTCCCCACATGTTGGGTTCCCTGTGCAGCAGGTCACTTTCGTCTTTGGATTATTTTAAGCACATAAAGTGCAGCCCTGAGTTATTTGTAAATGGGGCCCTCTTAAATGAGGTTTAAATCCATTAAGGTATCGCACCCTTAGTGTGTATTTATGTAGGTGTCCCAGAAGGCCTTATTTCCTGTCATCAGGAGCCCCTTGTTCTTCCGAATGGCCCCATAAGCATGCGTGACTATGAAAGCATATTTAGGGCTCATATAAATGTTTTCCTCTCTGGATAACTGAAGAGGTCTGGTTAAAGCAATCAGCTCCGCTTTCTGGGCTGAAGTCCCAGGCGGCAGTGCCACTGTTTCCAGTACCCATCCTTCCATGACCACTGCATATCCAGCCCTTCCCGTCCATAAAGCTGCTCCTGTCCGTGAAAAGATCTCAATCTGGCTCTGGCATCGGCTGATCAGGCAGGTCTATCCTCCTAGAATAGGGAGCCTCCAGGACCTCGGAACAGTCATGCTGCAAAGGCTCATTCTCTTTGGCTGGTAACAGTGTGGCAGGGTTGAGAGCAGCCTTTAACAGCAACTCACAAGAAGCTGCTTCTACCCAGAGGCAAGGAGGACGTCCTCTCACAATATTGTCCAGTGGCTTTGACAAGTATGCCATTGGCTGTGGGACGTATCCCAGCATCTGTACTAAGACTCCAAGGCTCATTCCTTGTTTTTCATGAGTGTATGATTTAAATTCTTTCTGCAAGTCAAGCAACCCCAAAGTGGGGACAGTTATAAAACTCTGCTTTCATTTTCAAAAGGAATTTTGACAGTTTGTGGTCCAGATCAGCCCCAAAGATGTGGGGGCTCCACGTCTTTTCCTTTAACGGCCTCATACACAGGCTGTGCTGTTAGTCCAAAGTTTGGGATCCAGATGCAGCAGAACTCTGCCATTCTTAGGAACCCACACAGTTGCCATGGGTTCTTTTGCTAATTTAGAATCCCAGATAAGTAATCTGCTGTTTGCTAATCTGTCCAAATTCAGGTTCCACAAGTCTCCACTATGGTCTCTTCATATAGGGAAAGAGAGCCCTTTTAAACCCCTGAGGCAACACCATACCGCAGTACCATGAGGCCACCATAGTCCCAGAATCTTGCCATTCAAATGCGACTGAGCACCCGTTTGCAGTCACTTGTAAACATCACTAATGGCAGGTAGATCCTGCAGGAATCCGTACTCCCTGGTACAGAGGATTTAAATTCTGCATGTCTCCCCGTCTGCTCAGTCTGTGCGGCCTTACTCACTGTTTGGCAGCTTTCTTCCTGCAAATGCTGTAACCACATGCAGATCTGTTGAGGTCCGAACTCCAAAGCAAACTGCTCCACAACGGCAGCTTCCTGCACGTTCCACCAGGCCCTGGCACTCACCCAGCAGGAGCCTGGCAGCACCCTCACTCCCCTCAAAGGTGAGTTTCTGCCACTTCTCAAGCACCTGCTGTGCACCCAATGCTTGCATAGGTTGGCTCCCAGATTCTCAGCAGCCGTGGAGGCAGAGGGGAGAGAAGCTCCTGCTCTCTGTGGTCTGCCTCCTGGGCCCACTGCAACAAGCCCCTCCGCGGCTGCTTACCCGCAGCTGCCTCATCTCTCTGGCCCCCTTTCCCCTGCCTGGCTTGTTAAATACTATACATGGCTGGTGCCTAGTGCCAGGGTGGCAGCCAAGGGGTAGGTCCTGAGCCACTTCTGCCCCTGTGGCTTGGCTACAGTGGCACTTCTGTACCAGTTTAAAGGTCTGCTATTCAAGTTCCCACTGTCAATCCTACCAGGAGCTCCTATGCAGATATTAGGATTAGAGAGACACTGGTATAAACTCCTGGGGCCCCCTTCTTCATCATCTGAACCCTGGACTTGAGAAAACTGTTTGTTCTCCTGGGGGTTTCTTGCTACTTAGAGCTCTTTGAAATTTCAAGTGTGCTCTTTCCAATGTCCTTTTTTTCTAAAAGCACACTAATTACGAAGTCTGACCATTAAGTTTGCAAACTTGCTATTGTGTGCTTACATTGGCAGCACTGTACAAACAGTTCAGTCAGGTTTATAACCTTGGTATATCAGCGTTTCACAGTTGTGTTCGTGTCAATGTCTGCCCATGTCTTGCTGAGTGACATTTATCTTGTTGAGTGTTTTTGCGTTCCATCTCAAGAATGACGGAGCTTGAATTACAGCAATGAACAAACATTCATGAATTTCTTGTTAAACTTGGCAAGAGTGGAAGTGGAATCAGGGATGTATTATTCCAAGTTTATGAGGATAATTCCATGAAGAAAATAGCAGTGTAGGCTCGGCGCCTTTAGCTCAACGGGCTAAGGCGCCAGCCACGTACACCTAAGGTGGCAGGTTCAAATCCCTAGCCCAGACCCGCCAAAACAACAATGACGGCTGCAACCAAAAAAAAAAAAAAATAGTCGGGTGTTGTGGCAGGCACCTGTGGTCCCAGCTACTTGGGAGGCGGAGGCAGGAGACTCGCTTGAGCCCAGGAGTTGGAGGTTGCTGTGAGCTATAATGCCACGGCACTCTACCCAGGGGGACAGCTTGAGGCTCAAAAAAATATATAAATAAATAAATAAATAAATAAAAGAAAATAGCAGTGTACAAGTGGATCAAATGTCTTTCTGAGGGGAGAGAAAGAGTCACTGATGGAGAGGTTGGGGTGGCCATAATGAGCAGAACTGACAGAAATATCACAAAAATTCATCGAATTGTGTATCAGAATTGTTGGTTGACTATGAGTAGCATAGCAGACTAAGTAAACATCAATACAGAAACAGGAAAATCTTTGGCCAACAACCCGGCTCTTGCATCATGACACTGCACCATCTCACACGACACCATCTATCGGGGAGTTTTTAACCAATAAACAAATAATTATATTGGAACCCCCTTCCAACTCACCTGATTTGGCCCCCAAGGACTTTTTTCTTTACCTGAATATAAAGAAAATATTGAATAAAAGGCATTTTGATGACATTCAGGGTGAGGGTAATACAATGACAACTCTGAAGCTCTGATGACTGTTCCAGAAAGAGTTCCAAAATTGTTTTGAGGGTGGACTAGGCACTGGTATCAGTGCATAGCTTCCCTAGGGGAGGACCTCAAAGGTGACTGTAGTGATGTTCAGCAATGAGGTATGTAGCACTTTCTCTACAGTGGGTTCATGAACTTAATTGACCGTGTATACATCAACCTGGGGTGACTTTTTTCACTTTTTCCTTTTGACACTTTCAAAGGACCCTTGGTTGGTGTGGCTAAGAGGACACCCAGAGGTTTCAGTTTCTGTTTTTACCTAGCAATATATACTTTAAAGTGATATTATGAAGCTGTGAGGGATTCATGCCAGCTGTTTCTTCCAGCTGCTGCAACTTCCTGTCTATCTGGAGCACTCCACCCTATAAAAGTCATATTAATCATGCACATGTTTTCAGGGGCCTGGATCCACATCTGTATATTTCCAATATGCCTGATGGATGCATTCCAAAATTTTAGAGAGATCTTCATTAGAAGTCCAATAATACCCTGCTGGCTACCCGTGTGCATTTAAGCCCCCACTCCGATATTGCCACAATGAAGATTGCCCTGGTTATGGGTGCACTCTGACCAAATTGAGTTCCCTGCCAGGTCTTAGAAGTTCCCTGCCAGATCATTCTCACTCCCAAGTCATAACCAAGTGGGCAGGAGACTGAAGAATTAACTCCAGTCAAACCCTCCTTGACCCCTCTCACTGTGCCAAGATCTTGGCAGTGGCAGGAGATGGCAGTTCCCTGGCAGAACTTCAGACAGGGCCAATTTCTGGGCTGGCTGCAGGCCTCAGCAGGGGGAAGGGGGAAAGCTGCTTCCATTACTGTGCTCTGTGACTACCACATGGGGGGCCCAGCAGCAGGAGCTCATCCGGCCAACCCTACAGCACCTCCCCAGTGGGTGGTAAGCTGGCAGCAGGTAAGCTAGTTCACAAGATCCACCCTGGTTAATCCCTCCTCAGTTTTATTGCATGACTTTTCATCTTCTTTATTATAAAATTATATGAAAGATTGTACATATGGGATCCCATCCCATTTACCTGATCTTTGACAAAATAATTCTACTTGTAAAATGCTATAATAATTTAAGGTTCCATCAGCAGCCACTTTCCTCATACTGCAGCACATATATTGGATTACAATAACATCATTCTGTCTGAGACACAGGTTATAGCTACAGTTGGCCATTCAGCCAAGAGCCTTCCAGATGGAGCAGAAATGGAGCCTTCCATGTTGACAAACAGCAATGAACACAACACGACAAGTGGGCAATACAGGGAATTCCCGCTGCAAATAATCTTAATGCCAAGGCCTTTCAATAAACAGGAACCATCCAAACGATACCCAAATTCACAAATGAGAGCCAACATCTCCTAATCCAAAAGGAATGAATTCCCTAGGTTCCCTGGGAACCATACAAATGAGCTCCAAGTCAAAAGGGGACAAGTCCTCCAGGTTCTAGAGTCCCACCCAACCATGACTTCTACTCCCAAATGAGGTCTACAAATGCCTTCCCATAGGGCAAGGAGGCCCTTCAATTTTCCCCACGTGGGTGAAACCAAGGGCTTCAGCAAGCACACTGGGGAACTAGGCCAAATGAATAGTCAAGAAGACACAATACTTACTAAATCCACTTCCTTTTCCTCAACAAGGTTAAAGTTGGTTGGAGCTGCATCTAATTTGGAGGTTTCCTGGACCTAAACAAGCCCTGGAACCTGCTGGAGCAATCTCTCATTCCCTTACCCAAAAAGGTAGTGCTCCTGCACAGGGCTCGACCAGGGCCGCTCTCCATCTCCTCCTGCAGTCACGGGATGCCATTCCACTGGAACGCCAGTGGAACTACCCAAGGATGCAAAATTTCGTTACCAAAAGTTCCCTATGGGCAAACGGAGAACAAGGACAAGCAGCTTGAGAAAAAGGAAAGAGAAGTTTATTAATTTGCTGGCAAACACGGAGGATGGTAGGCTCCCGTCTTAGGAAAAAACTATAAGCAGAAATACAGAGCCTTTAAGAGGGAGAGGGTCGGCTTCAGGCTGTTGTTATTCAACTATAGTTGGTCAACCCCATGTCCAGCAAAGGCAATCTTGTGACCTGTCCTTACACAATTCCATTGAGCCATATCAAAAGAACAGGACATTCCCTTGCCCCTCTGATTTCTAGCTTTGGGTTGATTTCCCAAAGAGGGTGAGGGGGGGTTTAAAAAGACAGTTGGTAAAACATTTATGCTCTTTCTCAGGCCTTGGTCTCTTGCATTTTCTGCCCTTAATGATGCTTGGGAAAGGAACTCTGCACACATGCATGACCATACTGTGGTTTTTAACAAATCAAAGAAGTCACTTATGTACCACAACCACAATTTATCTAGGACAAGAAGACATTTTTATAACATCTGAAATGGTAACCATGACAGTAGTTGCTGTTTTAGCAAGTTGTTTCAGTCTTGAACGAGAAGATACTGCCTTCCCCCACCCCAAGCCCCCAAAATGAGGTCCTGTGCTTCTTTAATAGAGGAAGCATTTTTCAAAACTCAGAGGGCTGGATACCAGGGGGAGTACCCAATGGCAACATTAGCACTCCTTGGGCTCTCTGCAAGAAATTTTTCAGGATATCAGATTTCTGAAATTGAACAGTATAAAATCTGTCTTGGAAACAAGGTAATAATTGATATTTTTGGACAGAAATATCTAGGGAAAAAAATAAGAGGAAATCTCTGGCTTGGTCTTGTAGTAAAATTATTAAGCACACTAAAGACTAAAAGGTCATACATTACCGGAAAAATACCAGACGTGTAATAAAGTTGACAAAGTTATGTTGTGGGTGACGAGGGCCAGGGTTCCGAGTCATCCAGGCAAAAAAGCCAGGCAGAAAGAAGTAGAAAAAGAAATGTGAATAGAGAAGGATGAGGGGGGACGGGCAGCCAACTATTAATAAGCCACCTGCCTGTGTTCCTTCCTAGGGTCTCAGCTGCTGTACTCTGCAGCCACTGAAGAGATCCTTTCTGTGAGAGTTAATTTTATGTGTCAACTTGCCCGCGCCATGGGATGCCCAGACATTTTGTCAAACATTATTCTGGCTGTTTTTGTGAAAGTGTTTCTAGATTAAATCAACATTCGAATCAGTAAACAGAGTATAGCAAAGCGCCCTCATTAATGTGAGTGAGCCTCATGCAATCAGTTGAAGACCTGAATAAAACAGAAGGACTGAGTAAGAGGGAATGTCTGGGTTTGGCGCCTGTAACACAGTGGTTATTACAGCGCCAGCCACATACACTGAGGTTGGCGGGTTCAAACCCGGCCCGGGCCAGCTAAACAACAATGACAACTGCAACAAAAAATAGCCAAGCATTGTGGTGGGCACCTGTCATCCCAGCTGCTTGGGAGGCTGAGTCAAGAGAATTACTTCAGCCCAAGAGTTTGAGGTTGCTGGGAGCAGTGACACTTTGGCAATCTATCGAGGGCGACATAGTTAGACTCTGTCTCAAAAAAATAAAGAGGGGGGTGGTGCCTGTGGCTCAAAGGAGTAAGGTGCTGGCCCCATATACGGGAGGTGGCAGGTTCAAACCTGGCCCTGGCCAAAAATAAAAAAGAAAGAGGGAACGTCTATCTGACTGACTTTGAACTGCGACATCAAATTTTTCCTGCCTTTTGCCTGGAACTGAAACATTAGCTCTTTCTGGGTCTCTAGCCTGCCGGCCTTCAGCTCTCCAGGTTCTCAGGCCTTCAGACCCAGGCTGGAACTGCACTATGGGCTCTCCTGGGTCTCCAGCTTGCTAACTACAGACCCTGGGACTTCTCAGCCTCCATAATCACATGAGGCATGAGCAAGTCCTTACAATAAATGAACGTATATGAGTTTAGACAATCAAGTTTGCAAACTCATCCTAGAAAACATGCTACTCACCTCACTGCTGAATATCACTATAGTCACCTTCAAAGTTTCCCCCCTGGGAAGCTGTGCACCCACACCAGTGCCTAGTGCACCTGTCAGAGCACTTCTCCTGGGATGAGTTCACAAACTTAGTTGTCAGGCCTCTTTCAGTGGCAGCTCTGGTAGCCATTCCAGACAAAGAGTTCCAAGATTGCTTTGAAGGGTGGAGTAGGCATTAGCTTCCTGGGGGGAGTACTTTAGAGGGAACGGTAGCAATAGTCAGCCATGAAGGATGCAGTACTTCCTGTAGGATGAGTTTGTGAACTTAATTGTGTGCCCTCCTAGATGTGTGTATATATACACATCTGTATGTGGGTGTATACATGTGTATGTGTATGACATTGGGAAATATATATTTGGTCTTCACCCTAGTTTTCTGACCTAAGCTCCTAAAATCCTTGTAATCTCTGGAGTGATGAGAGTGTTTTTTGTATGCTAATGAGATAACTGGTCTTGAAGCCCCTAGATAGCCTCATGATGGGGGCTCGTTGCCATGGGAAGCAACTAAGAAGTTAGGCAGGGTGGAGGTTGAGTGGATCACCAGTGACCAGTGGTTTAATCACTCATACCTACATGATGAAGCCCCTAGAAAAGCCCAAAAGGAACCGAGCTCAGAGGGTTTCTAACTTGACGAACGAGAACTCACCAAGTGCCAGAAGGGTGGAGCATCTCAACTCCATGAGCACTCTTAGAAGCCCCAGCACTCAGGAATCATTCAGACTTTGCCCTATGTATCTTTTCATCTGGCTGTCCATTAATATCCCTTAAAAAATCCTTTGCAATAGGGCGGCACCTGTGGCTAAAGGAGTAGGGCGCTGGCCCCATATGCCGGAGGTGGTGGGTTCAAACCCAGCCCCGGCCAAAAAACGCAAAAAAAAAAAAAAAAAAAAAAAAAATCCTTTGCAATAAATGGGTATCTGCAAGTAAAGTGTCTCCCTGAGTCCTGTGAACCACCAAATTAATCAAACTTGAGGAAGGGGCTGAGGGCACCCCAGTGGACTCTGTCTAGCCTTTTTGTCAGCAGTTCTAGAAGCCAGGACTTGTGACTGGAGTCTGGGGGCACAGGGGTCTTGTGGGACTGAGCTCTCAACCTATGTGATCTACCCCCAGGTAGATGGTGTACAATTTTTTTTAATGATTTATTCTTATTTTCACTGCACCTAGAAACTCTTAGTGTACATACGGAATTGCGTTAATATACACCCAGCTGGTGTCTGCTGCAGCACTGATTGCTTCCACACACACAGTCAGGCAGAGATGCACTCTGTGTTGTGAGAGTATAGTAGGAAAAACATGTTTTTTCAACTCTGTATATATCTATACCTGTATCTACTGATGTCTATCTCTCTCCATATATATCCATATAGAGAGATATTTCCCGTTGGTTCTATTGCTCTAGAAAATCCCAACTAATACACTCATGTTCACATATCTCCAGATGCAGAATGTCCATCCATTCCTGAATGGGGAAGACGGTTGCTGATGCCCTGTAGAGAAAGTGGCCACTCCTGTAGCACAGAAGCACATCCACTCTATTTTGTTCACATTCAAAAACTTATCGGGGAACCTAACTGGAAAGACAGGAGCAGGACTCAGAATCCATGGGTATCGCGTTCAGTCTGTAATGGGGAGTGGGGTGTGCTGCTAGGGAATTTGGGCAAGAGCACAGAGAGAGGGAGGCAGGACTGACTGATACAGGAACCACAAGTTACAGGGCTCCTCTTGTCCGGGCATAGCTAGTCCTCCACGTGCATAATTCTAACCACAATCCTGATAGGTTGGTGTTGAATTTTTTCTTTTTTCAAGGCAATTTAGGAAAGCATGTAATCCCACTGTTTTTTTTTTTCTTTAGTAAGGTTAAGTCCAGGAAACAAAACAAAGAGAAATCAAGACTATAGGAAAATAAAATGGATCCAAGAGTGAGGTTCATCCACAAAATGCAAATCGTAAACTCTTGTGCACACGCCAGAAACGGAGCAGACTTGCCTAATTATGTTCTAGCATAGAGTACAAACAAGAGGGTGAGATCAAGTTAGTGATGAAGCGAAACTCCTCCTGGTATGGATACAAGAGACACATTTCCCCCAGGCATCCTTGGAAAGAGGGCCTGGGGGATTTGTAAGCAAGAGCATCCCTGCAGAAGTTCTAGCAAGCAGCTTTTACATGCCGCCCTTCCGTGTGGGCAAGTAGAACAATGCTAAGGACAAGTCAGCAAAAACAATTAGACAGGATGCAAACAACCATGTGGCCCAGATACCTGTATCTCTCTTCATCCTGAGAGTAAATATTAGAGCATCTGCCGCAGAGGTTCACACTGTGGCATTTGGGGAATTCGCACTGCAGGTGGGGGTTGTCCCAGTGTGAGTGTGCTCCTGGCTGTTGGTGGACAGGGCCCACGAGTGCTCAACACCCTGCAAGGGGCAGACAGCACACCTGATAAAGAACTGCCTTCATCCAAAGAATTGCCCCATATCCCTTGTGGCTTTTTTAATATAACACCAAATGTTTCTGTAGATGAAAAACTTGTTTGTAACACGTTTGTTCACATACACTCCTGGTGGAAATGCAAGATGGTGAAACTTCTACAGAGGAGTTTGTTTTTTTTTTTTTGAGACAGAGTCTCACTATGTCACCTTTGGTAGAGTGCTATCACATCATAGCTCACAGCAACCTCAAACTCTCAGGCTTAAGTGATTCTCTTGCCTCAGCCTCCCAAGTAGCTGGGACTACAGGTGCCTGCCACATGGCTAGAGTATTTTGTCATTGTTGTAGTTGTCATTGTTGTTTAGCAGGCCCAGGCCAGGGACAAACCCTCCAGCCCTGGTGTATATGGCTGGCGCTCTAACCACTTAGCTACAGGCACCAAGCCTGAAGAGGAGAATTTGGCAATGTCTAAAGCTCTACAAGTTTGAGCCAGCAATCACACATCCAGGAATCCACTCTCAAGTTACACTTCCACTAATACAAAACAGTATATCCACAAGGTTATTAATCACAGTATTAGTTGCAATAAAAAAAAGATTGGCAACAGAACAAACTGTAAGATTTATGGGTTTGGTTGAATAAGCTAAGGTGCATCCGCACGATACACTATGATGTAACCATTAAGAGAAGAATTAGGAAGAACTGAGATGGTCAGGCTTTGAGATGGGTATGACATCTATCGCGTATAGTATGTTGCCTTTTTATATTACAAAGGAACGGGAAACACAAGGGCCAAAAATAAAAAGTGTAACTCATGGAAGGTTGGGGAGGAAAATGGAGTAAGGAAGAGAAGAGGATGGGTGTCAAGACTACTCTGAGTATGATTTTTAAATAGTTTTCATCCACGGTGTTTGTGTTTCACCTACTTTTGAAAAAATTAATGAAAAGAGGCTCAGCACCTGTGGCTCAAGCTGCTAAGGCACCAGCCACAAACACCAGAGCTGGCAGGTTCTAATCCAGCCTGGACCCGCCAAACAATGATGGCTGCAACCAAAAAATAGCCGGGCGTTGTGACGGTTGCCTATAGTCCCAGTTACTTGGGAGATGGAGGCAGGGGAATCACTGAAGCCCGGGAGTTGAAGGTTGCTATGAGCTGTGACGCCATGGCACTCTACTCAGGGCAACAGCATGAGGCTCTGTCTCAAAAAAAAAAAATAAATAATATAAATAAATAAATAGAAAACAAAAGTGAATACAAACAGAAACAAACGAACCCAATCACACACCATAAAATAAAGATCATGGCGAAGAGAACAGAATTATTTCGATTAAATTCTGAACACAAAAATTCTCTGACCATTCTTAGGGAGATAGAATCCAAGGGTAAAATTAACTGTAAAGAAGTCTTAAATTTGATTCAGAAGGTTTACTGGTATTTACTGGTAGTAGTACTATAGGGTTTTTAGAGACAGAGTGTCCCTTGGTCACCCAGGCTGGAGTGCAGTGGCATGATCATAGCTGAATGTGGCCTCGAATTACAGACTCAAGCTATTCCACTGCCTCAGCTTCCCTGGTAGCTAGGATTATAGGCGTGTGTCACCATGCATGGCTGATTTTTATTGTTTATAGAGACAGGGTCTTGCCATGTTTCCCAGGCTCGTCTTAAACTCTTGGACTCACTCAAGCAATCCTCCTACTTCAGCCTCCCAAAGTGCTGGGATTATAGGCATGAACCACTGCATTTGATCCGATTTGTTTTTTTGTTTTGTCTTGTTTTGTTTGAGACAGAGTCTCACTATACTGCCCTCAGCAGAGTGCCATGGCATCACAGCTCACAGCACCCTCAAACTCTTGGGTTTAAGTGATTGTCTTGCCTCAGCCTCCCAAGTAGCTGGGACTACAGGCACCTACCACAATGCCTGGCTATTTTTTTGTTGTAGTTGCCATTGCTGTTTTGGCAAACCCTGGCCAGGTTTGAACCCACCAGCCCCCGTGTGTGTGGCTGGCATCTTAGCCAATGAGCTATAGTTGATCTGATTTGTGAAACATATTTTTTATATGTTGACAGAGAAATAAACTAGTGAGTACGTGCTTTAGAAACCAAAGTTTTCAGCCTAAGAGATACAGGGTAGACATGATATGGCACACACCTGTAGTTCCAGCTACTCAGGAGGCTGAAACAGGAGGATGGTGTGAGGCCAGGAGTTCAAGCAAGGCTCACACCTGTGAGTAGCAGATGTACTCCAGCAGCAGCGTGGGCAGCAGAAACTCCTTGTTTAGAAAAAAAAAAAAAGAGGAGGAGAAGAAGATAAGAAGGAAAAGAGATACAAATATAATAAATTAAATAAGGAGGAAATTCCCATAATTTGTCATTTAAATTAGAAAAAGCATATGAATTCAATTATGAAATATCCTCTGCCCTAGCTTTATCCATGGAATTAAGGATCCTAATTGTAAGACGGGAAAAGCAAAGTTGCTTTCAAAGACTAATGGCAGGTGTGTAAAAAGTTAAAGGAATCAGAATTTGGGATATTATATAAGACAACTGGCCCAGACTATCAAAAAGAAAAAAATCAATATCTTAAGAGAAAAAGTTGAAGGAATTGTTTTAGATTAAAAGAAACTAACAAAACATTAAATAAATACAATCGGTGAATTCTGGTTGGACTCTGATTTTTCAAAATCACATCTATGAAAGTAATGCTTAGGTTAATTGGAGAAATTTTAGATGGTATGAAGTGATTGTTAATTTTCTTAGGTATTATAATGGTATCATAAATACAGAGGAAAACGTCCTTGTTCTTAGAAGCTACATAGTGAAAGAAATTGTTATGATAATCTGTAACCACTTTCAACTGATTCTGGAAGGAAAAAAGGTTGAATTGGGGTGGAGGATATACACTGGGATTCATTTTGCTATTCTTTCAACACTTCTATATGTTTAAAATTTTTCATAATAAAAATATCAAGTAAAAAGCATCCACTTTTTAAAAGGTAGACCCTTACTCCATCTTGCCTACAAGCCCAAAATATTTTTTGGCATAGCTTTTAACCAATGAGTTTTTCAGCAATGCACCTACTCTATGAATCAAAGGAAGCTTTTATTTAGTTTTCCAAAACAATTTTTTTGTAATGCTCACCCTTCCACATACGTACCTCTACCAACCTGCGCTCATAATTGTTGCACATTCATCGTGACAGTGACACATCTGACTATTTCATTTTGTTTTCTGGAGTGGCTGACGCTTGACTACATTTTGAAATGCACAAGTATGCATTGTAAATTAATCTCCATTGACATCTTCTTTATATTCTAGTTAGAATATTATTTTGATGTTTTAAAAAAATTGTGTGTAAACGTTATGCTTCTTGTGTACTTCATTTTAGAATAGTGAAAGGAGTCCTTATGAATAAATTTTTTTATAAAAAGATGGCCTGATAGGGTGGAGAATTTCTTGGCTGAGGAATGGGTGTAGTACACTCCCTTCAGGCCAAAAGACACAGGTCAGAAATTGAGAGGCAGCCCTATAAAGAGCACATTTATCAGGGAATCATCCAACAGTCAGCAGAAAATAGACCTAATGTTGGTATAAGCTAAAACCTTCACTCTTCTACAGTCAAGCTCAAAAATAGAAAAGTTATCAAGAGTCATATATTTAAGACCAGAAGAAGTTCCATTTGGGGGTTTATTTTTGGTCTTTGAAATTTGCACTGAGGTGCCTTTCTTTTTCTAATAGCATTTCAAGAACTTTGTATCTCTGATAATAATTAGAAATCACATTTTTCAGAACAAAAGTCAGAACATGGCTTGACAAGTATTATCTGCAGTTTCAGAAGGCATTATAAAGAAATTTTACAATGGTATAAAAGTGAATCATATCTAGGGAGACAGTTAATAAGTGTTTGTTACTGAAAAGAAAATTTCAGTCCTGATTGTTCTGGAAAATACAGGGCATATGTTTGCTTTAACCAGAAATACAGAGGGAAGCAACAATTATTCATTCATTTATTCATTCGCTCAGTATGTATTGCAGGGACCAGGCCCTGTACCAGGTGCTGAGGATAAAATGGGGAGAGGCGGTATCCACCCTGGGGGAGTTTTTCGTTTAATGGGAAAACAGGATTAGTTAACAGCAGTGCTGTGTGGTGTGTGTATGTCGAGCTGTGTGGTGTGTGTATGTCGAGCTGAGGGTCAGATCAGGTAAGGAGACACACGCTGAGAATTAGCAGTGGGGGGATGCCAGGGCAGAAAACACAGCTTTTGGGGAGAGAGAGAAAAACAAAACTCCACACAAAGCAAGGTCAGTATAGTAACAAGAGGAAGGTGAGAGATAGATACCCTTTTACCTTGTAATACAAAGCCTGAGCCAGAGAATTTCTCATGAAACAGCAGGGAGAAATGCTTTAAGGGAGTGTCTGTACCATAGAATAACAGTGTAAAGTCAGGGCTGTCTGCTTTAGGGACCTCAAGATCCTGAAAAGTGCCAAAGTCACTGCTGTTGCCTTTTTAGTTTATTTAGTTTATTCATTTAGGATCTGAACTTCCTTCTCATCCAGGAGACCCTCTTTACCATTTCAACTCCCAAAAAAGAAAGCCAAGGAGAGCACACCCTTCTCCCCACCCACAGCAATGAGGGCATGGACACCTGACCCGGGAGCAGCCCTGACTCCTGTCCTCAGCTGAGGACACAACGCACAGGGGCAGCTTAAATCCATTTTCAGCGACTGTGTGGTGGCCACAATAGCTGTTACGCCTGTGACAGTGTCTTAGCCGCCTGTGTCTACGGCATGACCTCAAAGTCACACAGCTTCCCTGACCTTGTTCTTTAGCTTTCCATCAATTTGAGCACGTCCAAATAGTCTTGCTAAGGATTCATGGAGATGAGTAATTTTTCAGACAGGAGGAGAATAGGTGAAGGTAAAGCAAGTAATTAATGAACAGAAAGTCCTTCCCAGCCTTTGAGATAGACAAGATCGATGGGCAATTGTAGAAAAAAAAGACACGAAGAAGACGGTGAGGAATAGAATCAATGCAAGGCAATTTAAGAGACAAAATAGGTATGGAGGCCCAACGAGGGGCCCCCTGAGAATATTGACAGAGGGCTGCTGGGGGAGGGAAAATGACACCAACAAAATGAGGCAGGTGTGCACCAAGGAAGCGGGAAAGGGGGACATGGCAGGAGAAAACTTCCCTAGAAAAATCTAGAACAATTATCAACAGATGCAGAAAAGGGGGAAACAAAGCTCGATCTTGAATAAATCTAGACCAGACCACCAAAAAGAAGTGGAAGAATTTTTCTTCAATGTTTTCATAGAAAATAAAAAGGAAAGGGGAACTAGTAAAGATTTATCTTAGTTAGATTATTTGACAGGCCTGCAGTTTAAAAAATTATTTTCACTAGAAATTTAATAATCACATACAGAAAAATGAGGAGAAACTACCCACCACCCTTTTAAGCCTAACATAACCCTGTTAGCATATTGGCAGGTGAGATTTCATTCATTTGCATAGGGTTTTTTAAAAACATGGTAGTAATTTTTTATCCTAATTTTCTACTAACTGCTATAATAATAACTGTTTTCTCTGCTATTTCAAACTCTTAACTAATATAAATTTTACAGTTGCACACATCGATGAGAAAGATAATCTTGATTTCCTTGGTTTTAGAAGCATGTGTTCGTGCATTTATCACTTATGCTGTGCTTACTCTGTGACTAGAGTGCTATACGCATTCTCTTTAGTTCTCAAACCACCCTGTAAGTCCAATTCCACGATCAGTGTTACACGTTCAGAAGCCCAGCTGTCTGCCATAAGTAGGTGGTAAAAGCAAGTTCTGTATCCAAGTTTGCCTGATTTCAAGTCAATGCCTTGTCCACTGTGTCATGATATCCCCCAGTTAGTTGCCGCCAAATTTTTGTTGCCTTTAATTGCCAGGTTAATATCTTTGTGTTGGTAGTTTTCCCCTTAGTTTGAACTGATTTCTTAAAAGTAAAACTATTAAGTCACAAGAATATTTTTGTATCTCAAACTCAATACATATTGCCAAGTAGATTTCCAAAAGGCTGAATGTTATCTACAGTGTTCTCAATAATAAGAGTATTTCAGTTCACCCTCACCAACGCTGGGCATGATCAGTTTCTTTCTAAAGTAATTCTAAAATTTTCTTAATTTTTTGACAGAGGCTTTTGATGTAAGTGGGTAAAGAGAAATGACAAGTTATGTGATGTAACTTTTTAGTTTAAAAACTTTTTCCAGGATGACTGGACATCCAAAGGCCTAGTCAGTCACCATTCCTCCTCCTTCCTTGCCATCAGACCCCGATGTCCTTTAAGAATCTGCATTCTTCTACAAGACACCTGGGAAGGCTGACCTCATCTCATCCTCATGGTGGTAAAATTTAATTAATTTAAATCAATCCTTACAATTCCTTTCCCTTTGCAATGACATCTGATCCTATCCTGGCCAGTGAGCAGGGAATGATTCCTGGAAACAATCTCTTTGCCTCTGGACACTGGCCCAAGTGAGATGGGATGCCTGGAACTACTGTGGTCATTTTGAAACTGTGAAGGGAGCTAAGTGACAACTGAGGTTGGCAGGTCAGAAAGGAGGAGGGAACATGGGCCCTTGATGTCATGGAGCCACTTAGCTGGCCATCCTCAGAATGGTCTGACTCCTTCTTCCAGACCTCTGAATTTCTTTGATAATAAATCCCTTATTGTTTAAGCTTATCAAGTCTCTTTTTGATCCTTTGCTGGTTTTTGTTTTTTTGTTTTGTAGCAGACAGTATCTCATCCGGTACAAAGAATCCTGAGGAGGCTTTTGATTTATTGAACTGTGGTATTTCAAGTGTCAGTGATGGTCCTGTCATGAAGACTGTCATAGACACTGACAGAATGACACAAGAAGCCCAATAGGGCAGTAACAGGAGGCAACGTGCAGTGAGTTGATTCCCTTTGAGAAACAGTCACTTGTAAATGGTAGAGTAGAAGTCATCTACCCCGTCAGAGTCAAAACCAGAGTCAGAAGAAGACTAGACAACACCAGGCTGGATTTCTTTCTTTAAATCCTGTGAGTCCCTGGCCTCTACCCAAAGTGTGAGATCCGTGGTCCCTTAAAGAGAAAAGTACAAACGTGACAGCTGATCGCACAGTAAATGAGAAGAAACCAGCCAGTGATGCTCATACCTCACGTGCCGTCAGGTAGCTCTGAGGTCAGGTGTCAAGCACCAGGGGATTACTGCATGCTGAGAAAAGGCACTTCCTTTCCCAGGGCTTTGGTTTCCTCAACTGTACATTTATTAATAGTTTCTTCAAGGGTAAACTGAGAAGGCTGGACTAGGTGACCATTCAGATTCACTTTAGCTGCAAAGTTAACTGGCTAGTTCTACCACTTTCAAGAGGAGTAGAGTAGATGATCTCGCAGCATTTCCCTGTCTGTATGACTCTAATTCTTGTTATAGTCATCATTAATACTAAAAAAGTGAGAGAGATACAGTAGTACAAGGCAACAGCTCTGGGAACATACAAACCTGGGTTTAAATACCACTTATTAGAAGTACGATGCAGGTCAAGTTACCTAACCTCTCTAAACCTTGGTTTCCTCTCCTGCTATCTGAGGATAATAATATTAATAGTATCAACCCCCACTAACGGCTTATTATGAGGATTATTAAATGATCTATCATATGTAAAAAGCTTAACCCATGGTAGGCATGCAATACACTGCTAGCCATCATTTATACAACAATAACATCTGGCCTTTTTAATACACATTACAGTTCATAAAGCAAGGATTAGCACTGGGATTTTCTAACCCTCTAATTCATATGCTTTATAATACAGCACATAGTATTTCAAGATGAATTTGAGTATGAGACTCCTAAAATAGAACAGAGAAAATGAAAAGAAAATATATATAAAGACAGCTGTGTTGTAGCAAACAAGCATAGCACTATAATAATAGATACACTGCCCTAACACTATGTCCTATTCCATAAAGCCGCCTGGATTTACCCCTCTGCCATCTCACTTGCTCCCCAACCCTGTAGGATAAGTAAGCAGTTAATAGTTTCCTATTCTTCAATAAGATTGGCTCTGCCCAAATCAGCATAGTAATATTTTTCTCCCCTCTGTAAAACGGTAATAATGAGCCTTGAGAGGACCAGGAGACAGTATAGAGTCGGGCCAGACATTTGGTGCAGTCAGCTCACCTATCTAGGAAGAGGATCAAAGCTGAAAGTGCGTACCCCAAACATAGTGCTCTCATGAATTCGAAGTCATTTTTAAATGTACATAGTTCTTAGGCTAGGAAAGGGTGCAAAATCATTATCTAAAAATAGAAAAGGAAGCCCTTAAAAGTCCAGCAGTATATGTAGTGTTGAAATGTAACAAAACAAAAAACAAAAAAAAAAGTAGGGGGAGGCTACAATTTAGATTTAAAAATGGTGAGAAATATAGTGAAAGATATCTTCGATTCAATTGCAGTTGTTATCTGAAGGTCACAATAACCTTTAAGAAAGATAAGAATAAAAAGGCTTAAGAGACAAAGACCTAAGAAAAAAGAACACCATGAGAGCTCACAGCAGAGAAGAATCTTCCTTTATCTCGTCTCAAAACCCTTAAATTCACCATATATAAAAGGTCATGCACAAAGGAGCAGAGGGAATGGATAGTGATAGTATATTTGTTAGAATAGTATTATGCATGTCTGCTATAACGGCTCTCCTAATGTATATTTTCTCTCTATTTAAGGAGTCTGATACTCAGCTTTACAAGACCTAACAATTAAGTTCATAAACTCATCCTAGAAAAAATGCTACCTACCTCATTGCTGAATACCACTATGGTCACCTTCAAAGTACTTCCCCTTGGGAAGCTGTGCACTGATGCCAGTGATTAGTCCACCCTTCAAAGCAATTTTGCAACTCTTTTTCTGGAATGGCCATCAGAGCTATCGTTATATTACTCTTGATGTGCTGAATGTATCAAATATCTATTTCAATTTCCTTCATCTTTAGGTGAAGAAAAAAGTCACTGGGGCAGGGTGGCACCTGTGGCTCAAAGGAGTAGGGCATCAGCCCCATACGCTGGAGGTGGCGGGTTCAAACCCAGCCCTGGCCAAAAACTACAAAAAAAAAAAAAAAGTCATTGGGGCAAGGTGTGGTGTTTAGGGAGGGTGTTAATACAGTTATTTGTTTACTGGCTAAAAACTCCCTCACAGACTGCTGTGTGAGCTGGTGCATTGTTATGATGCAGGAACCTTGAGTTGTTGGCGAAAGTGCAGGTTGTTTTCGTCTAATTTTTTCATGTAGCCTTTTCATCACTTCCAAGCAGAAACCTAGTTAACTATCCAGTTGGTAGAAATTAATAATGAATTTTCCCTCTGATATTAAAGAAAAGGTTAGTAACATCATTTGGACTTTTGATTTAGAGAGATGTAACATTGTTAGCTGCAGAGAATTGACTGACTTCCATTGCGCCCTTTAACACTTTGTTTCAGGGTCACGTAGGTACACCCATGTTTCATCACCAGTGATAACGTGGCTCAAAATAACGTCTTGCCTCTCCAAAATATCTTGGCAAATTTCAATTCTCCTTTGCTTTTGTTCATTGGCAAGCTCCTTCAGGACCATTTTGGCACACACCTTTCTCATGCCAAGATCTTCAGTTAAGATTTTCCTAACTGTTTCTCTATGAACATTTTCTTGGTCTGCTATGCTTCTCATACTCAGTCAATGATTTTGATGCACAGTTCAACTAATTTTTGCCATTTTTCTTCAGTTCTGCTTGTTACTGGTTTCCCTGACCCCTCTTCATCAGACTCTCTCTCTCCCCTCAAAAAAAATGTTCAGTTCATTTCTACACTGCTGTTTTCTTCATGGCATTATCCCCATAAAGTTAAACTTCACATGTCCCTGATTTCACTTCCACGCTAGCCAAGTTTGACAAGAAACCTAATGTTTGTTTGTTGCTATAATTCAGCTCTCACATGCTGAGACAGCACACAAAAACATGCAACAACAATAATGAATGCCACTCAGCAAGACACACCACACATCGACATGAACACACCCTGTGAGACACTGATAGATCACGGTTCTGAAGCCTTACTGAGCTGTTTATGGGGTGCTGTCAATGTAAGCGCACCTGGCAAGTGCATGAACTTATTTATGTCAGACCTCATATCTTGGAAGATTACATACTATATTAGATAGATGGAATACTAAGACAGAAACTGGGGTTGCTGAGACAACCACAGTTAATGTTCTCAAATTGGAAACAACTACAATTTAGGGAAACGGTGGAAGATCACAACTGGAACCTGGGATAGAACATGACACGACCTTGAGACAGCATAGGGACAGGACTCAGGCCCCTCACTTCTGACCACAGAAGTCAACATAACCTGGCCTAATTAGCTGCAGGAGAGCTGAAACAAATAGTTTCCCAATTGCCAGGATTCAGCATATATCCATATAAGGAGAGGGCTAACCCATTTTTCTTATAAGATTATTCAGGACCACTGGAACAAGATACAAGCAGTCCTTGAGTTACAAACACCTGATTGATGTACAGCCTGCCCTTAGGAACAGTGGCTATCACAGGTAATCCATAAATGCACCTGTTCCACCTTACATACTAATTCAATTTAAGAATAAAACTACAGAATCTATTTGGTTCATAATCCGGGACTGCCTGTACTGATGTAAGCTGATAAGACACCTGTCTGCAGAGAAACCAGACCTGCCTAGATCTAACTGCCTCAAGCCAGAACAGACACCCAGACTGATCTTACGCTGACTTTTTCTTTATTATAATTTCATTTTAATGCTAAAAACATGCCCAAGGTGGAGATTTAACATGCTAATGAGACATATGTTGCATGAAAAAGCACATCATAGGACTATGTAAGTGCAAGAAAATCACCTCCGCATGCTCACACATCACCTAAGCTTCTTTAAAACGCTCCCCTTGGGAGCCAGGCTGAGGACTTTTTCCTTTGTGCTGTCTCCCCATGCTCAGAATAACCCCAATAAAACCTTGCCTGTAACCCCCTGTTCAGCCTCTTGTTAATTTCTATTACACAGAGACCCAAGAGCCCACAGCAGTGATACAATTTCCTCCTGCTGAATAAGAAAATATAGAGGTGGGGGTGGTAGAGGTGTGTGATGCCCCAGGTCACACAGGGACTAGAATGCAGGGCTAGAAGAGAGATGAGTGATGCCAATTGGTGGGGTAGAGGTCCCCTACAACCCCCCAAGGATAGTTATCAATACTGTCTCCTCTCCTGCACCCTCACAGACAGCTACCATTGCCTTTACCAAACTGAAGCCAAGGAGACCTCCCGCCTAAAAAGACTGTATTTCATTTGTCCCTTTAAACCCAGGCCTTAATATATTAATAGAAGGCTAAATATTGAGCCTCATAGCGGAGACTCCGTCAGTATCTATGGAATGAACTAATGAACAATGTAGATGGTGAGTGGATATATACTCATTGCAGAAAGACACCCAGGGTGCCGCCAAGGGCCTGGACCAGAGAAGGTCTCTTCAAGTCCCTCAGCACACAGTGACAAAACACAGTTTACCTAGGAAGGGTAACTAGGTTGGTGAAGGTTCTAGAAGCTTTTAATCGCTTTAAGGAATGGAAGGAATTAGAGATATTTAGCCAAAAAATAGACGTTTCAAACTGCATTGATAATTTCACAGGGCTGTCTGAGGCGCTGCAGAAAAACAGAGAAGAGAGAGGGAAAAGGTGGGACAACGGACCCCTAACCCAGCTGCAAAAGGAACAGTTCTGCTTTACTGCTTTACATGTTAGGCCACAGCCTGAGGTTCACATCAAAGAGTGGTGGGTATTGGGAGTCCTCATGCTTATAAAGTTTAAAAATCACTGTCCATAGTACTATGATAGGAGTCTTTAAATAATTGGAAGGCTGCTGTATGGAAGAAGATTTAGACTCACTATGGCCTTGGCCATTGGGAATGGTAACACAAGGCAGGTCAGACCTGACTGTAAAAAGCTGTCTAGATTTTGGCCCTATGTAGTCCAGCATAGTCCAGCAAGGGCCACTCAGGCCTGCAGGCCTGATGAATACGTCCAAGCTCTGCCCCACTCCAGACTCTGAAAAGGGACTAAGAGGCCCCGAAGTCAGGAGCTCAGAATCCTGCTGCTGAATGGGTCTTGCTGCTGATTCCACCCTCGCCCACGGTTGGGCTCTCACTTTATTCCTCAGAAACCTTGCATTGAGATTATATCCCAGTATTTGCAATGTCCTCACATATCCAAGCTTCACTAACTTCCGAGTCCTACAGCCAGCTCTTAGGAGACTGAGATACCATCATTTCAGAATTTTGCTCCTCACGTCCGTTTGTTGTAGCCGCCAGCTGCTTTGGGCTTCCCCACAGTGCCTGTGACATGTGCCCTCAGGATGGCATCCCCCTCCCTCTGATACCTTCTCCCCAGCACCTAGCTCAAGCTCTCTTTGACACTCCCTCCCCTGCCCAGGCTGGACCTCTGCCCACTAGCTGCTATTTGGCTGTTCTGACACTTCATGTGACTTTTCTCTGGGTGCCTAAGGCAGGGTACTTCACAAGTGGCCAGCCTCACCTGGGAGACTATGATTATTATCATATATTATGCCTTTCTTTCTTTCTTAGAATGTCAACTCCATGAAAAATCGGTTATGTTCACAGGTATAACCCAAGTGTCTAAAACAGCGCCTGGCACATAGTAAGTACTTAGACATTAGTTGTTGGCTTTGTTTAATTCCCTGATGCTGATCCTTTTTGATTTGGCCTTGTATGCCATTGACCAAACAAACTCTACAATAAACATTACCTTACTGTGGACCTGTCATACAAACCTCCACTCCCTGGGGACAGAAAAGGGATATCAGAGTGTCAGCAAGGTAGTGGGGGGAAAAGGAAGGTGACTATGCTGGATGTTTTCCAAGGCCCTTTACTATTGATCAGGGACAGATTCCCTATGAAGATGTCTGTACACTCTTAATTCAGAAAGAAAATCAACCGCCCTCGACTGACTGCAATAAGCATCCACTGCCCATCCACCAGGCCCTAGTAACGAGATAGCTCTCATAGCGCTCATTACCACGTGTCTTACCCATGGCTCTGAACCCTCGTCACAGCTGATTGGACTAAGGGAGGCATGTGGTCCCTAAAAACATCCCCTGACAGTCTGGCCAGGACCCCATGCTATGATCATCAAGGGTCCTGATGTGACCAATCAGGCTGACTTGGTCATATCCCCCCTGAGGCACAAGGGCTGAACACCAAAAGACGAGTTGATACTGGGTCACCTGATGCTAAAAGGAAAAACCATGATGCACCATTTTAAGGGCAAAGTTAAGAGGGAGCAGGAACTAAAAAAAAGAAAGACCAAGAATAAAAAAATAGAATACACAGAAGATGAAAAAGTAAGGCAGTTAGAAGAGAGACAGACACACTGAGAGGGGCCCAGTGAGGCCAAGAGCAACCAGGTCTCCTGCTGAGCTTCCCCTGGAGCCCTGTTCAGTGACAGCTGCCCCCATGCTCCCCCTTCTTGAGCTTCCCAGTGGGTGGGCGTCTGAACACAGGGCTCCTTAAACACCTCATTGTCTGAGGTACACGTTAATCCTTGCCACCAAAACAGCCTAATAAAAGCTGTGATTAGGGGAAAATGTTGCAGTTTCCTGTCATTTCTGTTACCCATTCCCGTAAACCTTATGGCCTATAACAACACAAATTTATGGTCTTCTAATTCTGGAGGTCAGAATTCTGAAAGGAGTTTCGTTGGACTAAAATCCAGACATTAGAAGTGCTGCATTCCACCTGAAGGCCCTAGGAAAGGTCTTGTGTCCTTGGCTTTTCCAGTCTCCGGAGGGGGCTTATATTTCTTGGTTGGAAGGCCCCCAGCCCTCACCTGTATCCCTCCAAACTGCTTCCATCACCACTTCTCCTCCAGGCTCCCACCTCCCTCTCCTTGTAGGGAACCTTGTGTTTACATTGGGCCCACCCAGGTAACCCAGGACACTCTTCTCATTTCAAGGTCCTTAACCTACATCCTATCTGCAAAATCCCTTTTGGCATCTAAAGCAACATATTCCCAAGTTCTTGGGACTAGGATATGGGCCTCTATGGGGGCCAATATTCTGAGTACTACAGGGAACAAAGGACAATCCCCCTAACAACAAAGTAGACTGAGCCCTTGCACATACCCACCAAATTAGACATCAGCTAGTAGAGGGCCGCTTACGTTTCAAAGGGTTTAAGATGGGACGGAACAGAGGTGGCAAACAGCCCTCTCACAGGTATCTGCTCAAGAGGAGCGAGGCTTCTCTATATTGTCAAGGCTGGTGTCCAGATCTTCTATTAGAATGGGGGAGGGGAGCATTAATTCGAAATGCAAGGTGAGAGTCCGCGCCGTTGGAACAAAGTCATATTAGCATTGCAGTGAATAAGCAAGCAGTCTAGTGAGAGGGAGGCTGACCAGAGCTGCGGAAGAGATTGGGGTGGCCCCACCTTTGCTTCCTCATTACAGAAGCGGAGTTAGCTATGTTTCACTCAGAAGATCTACTGACAGCCTGGATGGATGTGCACACTGTGTAATTACAGGGCTCTCAGAAATGACAGGATGGGAAGAGGGGGGCATAGCAGATAAGAAAGAAAATAATACCTGGTAACTGTGGTGACTGACAGCACAGGGTGGCAGCATCATGCCTGCTGTGACAAGGGAAGACGCGGGAAGGGGGGAAGGCACCCTGTTCCTCCTAGTCTCTTCCTTTCAAGCCCTTGTTTAGGCCTTTTATCTATTATAGAAGGAATCTCAGGTGCCTTCCTTAGTGTTTAGCTGGGAAGAAGCCCTCGGGGCCTGGCATTGCATGAAATCCAGGAATGGTTGGTTTAAGAAGCAGAAATGCTTACAAAAAAGAAAAACAACTTTGCTGGATTCAGTTTTTTAAAAAACATATATAGATCCTGTTATGGACTGAGGATCTGTGCCCCCCCCAAATTCTTATGCTGAAACATTCACCCGTCCCCCACGGATGGTATTAGGAAGTGAGGCCTTTAGGAAGAAATTAGGATTAGATGAGTCCCCACTAGCGGAGCCCTCATACACGGGATTAGGGCTCTTATCAGAGTCAGGAAAGAGCGTTATTCCCCCTGCTCTCCACTGCATGTGGATGTGAGAACGTCACAGTCTGCAGCCAGAAGAGAGGCCTTCATCAGGATTCAACCATGCCAGCACCCTGATCTCGGACTCCCAGCCTCCCAAACTGTGAGAAAGACATTTCTGCTGTTTATAATCCACTATGCAGTATACGGTATTTTGCTGGAGCAGCCCACACCGACTAACCCAGACGTGGGGCAGTTAAGCATAGCATCTTCAGAAGTCAGTCATTACTCAGCTGCATCCAGGGGTGGGCATATTCAGCCCTGCCAGTCCTGAGGTATAGGAAGCCCAGACAGATGCTGCTGGAAGGGGTCCGGACAGGTTTGCATAGAAGATTAAATCTGCGTGATTCAAACAAGCTTATTCTTCTCAATGTGACACTGAGGTGGCTAGAGGGCTGTAGGGTTTGCCCTAATACTTTCAGTCTCCAAAGGAACTGCATCACAAAAGGAAACAGAGATCACTTAAAGATCCAGAACTTTCAGACTGAGCTAGGAGGTCAGAGTTCATTGAGCTTTCCATTTTGACAATTTTAGGTCACTGGGACCTCTGTACTCATACTGACCCAGTCAAAACTAGGGCTGTAAATTCCATCTGTAAGTACAGTTCCCGGGCCACCAAAAAACCACCAAATGTAACATCTGTGTGTGGGAGGCAGGCTCTGCACAATTTCCTTCCATTTTCAGTTTCTATATCAACTCTTGGTGGCCCTGGTGTTTGTCAGGCAAGTATTCTGTTTTCCCATTTCTATTAGTCCTGGTGACAGAACACCAAGAAAGCACCTCATGTAACAAAGGAGATTAGATAGATAGCGGGGGTGGGGGGAGTGAAAGAAAATCACCTCTTACCTGATGAAACAACCCAAGGCGATTTGGAGTAAAAAGGATACCTTGTCTGACCTATCAGAGCCCAGAACTGAGCTAATTTCCTCCCAGCATGTGGCTTCCCTGAATTCCTGAGAAAGGAAGTCAGAGGGAAATCAGCAGTTCTGTGTTCTGAGATGGATTTATTCTGACAAGGGAGCCATACGAAAGAGGAATGAATATATGTAGTACAGCTCCTAAATAGAAGCCCAGTGGAGTGATGAGTCTATTACGGGCTACCAGATGGAAATAGCCATGCTTAGGAGCAGAGAGGCTCAGAAAGCCTGGGAGAGGACGTAGGTGTACTCTCTGATCTAATTCCAAATGCTGTGTCTTCAGCAAAAAGCCAGAGGCGGAGACCTGGAGGGAGAATAATGAAGTGGCATCTAGAAAACCAAAGCAACACTATTTTGAGGCCAAACATGTCCTCAATACTCTACCACAGTAACATTAAATCAAGATTATGGGGAAGGAAGAGAGAATTATTTTCCCACTTGCTATGGTGGACAGAAAAATATAACACCCTCCCGAAAGATTTCTACCTTCCAATGTCCAGAACCTGAGACTACGGTGGGATGGCAAAGGGGAAGTAAGGCAGCAGATGGAGCTAAGATTGCTCATCAGGTTGTTCCTGGATGAAGAGGGCCCAGCCGCCTGTCACCATCAGCCAATATGCAGAGATGGGGACAGGTCCACCAAACTTTATTTGTCAGAAGGCTGGGATTCCGGAGAACAGCGAAAGTCGCCTCTCTAAGACAACTGTTCTTCCATTTCCAAAATTACAGTTTTATACATTTAAGTTCAAAGTGAAGGCCCTGTTAACCCTTATCTTAAACAACAGTCAGCAGAACTCATGACCCCTAGTAAATAATAATCAGTATAACCCATGACCCAAACCAACATTCCAATTTAGAAGTTAATCTCCTAAATCAATTGCCCTAAACTACTCAAGATAGTCATCTCTAGGTTAGAACCCAATCTACAAAGCAATAAAAATTCAGGAGGTGAAGGTCAGGTAGGACCGAAACGAACCAGACCAGCTGCGTCATGTTGGCCCTACCCTGACCGGCTCCATCTTATTTCTACCACATGTGCTCTCAAGGTGACCCTGAGATAGGGAGATTGTCCTGAATTATCTGGGTGGGCCCAAGATAATCACAAGCCTTAACAGTGCAAGTGAGAACCAGAACAGGAGGCCGGCGTGATGACGTGATGTAATGGACGACTTGGTCAGCTTTGCAGAGTGAGCTGAGGGATGTGGGCAGCCTGTAGGACCTGGGGAGAAACAGGAAACGTGTTCTCCCCCAGAGCCTCTGGAAGGAATGCAGCCTAGTGGGTAACTTGATTTCAGCCCAGTGAGGGCCACTTGAAATGAATTTCTGACCTCCTGAATTATAAAATGATGAATTTGTGCTGTTTGAAGCCACTAAGTTTACATAACGTGTTTTAGCAGTGATAGGAAATTCAAAAAATGTTGTAGATGTCTGAATTGGTCCAGATGAGTACTAGATGTATATATCATGCTCCCGGCAGAAAAATGTCCAAGTCCTTGAGGAACTCTAAGCAGTTGTTGGAAGAAAATATTTTCAGACTCATCGATTTTAACTCTTCTGACTATTAAAGAAGGAGTGGGGGAGTCTGAACTATGCAGAGGGCCCACTCTAATGCAGCTGAGGAATAAACCCGACCTCCAGTGAGGTACAGGGACCCCCACTAAGAACTGAGTATTAGCTTATTGGGATCTTCCTGACAATCTTGGCCTCTGCTCTAAGAAAGATCTGAGATGTGCTACTGTGTTGGGGGTTTTAAGGCATTTTTTAAGAGACAAGATCTTCCTCTGTCACCTAGGCTAGAATGCAATGGCACAATCATAACTACTGCAGCCTTGAACTCCAGTGCTCAAGTGATCCTCCTGCCTCAGGCTTTAAGTAGCTGGAGTGTTCCTACATGTGTGTGCTACTGCTACCACATCCAGCTAATTTTTTTAGTTTTTTGTAAAGATGGTGCCTTGCTATGTTGCCCTGGCCTGGTCTTGAACTCCTGGCCTCCAGGGATCCTCTTACCTTGGCCTCCCAAAGTGCTAAGATTACAGGTGTGAACCACTGTGTGAGCCCATTTTGTTATAAAACTTGAATGTCATATGTGTGAAAGTCAAGATGTAGCAGATACTATTGGTAGCAAGTAAAAGGTCATTTCTCATTTTTCCTTGCTAAGAGAACCCCCATTTGGTTTTGCTATCTACTTCCTTCAGGTCAAGTGGTGACTGATCTAAGCACATCACAGCAGTCACAGGTTGAGTTTTCCCATGACAGGTGTCACCATGGATATGTGATGCATTCTGGCCAACGAGCTCTGAAGGGAAGTCAGCTCAAGGGCTTCTGGGGAAAGTTCTTTACAAATTTGGAGAGACTCAAGGAAAAGAGGACCTCTTTCAGACTCTGGATGTCGTTGTGATAAGGAGGCAATTTCTGGAGTTATGAGCCATCATCTCCAGGCCATGAACGCATGAGACTGAGAACAAGACCATATGTGAAGGACAGCGGGAAGGAAAGACACCAGCATCCCTGATGAGGCTGTGCAGCGCCTGAACTAACCAATTCCAGAGCTTTCCTACTTGGGACTTTTTATTTATGAAATTACAAATCTCAGGGGGTTTCTGCTGGCTGCAATGAAAAGTATCCCACCTGTTGAACAGATGGTTAATTAACATCCTTAAAGCATAAAAGCTAATGAGAAAAAGATGCCTATTTCAAGATTTTTAAAATTAAGCAAAAGAACGGATAATTCTCAAATGGAGAAAAATACATAGTCAATATTTGAAGAATTATTCAAATTTACTAATACCCAAGCAAAAGCCAATAAAAATAACAAGATACTATTTTTTTTTGCCATCTAATTAGATGAAATCATTGTACTAATGATGATTATCTTATAGTTTGTGGTTTAGGGAAGTGTATACTTTTTATGGAAAAATCTATGTGGACTCAAACTTTCTGAAGGACAATTTAGTCACACATGATAGAGAAGGTCCCTGCTGGCTGGATCAGAGATTAGAATAATCCAGGCACGGAACACCCTTCTTCTCTAATAACCATTCAAATTCATTTACTTGCTGGGAAGCTAGAAGCTACCCAGAACAGTGTCCTCATCCGAAGTTCAAGCATGTTTTGTAAGCTTAGATGGGGGCCACCTGAAGGTAAGTTCTAGGGGGAAATAAAATGTCCCCGGGAGGAAATCTCTCATGAGGAAAAAGAAGCAAACAGACTTATCAGGCCACGGGGTTTCTGAATAGAGGCCCACTGTTTCCGAGCACATTGAGAGTGCACAAGCCTGGACCTGCCTGGACCCAGCCACCTGGGATGTTCTAGGGCAAAAGGAACTGGCTTTGAAACCAAAGATCCATTTATATATGGGCTGTAACCCTGCATGACCCAAGAGTCTGAGGTAGAGAGAAGGGAAGGTGGGCCCCAGCATCCAAGGGAAGAAGCCCCACAGCAGCCCAAGTGCAACTGGCAAACTGGGCACCTGTGGGTCCCAAGGGACCTCAGCGCCATGACAAGGCACCCTCTGGGCACCCTGGTAGGCTAGAGAGGAAAATGAAGCCAAGAAGGAGGCTTACACGGCTGCAGCCACTCAGGTTGAAAGAGAAGACCTCAAGCTGGTAAAAGCTACATCTTTCACTAGACTTTACATATGTCCATATGCTGCCGAGACGTGAGTGGCATTCTCTACATCAGAAGACCCAAATCTCTTCATGCTATTTGACCTGGTAATTCCGCTTCTTGAAACTCAACCCAAGAAAATAAAGATCCACACCAAGATCATTGCACAGAATAGTTGTCATAGTAGTTTTATAACAGCAAAATACTGGTTTGGCGCCTGTGGCTCAAGCGGCTAAGGCGCCAGCCACATACACCTGAGCTGGCAGGTTTGAATCCAGCCTGGGCCTGCCAAACAACAGTGACGGCTGCAACCAAAAAATAGCCAGGCATTGTGACGGGCACCTGTAGTCCCAGCTACTTGGGAGGCTGAGGCAGGAGAATAGCTTGAGCCAGGAGTTGGAGGTTGCTATGAGTTGTGATGCCATGGCACTCTACCCAGGGTAACAGCTTGAGGCTCTGTCTCAAAA
>NW_003852421.1:12197242-12206000 GCF_000181295.1 Otolemur garnettii | reverse complement strand
AACAGCTTGAGGCTCTGTCTCAAAAAAAAAAAAAAAAAAAAAACCAGCAAAATACTGAACAACCAAAATGTTCAAGTATTGATGAAGGGCAGCACCCGTAGCTCAGTGGTTAGGGCGTCAGGTACATACACCAAGGCTAGTGAGTTCAAACCCAGCCTGGATAAGCTAAAACAACAATGACAACTGCAACACAAAAATAGCCGGGCGTTATGGTGGGTGCCGGTAGTCCCAGGTACTTGGGAGACTGAGGCAAGAGAATTGCTTATGCCCAAGAGTTTGAGGTTGCTGTGAAATATGACGCCACAGCACTCCACCCAGGGTGACAGCTTGAGACTCTGTCTCAAAAAAAAAAAAAAATTGGTGAGGGACTATATAATTTATGACATCTTCATTAAAAATTATGTTTCTACAAAAGCATATATTAAAAAATGTTAAAAATGAACTAAGTAAAAAACTAATAAAAGAAAGAACTATTAAGTTCAAGCATTAGCATGTTATGATCTTAATTTTATTTTTAAAAAAGTGAAGAAAGACTGGAAGTTTACATAACCAGATTTTTTACAATAATTAACTCAAGATGCAGGATTTTACTTTCCATTCTTTTAAGGGAGGGTTTTCATTTTATTTTTTATGTTTTATAATTGTTTCACCATGAATGATAATTTTTTTTTTTTTTTTTTTAGGAGAGGGGAAGGGCAGGGAGGAGGAGACGAAAGAAGGAGGGAGGAAAAAAACATGAATGCGAATTTTTAAACCAATAAGAAGTTATCGTAAAGTTATGCGAACTCTACAAAAATGAGTTTGAAAATTCCCATTCAAAATCTTATATTTTAAAACTTATCACTTTAAGAGAAAGAATAGAACAAATAGTGGTGGGGATCATGTCCAGACAGAGAGTAAATTTGACATCAAAGTTCTCTTCTGTTAATCAGTCTGCAAGACAATACATAAGGTGATTGCATTTGGAAGTGGCAGATGTCTGAGAGGTGGAAAGGTGCTGCAAGGGACCAGGCCCAGCAGAGTTAACAGCAGAGATTCATTAAGAGCATAGACAAGCAGGTGGGCTGTTGTCAAAATGGAAAATGGTGACAGCCCCGAGTTAGGATAAAAGCAATTCAGGGTGTGGTGCGCATATAGCTCAGGAGATGGCCAGTGCATCAGTCACAGCTCAGTAATTTGGGGTGCAGTATAAGAGATCAACAGGTCATCTGCTGGAGGCCTTGTAAAAGGTCTGCTGGAAATCTTGCAAACTGGAAGGACTATTTTAACAGAACCAGAAAAGCAAAGAGAGTTCTAGTCTTTGCTAAAGAAATGTTGAGACCCATCGGAGACAGACAACACTAACCTTCCAGCCCGCTGGTGTTAAAAAAGAAAAAGAGAAAAGAAAATTTGGGGAGTTGCGATCAGTGTCTGCTAATTGGCTGGTTTCAGGGCAAAACCATCAGTCTTTTGGCATGGGCTGCTATCTAGGTGGGTTAGTTACTAGAATGCAGAACCTTGAGTGGAGTGTCCAAGACCATTTGAGTCAGTTCTTTGGTTTGGGTGGGTCCATCCGTGGAATGCAGGACCTGAAAGATATTTTTAAAATATCATTTTAAACAGGTGATGTTCTGTATGGACGATTATGCCTGACTGCAGTGTAAGGGAGCACGCAGGGGCAACAGTGATTATTATCAAGCAAACAAGGAGACAATGGCTGGTTACTATTGTTATTTCAGCTAAGCCTGCTCCTTTGTAGAGTTTGGGGACCCTTACTCTAGTTCTCACCTTGCACCCCTTCATCAATTTGTAACTGGGTTTCAATTCCCCCCTGGGCTTTTACCCAACCTCAATCCTGAGGTGTGGGCAAATGAGAAGGTTAAGGGCCAACAACCCTTCTGGCTTCTTCAGGCTAATATGGATGTAGTCGGGATTGTACCCAGGGTAAAAGAATGAAACCATTTGACAGTCACCTGCAGATATTGAATCTACAGTTTGCATGATGAGAACATTGGTATTCTTATTTACAGCCTTAGCATAGTTCTTAAGTAAACTTAAGATAGATAATATCTAGCTAGAAAAGTCCTATAGAACTGACCTAAAATTCTGGGCAATCCAAGTGAAACCAATGAGGTGTGGGGTCACTGGTAGACCCTGTTGTGGCCACATAGTTTGCTAGGAAATTTTTCTATGTGGGTTTCAGTTTCTCCTGAGGCACAGCAGTCAGCGTTTAATACTGTACTGACTTCCACTGGTTTGGCCAACAGAAACACATCTCTGTTGGCATCTACTCTGTAGTTGGGACCAGTATTTCTAGTAAGTTCTGTAACCTTATTTCTGTGGCAGCCATCCCAAAATATGTCAAAGAAATGTATTTTGTGGTACATATTTCTTTCAGTCCCCACTTTGAAATTGAAAGGTATTACCTGGTAAAGCCCAAGACGTCTTAGGACTAAAAAGCAGGAAGGAAAAAAACTGACTTGGAACAAATCTGACTACTGTGTATCATTCCATATCTTTATTTTTCTCTATCTATCTCTATCTACTGTGTATCATTATCTTTCTCTGTCTCTTAGTCCTGTGAACAGATCAGTTTAGTTAAACAGCTATGTCTTATTCCATGAGCTGGCATTGCAGACAAGGCTGGAATCTAACACAGGTAGACCATAGTTTTTCATTTTTTAATCATATTTTTCTCTCTCTAATTTTCCCATTTTATTAAAGACAAATTGTAGTATGATTAATTTACTTGCCAAAATAAACTTTGTTCTCAGTATACTTGGTCTGATTATTTGCATAAAGTCCAGTAAGAATAATTATTAGTCATATAGACTTCTTTAAAAAAAAAAAAAAGGCTGACTTTGTTGGAATTTTCATAAGGAATCTCAGGTTAGACCTGGAAGCCTCTCAAGTCAAGCCAAAGATTTGTCTGTGCCATCAGATACCTGATACCTGCATGCACTGGGCAGATTCCTCTTTTCTGGAGGTCTCAAAGAGACTTGGGGTTCTTGGACCTGGCAGAAAGTGACATTTTTTACTCATCACAGATAAGGAAATGTTATTGATGAGCTGTCTGGCCAGTTTTTCCAATGGGATTTTTAGTGGCCTTATTAAGACAATCTTAATTTCTTAACACAGTCTGGATAGCTCTGAAAATATACCATTCCAATCAAAATCTTGGTAAAATAACCAGTTTCTTTCACTATATCCTACTGAAGAGAACAAGTTCTTTTTGAACTTATGCAAATAACTTATACTGCCATAAATTAAGAATATTTACAAATAATTTTCAAATTCTGGAGAAATCAAGTAGAGAGAAAAATAAATGTTTCAAATTTTGTTTACAAATATATACATTGCTATAAGCTATAATTGTCTCAAAGGACAGAAAAGGGCTTTCCTGACTTCCAATAAACAGAACACAGAAAGCATAAAATTTAATTCAGTCCCATGTAATTAATTTCTGTTCTGTTTGAGGCTGAGTTACCAATACTTAAGGACATATCAGCTTTCTAATTAAAGTCTTAGAAGTTTGCTTTTAATCCAATGGTATAGGACCTCTGAAGCTATCAGACGTCTGTATTCAATAGAACCTGTCAGCCCTTTTCATGACTTTCCTTGAAGGACAAACTTCAGATTTAACTAGTTTTTTAAAAAATACTTCCTGAGATGACTCAAATAAAATCATTGTCTAGAAATGACAAAGGTCTTGGAATAGCTATGGTTAAAGAGACAATTGACAAAGTTGGTTATTCTTATGACATACGGCAATTTAACACAAAAACATAAATATTACTGATAACATACACTAATACATATAAATAATTTATAATATTGGAACATAGATCAATAACATGATATACACATATAAATCAAAGAAAGTTAAACACTATTTTGTATTTGAAAATATTTCCTGTATTAGTTTTAACATTGCAACTAAGCCTAATATGTTTCTCTTAGACTTTCAGTGGTCCTAATATTTAAAAAACGAGTTTGAAGTCAAAAAGACTGAATTTAGAATTTTGACTTTGGAAAGTCTGTCAAATATCAAAGGCTTCAAACATTTGTTCAAATAGAACCACAAGTCAAAAGATTCTAAAGGCAATACAGGAAGTTATATGGATGTAAACATTAACTCTTTTAAAGTTTAGGGGTTTTATCTACTTAGCCAAAATCTTATGAAAGATAATGCAGGGATTATCTTGATAAGGCATAAAATCTTTGCTACTTCAGGCCAATTACTGAAAAGAAAGAAGAAAAACCTCCTGCAGTGCAATTTTTAAATTAGAAGGAAACAGGTCATGTAATTTCATCATGAGTAAATTAATGTATCAAGAAACCTTTGTTGTTTTAACCAAATTCATAAATTATAGCCAACTGGATTACGTGTAAATTCCTTCCTAAATTCTTACAAGATCTATCCCAACCTGCATAGATAATCTACAAATATGCTAATAACATGCCTCTGTTTTGTCCTCACTTTCCCTTTTCTTACATAACCAGTCATTCTGTTTCAGGACAAAAGTTTACCACACAGGATCCTTTCTTGTACAATACTATTTTCCTTTCTTTTAATACTATTAACCTTTCAATACTATTAACCTTTCTTACTAAAAACACATTTCATAAAGCAAGATCACAGTTTACTATAAAGTTAGTCTTTCACTTAGCCAAAATGATAATTAGATAATTTTAAAAGGCAAAAATCTTATTCTTCAACAAGGAAAAGACTCAGATTCCCAAACAACCATAGACAGGTAAAGTATTACATCTTACAAATGACCCACACATTTATGACTTTAAGTTTTCAAATGTTGTTGAGAGGAGTTTTGAAAGTACAACATAGGCACCACTCCTGGTCTTTCCCGGTCCTCCTAAGTCTCATGTGGCCATGTGGCATCAAAGATGGCTGCAAAGGACAGGATCCACCTGTGCCTTTAATTCATCTACCAGGTGCAGAGTTCAAGACAGAAAACAGGATAGCTGGAGGATTCAAATTCTTCCCAGAACAACCAGGGAGCAAATCTGGGCCAGGAAAAAAGAGGGCATGGGGGCTAGATTGTGCTCTGTAGGTGCTCATCTAGGTCTCACCATGACCACATATCCAGACCCCAGAATTTAGAGGCTCAAAAACTAAGAATATAAGCTCACAGTCAAATCTAGCAAAAATTGTAAATATTACAGGAGCAGCAGTTTTATGACCTTAAAACATCTAAATTTAAATACTGATTTTAAAACTGGTTTCATTTATCAAAATTTACCAAAGTCACGTGAACACATTCAAGTTTTTTACTGTTTTCCTCATAAAATATTTGATTTAAGCCCTTGCTTTTTTGCTTTTTCTCTTGTTTTAAGCCAATTAATCATAGCTCTTTTGCATATTTTGGTGGTAAAACATCACAAACACATGACATACAGACACACAAACATACAGATCAAAGCAGATTTAAATTTAGTATCTGTTTTTCAATTTTGTCAAAAGAATTTTTAAGACTAAAATGGGATTGAGGCTTATACCAGGGGGAGACAGGCATCCATGCTTCTCCTGTGGTGCCGAATAGGAAGAGACTCAATTCATCCTTCAAGCATCCCCAAGAGATAGTGTTGGGGGGAATAGGGACCAATGTCCCAGATCCCAGGGGCGGTCTCAATCCAGAGCTAGGGTTTGCAACAGAGAAGATAGGTGAATGGATGAATGAGACTCCTAAAGAAGCCCCTTCTTCCAATTCACCAAATCCTAGCAAATTAGTGTCTAGTGCAGGTTGTTGACAGGGGCAGGGACAGTGGCCAGGGTCCAGGGTGATCCCGGGACTGGTCTCACTGCCTCCTTCATGGGTTTTGGCACTATTTGTTAGATGTTAAAAAGGGGAAAGAAGCTGCAAAGAACCAGGCTGAGTAGAGTTAATAGGAGAGATTTATTAATAGCATCTGCAGGCAGATAGGCTGTCACCCAAAATGGAAAACGGTGACAGCCCCCAGTTAGGGTGAGTGGCCTCCTTTAAACCAATTCATGGTGTGGTGCAAGTGTAGCTCAGGACATGGTAGGTGTGTTAGTCGCAGCTCAGGACCCTTCTGGTGTGGTACAAGAGATTAACAGGTCATCTGCTACAGGCCTTGTAAGAAGACCGAGAGTTAGCTGCTGGAAATCTTCTGTCAACTGGGAGGAATATTTTAATACAACCAGAAAAGCAGGGAGAGTTCTATTCTTTGCTTAATCAATGTCCAGACCCACCAGAGCCAGAGACAGGCTAACAGAAGCAGGCTCTTTTAAAAGCTGTATCTCTTTATAACCACTTGGTACATTTCTCTATGATTCAAAAGAGATGATTAGTTCCATGCTGATTATCTCATTTGTTGCCAAGTGTTTTCTGAATTGGGATATTCAGTATTAATGTAAAATTGAAGCATTATTTCTCTTTAATCTTTTGCTTGTCTTCTTTCATTTAAATGGGGAGATTTGCTACCTAGGCCGTGTCCACCCCATAAGCACAGATGGCTCACCCTCGCTGTTCCCATGCTCCACACCCACACCTCAGCTCACCATAGATGATGATATTGTTGCACTGGGTCATTGACAATGGCTCTGGCATGTGCAAGGTTGGTTTCACAGGTGATGATGCCCCCCAAGCCATCTTCCCTTCCAACATGGGGTGCCCGCAGCACTGCGGTATGATGGTGGGCATGGGTCAGAAGTACTCCTATGGATGACAAGGCCCAGTGCAAGAGAGGTATCCTGACCCTGAAGTGCCCCATCAAGCACGGTGTCATCACCAACTGGAATCACACCTTCTACAACAAGCTGCCTGTAGCTCCTGAGGAATGCCCTGTACTGCTGACTGCCCCTGAACTACAAGGCCAAGCTTGAGAAGATGACTCAAATCACTTCAGAGCCTTTCAGCACCCCAGCCATGTATGCCGCCATCCAGGCTGTGCTGTCCCCATATGCCTCTGGCCATGCCACTGCCATTGTGAGGGACTCCTGTGATGCCATCCTGCATCTGGACTTGGCTGGCTGGGACCTGACAGACTACCTCACAGAGATCCTCATGGAGCTCAGCTAAAGCTTCACCACTATGACTGAGCAAGAAATCGTGTGTATCAAGGAAAAGCTGTGCTATATTGTCCTGAACTTCAAGTAGATGGCCATACCTCCAGCTCCTCCCTGGAGAAGAGCTATGAGCTGCCTGATGTTCAGGTAATCATAATCAGAAATAAGCAATTCCACTGCCTAGAGGCTCTGTTCCAATCTTCCTTCCTGGGCATGGAATCCTGTGGCATTCATGAAACTACCTTGGACTCCACAACAAAGTGTGATGTGGACAGCCACAAGGACCTGTACACCAAGAGCTTCTGGAGGCACCACCCTGTACCCCGGCGTCACTGACAGAACGCAGCAGATCAATGCCCTGGATCCCAGCATGATGAAGACCAAGATCATTGCTCCCTCCTGAGCACAACTATTCCATGTGGAGGGGCGGCCCCATCCTGACCTTACTGTCCACCTCTTAGCAGGTGTGGACAGGCAAGTGAGAGTGGGAAGTGTCTGGCCCCAACCCTTGGTCCACCGCAAATGCTTCCAGGGGGACTGTTACTTAGTTGCATTACACCCTTTCTTGACAAAACCTAACTTGTGTAGAAAACAAGATGAGATTGACATAGCTTTGTTTGGGGGTTTTACGTTTTTGTTTTGTTCTTTTTTTGGCTTGACTCAGGATTTAAAATTTGGAACAGTGAAGGTGACAGCAGTTAGAGTGAGCATCCTCAAGGGTCTACAATGTGACCAAGGACTTTGTAGATTGTTCTTTTTTTAATAGTCATTCTAAATATTGTGAGATGCATTGTTGCATGAAGTCCCTTGCCCTCCCCAAAGCTGTCCCATTTCTCTCTGAGGACAATGACCTATGCCTGCCAGTCCACACAAGGGAGGTGACAGCATTGCTTTTGTGTAAATTATGTAATGCAATGTTTTAAATCTTCACCTTAATATTTATTTTATTTTGTTGTATTTATATGATCAGCCTTGTGGCCCTCTGTTTGTCCCCTGCTTGAGAGGTATTAAGGCTTTTGGTCTCCCTGGGAGTGGGTAGAGGTGTGGAGGTGTCCATGTCTTACCTGTACCTGACTTGAGACCAGGTCAATAAAAATGCACACCTTAAAAATAAATAAATAAGCAAACAAATAAATAAATGGTTTAAGCATATCTTTTTTCACTTAATAAATTTGAAATTAAACTTTGAGAAAAAAATTTAAAAAATAAATAAAAATACAAGATGTGTTACTTAGTTCAATATAAGAATTTCACATTGTATATAGAAGCAGTACCCTGAACCCCATAAATGCATCAATGTGCAAAGTTATGACTTAATGAAAAAGAAAATAAAAAGGAAATAAAAATACAGTAGAACCCCTATAAGTTTACCACCCAAGGGACTATAGCAACTTTTCATCATGTAGAGGTGATCAACATAAGGAAATAGGCCTACTGAACTAATACGTACACATAGTGTGTATCTGGTCTATGAACATTAGGTCAACTTAAGGAGGTGGTCAATGTAGGGAGGTTGTCCACTATGGGGGTCCCTCTGTTATGTATCCTCCACATTTTACAACTTCACCCCACAAGAAGAACACATGAAATGTTTAGGTCAGAGTTAGGTGTGGTGCAGCAAGGAAAAAGAGCAGCGTTGGCTCGGCGCCTATAGCTCAACCGGCTAAGGCGCCAGCCACGTACACCTAAGGTGGCGGGTTCATATCCCCAGCCCGGACCCGCCAAACAACA
>NW_003852421.1:12155448-12197074 GCF_000181295.1 Otolemur garnettii | reverse complement strand
AAAAAAAAAAAAAAAAAAAAAGAAAAAGAGCAGCGTTGCAATGGGTCTTCCGACCCGAGTCCTCAGCTCCCCTGGGGAGCAGGCCTGGTGGTCTCTATGCAGCAGCAGCCTGGACAATGTGGGTGGAGTCCTGTTCTCTCCTTTCTGCCCTGAAACTGCCTTTTACCCCGTTAGGTCTGTGTTCCTCCAGCAGAGAGTAACCAAGCGTACCAAGCTTCAGAACTTGCAAATGCCCTTTGGGCCCTATTGTATGAAACATGTTCAAGTTCAAAAGTCTTCTCCATTCCCTTTACTTTCCTGGACATCAAGGCCCAGTATGGATTCTTGACAGACCCTGAAGAGCTGGGTCCTCTCAGAACCAGAGCCTGTTGGGAAACTTGAAGCACTTAGGGCAAAACCCACAGTTCTTCTGAACCCTTGCACTGACTTCCCACTACTCAACTCTTACCTCAGCCCTATCTGTTGCCCTCCCTTCTTTCTCTTTCCTAGCATCTCACCAACCTTCTCCTCCTGCTTTCTGCTGGCCTTCAGCACCACCCACAGCCAAGCCCCGTGGCTCTTCTCTCTCACTCCCCCTCTCTCCCTCACAACATCCTCACTCTCTCTCCATGCTCTCCTGCTGGCTCCTAGCTCCCTCCCATACTCCCTTTCTGCCTCTCTCATTCTCTCTCTCCCCCTGTTTCTCACACACTCTCATTCTCTCTTCTCACACTCTTTGACAAACACACCCTCTCTCATTCTCTCTCACACTTTCTTACACACTCTCTCACGTTTTCTCTCTCCCATTCTCTTCTCCCTTCACACAGGACCCACAGCCCACACGTGTCCTCGTGTGCACCAGTGTTTTTGAAAGAATTTGTAGATTGCACACTATCAGATGAAAATGATTTGCTTTAAAACTACTTGGCTATGTCAGTCAGTGGTTGCCTTCCAACTTCTGGTTCTCTTCTCTAGATGGATAAAGTTCTCTTTCTTCAAATTCCATGGAAATGTCCATGAGATAATAATAACTGTGCCTCAAGCACCCACTGACTGAGCAGGAGGCACACACAGGGATTCCCAGAATCTTTTCAATGTCTCCATGCCCAGGCTCTGCTGCAGGCCAGGACAATGCCATTGGGTCTCAGCGCTGCCCGGTGCCAAGCAGAGCACCAGAGACTCCAGACCCCCAAGAACTATGGATGATCACGTGGTGTCGATTTGACCAACTGCAGAGAGTGCCCACGGATAATCACATTATCAAATTACCAGCTCAGGTCCCCAGAAGCTGATGTTTATCTGCATTACCAGAATCATTCTTTCGCTTCAGCAGTGATTCCCTCACAGGAGCCTCTGCAAATTGGGAAAGAGGACTGCGTGACTAAAGTCTCACATGGGGTCATTGTGTAACCTTGGCTTAGTGGACTACATGTATCTGTGGTCTGTCAGCTCCCTGCTCTCAATGTACCTGAAACCTCCAACTCCTTCCTGGCTTAAAACTGCACAGAGCACCACTCCTTCCAACCATGCTGCTGCCCTTTAGCCAACCCCCCTCCTTTATGGCCACATCCAATTCTCTAAACCCCAATCTCTGGGGTTCGCAGCTGATCTGCAGATAGACCCAGTGGCCAGAAGCTCAGCCCAGCTGCTGCCTGACTTCAACAGTCATCCACAGCTTCTTGTGTGGCCCCAGGTCACACCCAGGAAATTAGAACTCTGGGATTGTGGCAACCTCTAGAATCTAGCCCACATTTGACGCACTCTTGAGATATTTCCCCTGAGGAAGGAAAACCCAGTAGCTGGGTTAGCGTGTCCAACATCTCCACTTCCCCTGCCTCTCCCCTCCACCCTTCACCCCTGCTCATTCTCCCCCATTCTCACCTCATTTGATGAGCAGAAGGGTATGATTCTGGGATTATAAATTAGTTCAGCCACCATGGAGAACAGCATAGAGGTTGCTCAAAAAACTAAAAATAGAACTCCCATATGATCCATCAATTCCACCACTGAGTATATCCAAAGGAAAGGAAATTAATACATCAAAGAGATATCCATACTTCCAGGCTTACTACAAAACTATTCACAATAGCCAAAATATGAAATTAGCCTAAGTGCCCATCAACGGACGAATGGATTAAGAAAATGTGGTGTATATATATGCACACAAATGAATATTATTCAGCCATAAAAAAGAATGAAATTCTGTCATTGGCAGCAACATGGATAGAATTAGAGGTCATAATGTTAAGTGAAGTAAGCCAAACACAAAAACACAAATATCACATGTTCTTACTCATATGTGGGAGCTTAAAAAATGGATCTTTTAAAGATAGAGAGTAGATGGATGGTTACCAGAGACTGGGGAGGGGAGGGCAGAGGAGAGGGAATGAAGGGAAAAAAGGAAATATAAATGTACTTATAACCACTTATTCTATGAGTATTCTATGAGTATACTTAAAATGGTAAAGATGGTAAATTATATATACATATTTTTTTACCTCAATAATTTTCTTTTCTAAAAACCTAAAACACACTCAGCCAGTGGCATGCTAGAGCTGGTTTACACTCTCTAAGAAAAGCCCATTGTTAATTTTTCAGAAATTTTGCTAGTCTATTGAAATCAGCCATGGCAAAAACATTTACACCATGGAAATTGGCAACCACCAAAAATAAATTAGGGCTGATTCATTTGCTCACCACTGTACCCACTGCTGCCTCCTGGGCATGAGATTTCTGTGCCACACTCCCTGAAACTAAGACATTCTGGTCCCCGGATACATGTTTCCCAGTGTGGCACAGATAGGACCCCTGATCTGGCACTACCCAATAAAATGACACAAACCCTGGACATCCCAAGGAGACGGAATGCTTTGTTTACTGCAGTTCCCATATATCTGAGACAGCTCCTGTCAAAATAACAGCAACGGACCATTTCACACATTAATTATCTCGGACTGCAGACCTAATAGGAAGATTTGAGAGGTTCTCCTATCAAATAAACAAGCCCTGTCAATGTGCTATGTAAAAGATTCTGAGAAGACGTGAGCCTAAATGACAAGCTCCCCATTGTATTTTAATTGAGATGATGGTGTGTGACAGAATGAATTCCATCCAT
Source organism: Otolemur garnettii (assembly GCF_000181295.1). Classification (NCBI taxonomy): domain Eukaryota; kingdom Metazoa; phylum Chordata; class Mammalia; order Primates; family Galagidae; genus Otolemur; species Otolemur garnettii. The sequence continues at coordinate 12,193,980 of NW_003852421.1, read as the reverse complement.
GACTTTCCATTGGCTTTCATATGACCTTTTCCCCCGTTTCTTGACAGATGCATCTTGCTGAACATCTTGTGGAAAATGTAAAAAAAAAAAAAAATCTCTTTTTTTTTCTGTCATGCTGAAATTTGAATCTCATGAATTTATTTTCCTTAAAATAACAGTTGCTGCATATTCTGATGACTTCTTGCTTCAATTATATTTGGTCCGAACTCTCCTCTTCTGAATGCTACATAGCTGCATGTATTTTCTCTCTCCTTCTTATCCTCCTCCAGAGTCTTAGCTCACCAGGGGAAGGTTACTACTACATTTCCCTTTGAGTTGACCAGAGTCAGGGAAATACTGAAGGGATCAGTGATCTCTTCCATGGCTATAAATTCAGAGTATAGACTTTTCTTCTTGAAACCATCATTAATGCTTTTAAGCTAAGGTAAGTAGCTGTAGAAGGTCCCATAAAATAGTCACAGATTTAGGACAGCTTGGGACAAACACTCCTGCCCAACAAAACATTAATTCAGTTTGCCCACATTTATGCAGCCTAGTATGAGCTAAATCCTCATACTAGAGGATCCTCACATACATGAGTAAGTCCTCATGAGGACTGAAGCTCTTTTTTTTTTTTGCAGGTGTATGTGAGGGTACAAACTACCAGGTCACAGTATTTGAATTTGTTAGGTAGAGTCCCTCCTGTAGTTGTGTCCTGCACCCAAAAGGTGTGCCATACACCCCTACATTGTGCCCATTAAGTGGGAGCACCCCAAACCCACTCTTCTCTCCTTTTTCCCCTTCCTCATTCCTCTTCCCCACAACTTGAATTGAAATGAGTGTTTCTCCTATATGGGTGTGAATTAGATCATTTACTAGATCATAATTAGTTTAGAGTATATCGGATATTTGCTTTTCCATTCTTGTGATACTTCACAAGAAGAATGTGTTTCAACTCCATCCAGGTTGATACAAAAAATGTAAAGTCACCATCTTTTTTATGGCTGAATAGTATCCCACCCACAGTTGGCTAATCCATTCCTGAGTTCATGGGCATTTAGGTTGTTTCCACATCTTGGTGATTGCAAATCGAGGTGTGATAAACAATCTAGTGCAAATGTTGTTATGATAAAATGATTATTTTTTCCTCTAGGTAGATGCCTGGTAGTGGGATTGTGGGGTCAAATGGGCAGTCTAATTTGAGTTCTTTAAAGATTCTCCATACTTCTTTCCAAAAAGGCTGTTTAGTGTGCAGTCCCACCAACACTATAAAAAGTATTCCCCTCTCTCCACATCCACACCAGCATATGCAACTTTGGGACTTTGTGATGTGGGCCATTCTCACTGGGGTAGGGTGATATCTCAGGGTGGTTTTCATTTGCATTTCTCTGATAATTACAGATGATAAGCATTTTTTGATATGTTTGTTAGCCATTCTTCAGTCTTCCTCAGAGAAGTTTCTGTTCAAGTCTCTTGCCCAGTGATAGATGGGATTGTTTGCTCTTCTTTTGCTGATTAATTTGAGTTCTCTAGACATCCTAGTTATTAAACTATCAGATTTTTAACATGGAAATATCTTTTCCCATTCTGAAGGTTGTCTATTTGCTCTGATTATTGTGTTCTTAGCTGTGCAGAAGCTTTTCAGTTGAATTAAGTCCCATTTGTTTATTTTTGTTGTTGTTGCAATTGCCACTGAAGTCTTCCTCATAAAATCTTTCCTCAGGCCACATCCTCAAGAGTTTTTCCCACACATTCCTCTAGGATTGTTATTGTTTCATGTCTTGAGTCAATTTTTGTAAGTGGTGAATGATGTGGGTCAAGTTTTAGGCTCTTACATGCAGTTATCCAGTTCTCCCAACACCGTTTATTGAAAAAAGATTCTTTTCCCCAGTGTATGCTTTTGTTTGGTTTATCAAAGATCAGATAGCTATAAGAGACTGGTTTCATCTTTTGGTTTTCTGTTTGTTCCAAATTTCTATGTCTCTATTTTTGTGCCAATACCATGCTGTTTTGATCACTGTGGACTTGTAGTATAGCCTACTGTCTGGTAGAGTGATGCCTCCAGCTTTGTTTTTATTACTAAAAATTGCCTTAGCTATACGAGGTTTTTTTTCTGGTTTCATGTGAAATGAAGAACTATTTTTTCTAGTTCTTCAAAGTATGATGTTGATGTTTAATGGGGATAGCATTGAATCTGTAGATTGGTTTGGGAAGTATAGACATTTTAACAACGTTGATTCTTCCCAGCCATAAGCATGGTATGATCTTCCATTTGTTAATGTCTTCTGCTATTTCTTTTCTAGGTTTTCATAATTCTCTTTGTAGAGGTCCTTCACCTTTTTTTTTTTTTTTTCAGTTTTTGGCCAGGGCTGGGTTTGAACCCACCACCTCTGGCATATGGGGCCAGATTTTACAAATGTAACCAAAGTCCCTGCCCTAAAAGAGCTTATATTCTCAGGGAAAAGTAGACAAGAAGTGGGGGACAAGCCAACGTACCCAATTTCATAAAGAAAAATAAAGCAGGACAATGGGGAAGAGAGCTCAGGGTGGTGGTGGTGAGTGAGGTGGTCGGAGAAATTCTCCCTGGGGAGGTGACATCTGAGCAGAGACATGAAAGAAGTGAGAAATAGGCTGTGCAAGGATTTGAGAAGGATAATTCCAGTCAGACGAGAAAACAAGTGCAAAGTCTCCGAGATGGGAATGAGAAAGTTGTGTTTAAGGAACAAAAGAAACAAAATGGCCCGAGCAGGGTGAGTGAGTCAGAGGGAAAGGGCCGGGTTAGGTAGGGTGTGGTAGGTGCCCTAAGAGTGCTGGATTTTAGAGTGATTATTAGTGGAAGCTGTCGGAGACCTGAGGTCAGAGGAAGCAACATAATCTGATGTCCTTTTTCATTTTAAAGATGCTGCTCTAGCAGAGTGTGGTGGCTCACACCTATAATCCCAAGACTTGGGAAGCCAAGGTGGGTGGATCGCCTGAGCTCACAAGTTCAAGACCAGCCTGAGTCAGAAGGAGACCTTGTCTCTAAAAATAGTTGGATGTTGTTGTAGGCACCTGTAATCCCAGCTACCTGTGAGGCTGAGGCAAGAAAATCGCTTGAACCTAGGAGTTTGAGGTTGCTGTGAGCTATGACAGCACAGCACTCTATCAAGGGTGACAAAGTGAGACTCTGTCTCTGCTCTGTGCACAACTGCCTGCTTTAAGCAGAAAGAATGGAAACCAGGAGTCCCTGAGAGGCTGCCATATGTGAAGCAAGAGATACTGGTGGCTTAGGCATGGTGGTGAGAGGTGAGAGGAAGCTGAACTAGGATATGCTGGGAAGGTAGACCTAGAAGGATTTGCTGATGGAGGATTCAAAGATGAAAAGTAGCCCCGTTTCGCACAATGGAGCAGGCTAAGAGAGGAGCACGTTAGGGTGAAGGAAGCAGGAGCAGAGAGTGAGAGTTCAGGCCCAAGCAGAAGCACTGGGCAGGCAGTCAGATACACATCTGGGGCTGCCTTCTGCCCCTCTCTGCTGCCCTTCCACCGTTACAGGGTTATTCATCCCAGTTAGACACGGACCTGAATAGAGGCGTTAAATCACCATTTGGTCATTTGGTGTGAATTTAGTTAATTATCCTACTGCTGTTTGCTGAGGAAATGAGAATTTTTATGGTGCCTCAGAGCTCCCACCGAGCCCTGGAGAGAGGTGGGAGTGGGGGTGTCCAGAACAGCAGCGGGAGCACAGAAAGCGGAGGAAAGGACCACCTCCCGTGTGCAGGGCTGGCTCTGTGCTGCCTTCAAGACTTATGAATCGCTCTGAGAGCTCCTTCAGGTCATTTACTTCCCTCTATCAATTACCAGCTGGGCCTACACACTGAATTTAAACCAAATCGTGATCACTTTTTCCATCCACCATCCAAATCCTCATCAACCTTGTTATCAGCAACTGCTGGAACCTCCAGCCTTCCTTCCAGGGAGGGAGACAAAGAAACACCCACAGCTTTGCAGTAGCCTTTCTCCTCTCTCCCCAGGAGCCTGGCGGCGTGGTGAGCCCCACCCTGTATCAGCCGCGGCCTCTGCAGAGCAGGCAGCAGGCAGCAGCGCTGCTCCTCACCAGCCTCACGCCCAGCCCGCCGCTAAGCAGTGTTCTTTATCATCTTAATTGCATCTTGCATGCCCACCTTTCTGCTCCAGGAGCTCTGGGTATTAATCACCTCTAAGTCACTTCGGGTAATGCTGACTGCTTTATCATTTTGTTCTGTCACCACCCTGGGGGTATAGGAGGGTGCGGGTGGGCAAATGGCTTTGTCCACGATCCCAACCATCCAGAAATCCTTGTGGAAATCTTCTGGCCTTTCCCTCTGGGGAGCCATTCCTCATCCAGTGGGTTTCCTTCAAGGCCAACTCTGCCGAGGTCCACTGTAAAATTATCAGCCATTTGATGTTTAATTAACCCCCTCCAAGCACCTTGCGCACAGGTGAAAGAGCGTGACAGGCAGGGAGCAGCGGTTTCAGAGCACCCGGCCTCAGCATCTCTTGGGCCTTGTGAAACCGAAAATTCTGGGGTCCCACCCAAACCAACTGGACAATCAGAATCACTGGGGGTGGGGGGGGGCAGCAATCTCTGGTTTTTCAAGCTTTCTGGTTGCTCCTGACACACATTCACATTTGAGAACCACTGACAAAGTGCTCTGGAGGGGAAATGGGAGTGCCAAGTAGCTGCTGGGGTGATTAGCATGCCCTGTGCCTTTAGGTGGGCTGTTCACCTTACAGCACTTAGTTTGCATATTCAAAATCAAGGAAATCTGACCTGATCACCTCTCTAAGTCCTTCTTAAGGGTGGGAGTGGAGGTGGGAAGGGGCCACAGTAAGAAGCGGTGATTGTGATCACTATTAATATGTCCTGAGCACTTTCTACAAGTCTATCTCTTAGAGAAGCACTCTTTTTTGTTGTTGTTTTTGAGACAGAGTCTCACTTTTTGCCTTCAGTAGAGTGATGTGTCATCACAGCTCACAGCAACCTCCAACTCTTGGGCTTAGGCAATTCTCTTGCCTTAGCCTCCCAAGTAGCTGGGACTACAGGCGCCCACCACAGTGCCCAGCTATTTTTTTATTGCAGTTTGGCCGGGGCCAGGTTTGAACCCACCACCCTCGGTATAAGGGGCCAGGGCCCTACTCACTGAGCCACAGGCACTGCCCTGACAAGCATTCTTATTACCTTTAAGATACACATATCTTGAAGGTAGACCATTGTCAAGTTGTTCTGGTCCCTGTGAGGATTATCTCAGGCTTTCCTGATACACCCGTGCTGGAGGAGTTAGACTCAGCTGTGCTGCCTCCCAAGTTCATCGCTCTCACTGCACTCAGCCCTGGACACTGAGACCATCCACCTTCCTCCTGCTCTTGCCCACTAACTGTGAGCTCTTGGAGTGGAGGGGGCACATCCGTCTCCAAGCATCCAGCCAAATGTCTAGTTCTTATGCAACTCAAGGATAAATTAAAATGTCTGTTTCGATAATCTTCACTCTGTGCTCAGAAATCCCACAGGCATCGACAGGGCTATGTCCTCGCAGCCCCTGCAGTTCTTACTTCCTCTTCCCCACGCATCCCACCCCCCCCTTCCTTATTGATATGCCTCTTTCCCACCAAATTCTACATGCTGGCCTTTGTATCACCGAAGCCACATCCCTCAGCAGAGACCACACTCTGCACCTCTTGGCTCCTCCTTTGCTTCATCAGGAGAAAGAATCAACTAGCCATTTCCCATTACAAATGTTTTAGTATTCCCTAAGAGATGTATTTTGCCAGTTGGTTTACTGTGTGGTACACAGTATCTAAGTGGAAAGTATACTGATATAATTTTCATTGGAAGTTCCCTGTGTTTCTCCTTCTTCAACAGAATAGTCTCCTCCCTTGCAGACCACCCCACAGTAAGTCGGTTTGGAAGTTCGGCCTTGGGTCTCCTTGATGAGTTGACATTAGCATTACCATAAGCCACCCATAAACAAGCACAGTGTGGAGACTTCGTTACAATTCTGAGACTGGCCTCGCAGACCAAGCAGTGCAGTGAGCAAGGATATCTGAGCAGGACGCCTCGGGGATGTGGCATGTCCAGTAATGGTTGAGTTATTGAGCCTAGACACTACTCACCCTCACTAGTGTGATTTTGGGAGCTTTGCTGAAGAGGCTGCTATAGGCAGAATTTTAAGAAGGTGCTCAAAGTTGCTCTGGGCCCTGGTGTACACAGTAAATCAAATGTGAATCTAGATGCTGCTGTGAAGGGATTAAGGTCTAAAATCACTCGACCTCAAGACAGGAAGATTAACCTTAGTGGCCTGATCTAATCAGGAGAACCCTTAAGAGACAGGATTATTCTTAGCAATAGAGATTGAATTGTGAGGGACAATCCCAGTTCCTGGCTTTGAAGATGCAGGCCCCCAGCTGACAGTCAACAAAGACACAGGACCTCAGTCCTACAACTGTAAGGAACTCAATTCTGCCATCGACCTGAATGAGCTTTGAAAGTGGGTTCTTCCTTAGTCTCCTGGTGAGACCACATTCTGGTCAGCACTGATTTCTGCCTAGTAAAACTCTGACATGCTGAGCTGGAACTTCTGACCTATAGAACTGAAGTTGATAAGCAGGTGTTGTTTTAAGCTGCTACATATGTGGTAATTTGAAAGCAATAAGAAATAAACACAGAGGCTGGGTGCCGTGGCTCGCACTTATAATCCTAACAGTTTGGGAGGCTCAGGTGGGAAGACGGCTTGAGGCTAGGAGTTTGAGACCCACCTGAGTAAGAGTGAGACCCTGTCTCTACAAAAAAGTAAAAAAAAAAAAAAAATGGCCCAGTATGGTAGTAGGCACCTGTATTCCCAACTACTTGGGAGGCTGAGACAAGAAGATTGCCTGAGTCCAAGAGTTTGAGTTTGCAGTAAGCTATTATGATGTCACTGCATTTTACCTGAACTTATCTGGAACAAATAAATTAATAATAATAGAAGAGAACACAGATGCTGATAAGTAACTTCTCCCACATTTATCCTGAAAGGTAAGTCTTCCTTTCCACTTAATATGCCCCTTGGATTCCACCCTTACCCCACAGCCCCACTTCCAGTCTTCACGCTGCCAGAGAAGGTTCCAGAAATATAACAGCAAGTCTGTCCTACAAGCAGGCAGACTCAGGTGGAAGGACAAGAAAAGGCCAGGCTGTTCTGTGACAGGTGGTGCCACCTCTGTTCCCTCATCTGTCAGTCCCTGCATTCCCTGACTTGCCCCTGAATGTGGATATCATATACGTCTTTTGCAAACATAATTTTTATGCCTCCAGTCATCTAAAACATAACCTTTTGCCCTCACTCCAAAACCGTTTTCTACTCTGTGCCTGAAATATCAGAGACAGTGCCAGCTGGTCTATGACTTCCACAACTCCTGAGCTGTCTGCTTTGTTTTATTGACTGTAATGAATGGCCTGGCCTTGCTACACCACAAAACCAAGATAGACCCTATTCTTCAAATTCCTCTACACACGCACCCCACCGATGGAGAGGGAGAATCATTTATGGTCTCTCCTGCTGGACTCTCTGTAAATTACAAGGCTTTTGAGTTTATAGGCTAAATGCTCTGCAGGAATATCCAGCTCAAGGCTGAGGAATTTCCCTGCAGGGGTGATGACAGAAAAAGTGAGGGCAGTGCCTTTTTTTCTGTCTAGGCAGTTAACGTTGAATGTAATACATCACCATGAATCACGGGAGGAGGCTCTCCCACGGTACTCATTAGCTTATTAGAATGAATACAACTGTTCTGGCTGATCTAAATTGGGGGAAGATGACAATAATAACAATCATAATAAATCTTGAATCCATTTATTACATTTTTTTTCCTGCAATAGTTCAGCTTGCCCTCTACCTGGGTATATAGAATAGGGATAGAACTCATAATTAAAAGGGAAACCTACTTCCCCAGCCTAAGGAATGCCTCCCTCTCAGCTCAGGATGACTCCCACTTGGGATTACTCTGTTCTGATAGCTTGGAGGAAGCAGAAGGGGATAAGGGGGCTCTCCTGGACATGCCAGCCCAGCAACTGGCCTGTTTTACCTTCCTTTGAGAGGCCCTGAACCTAGCAAGCACTCCCAAACTTTGCTGTCCATTTGGCACCATCCGGGGATCTATAAACAATACTGACATTCAGTTCCCACCCTAGACATTCTGATTTAATTGATCTTGGGTGTGACTTGGGTATTAAGAGTTTTCAGAGCTCCCAGGTGATTCTAAGGTACAGCCAAGTTTGGGACCCACTGGCCTAGCAGTTAAGGCAGGTTTACACATCTAGGCTTTATCACATACAGCTGGAGAAGCCTGAACAAGTCACTTTTTCTGTCTATACCTTGGTTTCCTCATCTGTCAAATGGAGCTAATGGCACCTACCTTATCAGTGTTGTTAGATGAAATAGTGTGTGCCAATAACTTCCCTCAGTGCCTAAGACACAATAAGCATTACATGTCAATTACTGATACTCTAATTACTTCTCTTGACATTTTTGGAAATCATGGAGCCAAAGAATCATATGTTGCCAAGGACATAAGTGGCTGTCTACACTCAGAAATTAATTTTCAAAAATGCCCAGCAGGTGACTGTCCAGTTCTGGCTCACTAGTGCTTTCCCTGGCCAATCAAAATTGTCCTGACAGTTAGATTCCACGTAGACCACATGAATGCACAGCGTGGGGGAACCTGGGGTTCAAACTGGACAAAGTGGGTAGGGTCGGTAAAGCTTCCTTAAACAAGCATCTGTTGAGCGTGAACTCTGCACCAAATGCTGTGCTGGGGATACTACAGAAAGACAAACTCACAATCCACTTAGTGCAAGTTGCCAGCTCTTGGTCACTCTACACCCAGTTAAAGCTAAGAAGCCAGTTGGCCAGTTTATAAATGAGTTTTCTTGCTGGGGTCTTTCTAGTGCTTGAAATCACTCGGGACAGAGGTAGCCCCACCCTTTAGCCCTCCAGACACCCTCACCTTACATACACATTTGGTTCCCTCCTGCCCACCCGCTACCTTCCCTCCTGCCCCTCTCCTTTCTCTCTCTGATCAGCTGAGCGGGTGCAGTATTCCAATGTGTGTGCTTTTTCCAGTATTACTTCTCTGCCTCTCTTCCATGTAACAACTTGTTAACCGTGACCACATGTCTTAGTTCATTTTGTGCTGCTATAACAGAACACCACAGACTGGGTAACTTACAAAGAACATGATCTGGAGCTGGGAAGTCCAAGATCAAGATGCTGAGAGGAGGAATCCCACACCCTCACTGGGCAGAAGGGTGGGAGAGACCGAAGGCCACACAGAGTCTCTTTTATAAGGGCAACAGCCACGTACCAATAGGGGGTCAGGAACCCAATGCACTGTCATTTTGTTGCTGTATATTTGTTTGAGGGGGGAGTTACAGTTTCATCATTTAAGACTTTTGGTATTAGAACCTGACCCACTTTCACATATCAGCACTCTTGGATCAGCAGTTCTCAAAACTTTAATATGGGCGGTGAACTGTTGCTGTATTTCAAAATGCCATTGGTACGTAACTGTTTAATCCCATTCACAAGGGAGGAGCCCTTGTGGCCTAATCACCACTTAAAGGCCCCCCTTCTTAGTACTATCACACGGGCAACACCTGAATTTTGGAGGGAACATGTTTAAATCACAGCACCACATAATATATACCTGCTCTTTAAAGATAACTCATATGAATGCTTGTCTAGGGGTTCACCCTAATGCCTGGCCCATATGGGCACAGAGAACTGTCATCAGAAAGAAATCAAATATCAAAAGCACCAGCTATATAATCATACTGATGTGGAGTCTGCCATTAGCTCTTCAACTTAACTAGCTGTGTGACCTCAAACAGCTCCTAAACCTCTGTAGGCCTGAGCCATGGGGTAAGGCTTCTCCTCTACAAAATAGGAGCAGCAATAATCCTATTGTGGAGATTAAATAAGAAACTATTTGTAAAGCTCTTAGCATAGTACATGACACAAAGAAAGAACCTAATACATGATCACTTCTAATAATATAATTATCCACACAGGCTTATCCCCATGTCACATGTGGTCAAAGAGTCACCAGGACTTCCCCGCAGTTGCCTACCCAATATCCATTATCCATCCATCTCCTTCTCCCTTGTTAATAGAACTCTCATCTTCTTGGCTGAACCAATGTTTCCAGCTTAAAAACACTACATTTCCCAGCCTCCCTTGCAAACAGTGATGTCCATGACATACAGCTCTTGCAGATGCTCTAAAAACAGAAGTACCTGGATGTAGGGTTGCTAGATTAACAAAGAAAAATACGAGACTCCCAGCTAAATTTGAATTTCAGGCAAACAATAAATAATTTTTTAGTATAAAAATACTAAATAGTCAGAAATATTGCATGGGACATATTTATTATACCAAGACATTATCTATGGTTTGTCTGCAATTTCAATTTAACCAGGCATCCTAGATTCAATCTGGGAACACTTCCTGACGGTGGCACTTTTGAAGAATTTCCTTAGAGAATGTGTAAGTTAGGGCTCTTCATAGAAACAGATACAATAGCAAAGTGTATATGTGTGAGCAGGTGTGAATCATAATACATAAGAATAGCCTTGTGTCTTTTTCCACTTCACTAACATATGAAGCATTCTTCACGCAGCAGGCTGTGCTTTGTAAGTCAGCATGATATTTTTCCCCTAAATGTTCGAAACAGTACCTGGACACAGAACTATTATATATCAGCAGTCAACCCACCAGGCAACCTGAAAGGTCCCACTCATTGCAACTGTACGTCTTTTCAACTCCTTCCAAATATCAGTGCAACCACAGAGCACTGTCAGCTACTGATCTGGGCAGAGCTGAGAGGCCATCCAGGGCCCAGACATGAAGGGAATCCAAAATGACTTGTATACACACAGTGTAATAACAAACAAAGGCCTGCGACTTTCATTTCTGCGACATAGCCACATTGTTTCAGACTTCATCAAAACCACTTGGAAGATGTAAATAGTAGGAGAGTGAGGGGTATGAATCTGCCAGCTGCCCAGCCCCTTGTGGACAAAGCTAAGCTGTTTAAGTGCTGTGTACAGCTGCAGGTCAGCACCTCTGCTCCTCCGGTCAAAGGGCTGCATGAGAACTGAAATTATGCTTTGACCTTGACTCTGAGTTGTACGTACATAGCTAGTTCAATGCCTTGGTCCCTGAGCTTATCCAGATGGTAAGATTTTTGCAAAGTAGCAGCTTGTCCTCACCACCTCTGGATCTCTTGCCCTCCCTACTCCTGAGCTTCATAATCAGAGCTCAAAAAACATGGACTGGTTCTTTGGCATATGTTACTGAAAAGTGATTGGGCTTCTGAGAGTTTGGCACATTATCGAATGGAGGTAATATTTAATTCAATACAGTTAACTTGGAGGTTATAAAAAGCAAGTCCAGAACATGCAAAGAACTTTCTAGAAAAAAAGATGAATTTATAGCACCAAAGAGGCAGGGAATAATCACAGATGGTTGTAAATAATAATAAGAAAAAACAGGTGTCTTGCTATTGCTAGTAGAGCTGTTTTGACTTACCCCTACCCCAGCCCCTCTCTCAGGGCTGGGGAGATGATCCGGCTGCAACAGATGTCAGCACAGACACCTGGGAGCCCAGCAGTTAGGAACATTCCCCTGAGGCCTGACCATGCTGCAGGAGAAAGCCTGAGACCCTTTGTATGCTGGGACGGATAAGTTCCTGCAAACTGTGGCAGAAGCTATTTGTGAAGCAGAGTTCCCCCATCCCAAACGCAGTGGTTCTCTCTACACATGTATCATATGTTCCATATTTCTCTGGGTTTCTGCAATATTACTGACTTTCTCTGCAATCAGACCTCCAAATAGCAAAAAGTGTACCCACCATACTTACCCACCCATAGCCACTGTCATGGGCTGAATTGTCCCCCCAGTATTCATAATGCCTCAGAATGGGACTGCACTTACAATAAGGCTTTACAGAGGCTAATAAGTTAAAATGAGGCTGTTAGGGTGGGACCCTAATCCAATATGACCAGTGTCCTATAAGAAAATGAGAGACCCCAGGGAGGTACATGCACAGAGGAAAGGCCACGTGAGGACACAGCAAGAAGACAGCCATCTGTGGGCCAGAGAGAGACGCCTCCAGAGAAACCAGCCTGCTGCCACCTAGATCTTGGACTTAGAGCCTCCGGGACTAGGAGGAAATAAAATTCTGCCTTTTAAGCCCCTGGTCTGTGGTTTTTGTCGTAGTACCCCTCACAGACTAACTAGTGCAGCTATCAACGGCCTTTCAGATTTACTCCTTACAGCTTCCACATCTAGAGTTAGTGACCCTCTCGGTTCTAGTTCTTAAGATATCCTGGGAAGCCTGGCCTGGCTGAGAGTCAGGTCAAGTCCTACACCTGGCAGGACCCAGGACTGCACTACCATCTCCCTCCATTCATGCTTGCTGATTCAGTCATGGTTCAGAGAAGCACTGGGTGGGGGGCAGGGAGGAAGGGAGGGAGGAGGATCAGTGTGCTTTCACCTAATGGGCACAAGTAAGGGTATGTGGCACATCTCCTGGGCGAAGGGCACAACTACAATAGGGACTTTACCTAACAAATGAAAACAATGTAACCTAATCATTTGTCCCTTCATGTTAATCTGAAATAAATAATTTACCACAGGGATTTAACTTATACAGTTGTAGGCACTGGTTAAACAGTCTCTATAAGTTTATTTCTCTCTGGCCAATGCCGGAAAATGAAATTTGCATGTCAGATAGCCTGGAAGGAAAGGTAGATGCGAAGCGGGTGCTGGGGACTGAATTCTGGGCCCCCACCAGATTTATACATTGAAGCCTAATCCTCCATGTGATCGTATGTGGAAGTGGTGCGTGTGGGAGGCAATTAGATCACAGGGTGAAGCCCTTAAATGGGATAAGTGACCTTGGAAGAAAACACGTGGCCAAGGTGGGTAGATTGCTTGAACTCAGCAGTTTGAGACCAGGCTGAGCAAGAGGGAGACCCAATCTCCAAAAATAGCCAGGCATCAGGGTGGGCACCTGTAGTCCCAGCTACTCGGGAGGCTGAGGCAAGAGGATCACTTGAGCCCAAGTGTTTGATGTTGCTGTGAGCTGTGATGCCATGGCATTCTACTGAAGGTGACAAAGTGAAAAACAAACAAACAAAAAAGACATAGAGATCCTGTATAAATAGCACAAAAGCAGCCATCTGTAAACCAAGAAGCAGGCTCTCACCAAGAACCTGACCCTGCTGGCACCCTGAGCTTAGACTTCCAGCCTGTAGAAATGTGAGAAATAAATGTCTGTTGCAGTCAGTCTGCAGTATTCTCTTATAGCAGCCCAACGAAGACAGTGGGGGACAGTGAGGACAAGCCAGGACTCACAGGATAGTCTGAACCCGTGTCCTTCACTCACTACCTCCAACCTTGAGGATGGCGTATCCTGCAGGCCTCAGAGCCAGGCCTCTTTGCCACAGAGTTCAACACCCACCTGGCTGGGGGTTGAAAAGCTCAGAGGGCATAGAGAAGGTGCAGCCGCTGCAGGCCAGCTACTGTATCACACCAGCAACATGAGCAGGCAAATGAATGACAACGTGCACGGCTGCCACAGCATAGAGCTACCACATGCAAAGCCGGCGTGATGCCCTCCAATGTTGAGTACAGTGTCTGCTGCGGCCCATCCCAACTGGAATTATGCAAGAAAGGGAACTCTGAGAAGCACAGTTCAACCCAGTCCAGACGACTAATGACAAAGCCTCACACATGCCAAGCACAGGTCCTCCCTGCAGAACTGCAGGCCTCTTCTCAGGCAATCTGCCTTTTCTTCTCCACATCTTTCTTCCCACCTAGTTCCCTCCTCACTTCCTTTCTGTTTTCTCCATTATCCATGGAGGCCAAAGTGCCAAATGATTGGGCGTGTTTCAGTTAATCCTTTTTAGGATCAAAAAGGGCCTGAGGGCACTGCAGACACGCAGCCAGGCTGTGTAGACCACTGCTCTTCCACGGGCAGGAAGCCTGGGCACAGATCCCCACCTGGGGCTGCTGGCACCCCCTGCACCAGTCTGAAACTGGCTTTTGATTCTATCTTTTAGAACCTGAAATGTGAGAATGAGATAGATTATAATGCTAATTTTACTTTCTCATATTTGAAAATATACCTACCTAGTATTGAGTAATATTCTGGAAGTGGAGGATTTTTTCTCTTCCCCTTCCCAGAAGGGGACAAGTATCTTATTGTCACAAATGGAACCTTAACAGATTCAGGGAAAGCACTGTACCATCCCTAAGAAGAGTCTAAATCCAGATGCTTTGCACACATTTCATGGACACAAATCTCCCCTGTTCATCACCTCTTGTCGAGCATAATCAAAAGATAGAAGACATAAAATTTCAAGAGGAGGATTGGTCCTCAAGTAGAAATGCCTGTTTCCATGGTGATAGCCTATTAAGTTACAGTTTAGAACAGGGAAGTGAAAACAGTAGTTGACTAGAGATTTCAAATTTCAAATCCATACAATCTGTGAGAGGCTTGGGGATTGGAACGCCACGAGAATGACCTCAAATTTTTGGAAGAAAATGGGTCGTGACTCATTTCCTAAGTGCCATTCCTAGCTTGGGTGGACAGGCATTATATCTAGGCTCCCGGGAAGAATCCAGCAGATAGACATGAGTTTAAAATGCTTAATGATCCTGAACTGGGGAAGCAGAGCTTTCTTTGCCCAAGTACTTCAAACTTCTCTAAAGCATGACTTAGGAATTAGTTATTTCACATGTGGATTTTCCTCTCTTGGGGTCAATTAAATTCTCATTAGAACATCATTTCATAACTTTGGGTGCAAATGAGAATAATCTACAGAGCTACTTTAACAATACTGATGCCAGGGTCCTTTCCCCAGAGATTCTGATTCCATTTGCTCTGGTGATGGCATTTTTTAACAAAAACTCCCTAGATGATTCTAATATGCATCCACAGTCCACAGTTGAGATCCAGACCTGGTTAGACAAACTTCTATGGTTCATCTGGATGGAAGGTGGGTGTTTGCTGTTTATACTTCTATTTATAGAGTGTATGTTATGAGACCTTCGTTACGTTATATCCCTTAACCTGTCAGCAACCCTTTGGGATAGATGTTATTATGAACTCCAACTTGTAAATTAAAAAAACTGAAGTCCATAAAGGTAACACATTTGCTCAAATTAAATAGCCGAAAAACACACAGCTCATACGACTGCATTCAAACTCCCACTTGGATGGCCCCAAGTTCATTATAATGCCCTCTGCGTTACTAGTAGCCTACTGGGCACTGAGAAAATGCCCACGTGACTAATACTCACCCCCTTCAAGGAAGAGGGAGAAGCAAAGACAGAAAATAACTGCATCTCATTGGCTAGACTCCAGAAGTCTGCTAAAAAGTTCTTAGAGCTTTGGTGCTGGTAAAGACCTTCAAGGGCACCTGGTCCAACCACTTCATTTTAAAGATGAAGAAATTGGACCCCAGAAAAGTTAAGCAACCTTCCAAAATTAATAACCAGATTGGCTTCAAGGCCCCATCTGCCAGTTCTAAGCAAATCTTCTCCAGGCATCCCTTAGGCTTCTAGCTGTCATCTAGCAGAGATGAGACAAGTTTATCAGCAGCTGGCTAACGTGAATGCCATGAGGATATCCTTAGGACAGGCTTACTAATGGCTGGTGGGATTGGGGACAATTTCATGGAGGAAGTGGCATTTAATTAGAGCCAAAATAGGTAAGCTCTCAATTGCTACACTGAAAGAATGTTCCACAGGGAGGAGACAGTGTCAGCAAAGGTGGGAACAGGGGAGATTTGTTCTGGGAAGGGAGGGTAGCACGCACTGTCTCAAGCAGAGGGTGTGTGAAGAGAAGGAAGGAGACGCAAGACGAGGAAGACAGAGCCAGTGCCCCACCCGAGGGCCTGCACTCTAATCCAAGAGCAGCCAGGCGTGGCTGCTGCTGTCAGTGAGCTGGGACTGCACTTCAGTAGCAGCGAGGCACAGATTGAAGGGCACAGCAATGGGTACAAGTCATGGAATCCACCCCGTCTTAAGGCAATAAAGGCCGGAACTCCTGTCAAGGCCTTGGGAAGGGGAAAGAATCAAGAGGGAGCCGGAGAGTGAAGATCAACAAGCTACAAAGGGGAAGGGCATGAGATTGAGGGAACATGAGAGAC
Source organism: Otolemur garnettii (assembly GCF_000181295.1). NCBI lineage: Eukaryota > Metazoa > Chordata > Mammalia > Primates > Galagidae > Otolemur > Otolemur garnettii. Next base: position 12,177,791 of record NW_003852421.1, on the reverse strand, counting down.
GTGGGACACAAAAATCAAACCTTACTGGGTGATGGAATTGTGCCTGCACGGGACCTTACCCTGCACAGAAGAACCAAGAAAGGAAAGGAAAGGGTGGTGACAAGACCCACTGGGTGTTTCACTGAAAAATCTGCTTTCCTCTCCTAGGTGAGAGCTCAGTGGGAGAGGAAATCCCCAAGAATGAGAAGCCGAACAGGCAAAGATGGTGGTGGCGGGAAAGGAGAGGGCGGGAGGTGGGAGGGAAGGGCGAGTGGAGAGCAGGTAGAAGAGCCTCAAACAGAGCTTCCACTTCCTGTCCCCTGACCCTTACCCTTGGGTAAGGGACCAAGTGATCTCAGTGGAGACAGTACAAGGCAAGGAACAAGGTGCTGGGGCTATGAAGTCACTTTTTTTGAATCAAATCCTCTTGAACACATGTTCCCCAGTATCCGTAGAGATCATGGAAAGAGACAGAATTCTATTCAGATGCATCAGTGGAAGAGACTTTAGAGAGGCTGTGGGCAAAACTAAGACACTAGCAGGAGATATGGAGACACCCAGAAACCAGCAGCAGCAGGAGGCCATGACATCCCTAGGCTTGAAGAGAGGACAATAAAGGGACATCTGTTGTCACCTGAGGGACACAGCTACCATCTCCATTGTGGTGCCAACACAGGATAGGCAGAGAAGAAATATCCCAGCTTCTCTCTTGGGAAGGGGAGAACCTGCCACCTGCCAGGCTCCAGCATGCTTCCCTCCAGCTGAGCACTTCAGGAAGCTGGAGGGCAAGATAGCCCTGGGGTACAATTTTCAGGGATCTAGAGCAGAGATGTGAAGGGAAAGGCAAATGGAGAAGGACCAGCACACCCAGTGACACTGGCCATGGACACTCCCCATCAGTGTGCACCAGGGAAGACTGGCCAAGCTTCCTCAGGGGAAGGCTCGACTTTGCTGCTGCAACTGGCTGGCTCTTTCTTCTCAAATGTCTAATAATTAGCACCTTTGGAACCTCGAGTGGGTGTTCCGTTTTGTAAAACTTATGACCATAAAAGCACAAACTTTTCATGTAAAGGCAAACCTTGCCCTTTTACACCCATATTTTTCATAAATGAACATGGGTTTTGCAACCTGATAAAGTGCTGTTGTCCTTTCTAGGTGGGAGGGGAAGTTTAGGAGATGTGGTCTGGCAGGTGAATTGTTGGGATTCCCAGATAGTTGAGGTTTTTCAATTTTATTGTAAGTTGACAATTTATAATTGTCTGAGTTTATGGGGCACAAAGGGAGGTTATGATTTATGAATACAATGTGGATATTTAAATGAAGCTAGTTAACATGTCCAGGTCTCAAATACTTATCACTTTTTATGGTGAGAACATTTGAAATTTACTCTTTAATTATATTGACTACACTGTGTAATAGATCCAGGAAAAAAAAATAACCCGCATTCCTCCCACGACTTTGTACTTTAACTATCACCTTCTCATTCCCACCATACATTCCTTGCGTCTATGAGCTCAATTGTTTTAAATTCCACATGTAATTTAGCGAGAGTATGCACGCAGTATTTGTCTTTCTATGTCTGGATTATTTAACTTAGCATCATAATCTCTAATTCCACCAATGTTGCAAATGACAGCATTTCCTTCTTTTTCAAGGCTAAATAATATCCCATGATACATTCCCGAGCATACTACATTTTCCTTATCCATTCAGATATTGATGGACACAGGTTGATTTTATAACTTGCCTATTGAAAATAGTGTTGCAATGAACATGGGGGTACAGATATATCTTCAACAAATTGATTTCAAAGTCTTTGGGTACATACTCAGAAGTAGGATTGCTGGATCCCCAGCTATTTGGTTTTTTGAAGAGAAGAGAAAAATAAGTCATTGTGTCACTCATTAGGCCTTTTGCCATATCAAATGCCAGGAAATTCACTAGAGGAAAAGAGAGGAAACGCAGGGAGCAACTTGTGATCAAAGGTAAAGTCATAGAAGATTGGAAAAAACGAGATGAAATGACAAGTTGCAAAACTTAAGGCCAGGTGCGGTGGCTCATGCCTATAACCCTACCATTCTGGGGGCTGAGGTGGGAAGATTGTTTGTGCTCAGAAGCTCAAGACAAATTGCAAAATGTGACAAGAGGTAAGAGTTATTTGTGCAAGAACAGCATGCCCTGCTGTTGGTCTCACTCACCTCCGCTGCACTCTGGAGACCAGGCCTCTGACCCTCAGTGGGTCTTCCACCAACACCCTCCTGGCCCGCTATTCCCTGACCCCTAATTTGATAGGGTGCTAAGATGCCATCAAATCAAAATTGTATCATCAGTTTAAAAGTAGGTTTTGTTGAGAAGAAAAAGACACTGCGACACCATATGTACAGATTGATTTTCCCGAAACATAAAATTAGAAAAAATCTTCCATCACACTTCAAATTTTCCAACTTATAGGGTGCCAACTAGGAGTTGTTTTCCTGATTACAGTGATTCTCATGAAAGTGCCAATGAGTCTTAGTTAGCTTGGGGAGAATTTCTCTTTTCAAAAGAGTAGCCTGCTAACTTAAATGACTCTCCCATTTGTGCAACAGGGAAGAAGGGATATTTTTGATTCAAGAAAACATCTTCAGCCATTTGGCATCTTGTTTCCAAATATGACTGCTTCCAGGCTTTCATCCCACAACTTCAGAGGGTTATACTGTATTAGCCTTTGTTTTCCAAGAACATTTGCTAAAGGACAGTAGAAAGGGGTGAACATCAACCCTCTATCCAGCCCTGCGTCAGCAAGGCCTCCCAGAGTCACCTAGGAACTAGCAGTGATTTTTGGCAAAGTGACACCAATGATAATGAAATATGATAAGCCCCTTTTAACATAAAAGATAGTCCTGCTACCTCTAAGCCCAAATGAAACCTCACATCTGATCAGTGTTAAGAAAGAGAAAGGATTAGGGTGGCACCTGTGGCTCAGTGAGTTGGGTGCCACCCTATATACCCGAGGGTGGTGGGTTTGACCCCGGCCCCAGCCAAACTGCAACAAAAAAATAGCCAGGCATTGTGGTGGACGCCTGTAGTCCCATCTACTCAGGAGGCTGAGGCAAGAGAACCGCCTAGGCCCAAGGGCTGAAGGTTGCTGTGAGCTATGACAGCACAGCACTCTACTGAGGGCAACAAAGTGAGACTCTGTCTCAAAAAAAAAAAAAAGAAAGAAAGAATTATACATACAGGACAGGGGATTAGGAGATATTATAGACCAAATGTTGCATCCTCCCAAAACTGATATGTTGAAAACCTAAGCCCCCGTGTGATGATATTTGGATGTGGGGCCTTTGGGAGGTGATCATGGAGTGGAGCCCTCATAAATGGGATTAGTGCCCTTACAAAAGGAGTCCAGAGAGCTAACTAGCTCTCTGTTGTATGCAGATCTAATGAGAAATTGGCTACCCTCACCCCAGAAGGGGGCCCACACCAGAACATGACCCTGCTGCCACCCTAATCTCAGATTTTCAACCTTCACAACTGTGAGAAATAAATTTATGCTGTTCATAAGCAACCATCATTATGATATTTTATTCTAGCAGCCCAAACTGAATAAGACAGAGAATTTGGAGTGGTACCTACAGCTCAAAGGAGTAGGGTGCTGGCCCCATATTGCCAGAGGTGGCAGGTTCAAACCCCACCCCAGCCAAAAAAAAAGACAGAGGATTTGCTTTGTCAGGAAGGCCAGAGAAGTTTTGACCTGAGATCTGAATAATAAATAGAGATATGAACTAGGCAAAGATGGTGGGGGGAGTATGTGCAAAGGTCCTGTGGTAGAAAGGGCCATGATGAGTAGGCAAGATCCAAAGAAGTCAGTGTGACTGGGGGCAGGGAACACGATACATGATGGGGCTGGGATTTTAAGGGTCATTTTGCACAACATAGTCAATGTTCAGGAATTGTTTTTTGTTCACTTGCTTTCTTTCTATCCTTCAAGCAAGTGAAAGCTCCTGACACATTTTAAACAGGAAGGCAGCATAAGCAGGCTGACCTTCCAAGATGATCACTCTGAATACAGCATAGAGAATGAAGCACAGGGGGCAAGAATGATGTGGAAAACCAAGTAAGAGAACATTGTAATAGCCCAGGTTTCAGATGATAGGAGTTTGAGCCAGAATGGAAACAATGGCCGGATTTGAGAAAGATAGATTTAGAAGGAAAAATCACTGGCCCTGGAGACAGTTTGGAAAATAAAGGGAGAAAGGTAAGTCTAAAAATAGCCCCTACATTTCTGGGCTATGCAACTTGGTGGAAGAACCATGTTGAGAGGAGAAGATGATGAGTTTGGGTTGGGGTAGGTTGTGTTTAGGATGCTCTTGAGAAATCCAAGAGGAAACATGCGGGAGGAAGTGGGTGGGCAGGTTAGAGTGAGGACCAGGCTGGACATGGAAATCTGGGGGCCATTTGCTTGAATTTAGTGAAAGCCATGGATGTAAGCAGAGAAAGTGCGGGTTCAAGGAGAAAATAGGATTAGGTAAAGTAGAATATGCCTAAAAGGTGAGAGCATGGTCAGAGGTGTAGGAAGAGAATAGGGGCAGAGGGAGGGGGCGCTCCCAGAACCCTTTCCAGAAGAACACCAAGAGGTTGTGAAAGATGAGGCCTGAAAATAGGTCCACTAGCGTGGTTGATACAGAAACCACAGTTGAGCTTGGTTACAAAAATAATTATTAATAATAAAAGAATTCTCAAGAAGAGTTCTTTGGTTCAAAACCAAGTTTGGTTTTGAGGAAAAAAACATATGGCTTGAAAACATTTGTTTTTCCTGAATTTGCTCTTACAGTGAAAAAAAAAACATTCACTTTAGTGATCTAGAGTCGATCAGGTTGGAGACTTGTAAGTAACTCTTAAGTAGATGAGGAAAAAATAGAGTAGAACCAGATTAGGAAGGGGAGAGAGTCTCGTGGTACTGAGCGGGCAGAATCTGGGTCCCCTCTGCATTAGTTTCCTAGGGTTGCTATAACAAAAATATATTCTTTAATGGTGCTGGATGCTGTAAGGCAAAACTCGAGGCGTTGACGTGGCTGCCCTCCCTCCAAAGGCTTTCTTGTCCCTTTCAGCTGCTGGTGGCTCCTTGGCGCGTAGCACCTAAGTGTAATCCTTGCCCGTGATATCACATGTTCTTCTCCTCTTCTCTTCCCATCTACAGACACTTGTCATTGGATTTAGGGCCCACCCTAATCCAAGATGAGCTCATCTCAAGATCCTTAACATTATTATATATACCAAGATTTTTTTCCAATAAGGTCATATTTTCAAATTTCGATGGACATATCATTTGGGAGCCACCTATAATCCTAGCATTCTGGCAGGCTGAGGCAGGAGGATCCCTTGAGTTTAGGAGTTCGAGACCAGCCTGAGCAAAAGTGAGACCCTGTCTCTACTTAACATACAAAAATTATCCAGGTTTTGTGGTGGGCATCTGCAGTTCCAGCTACTCGGGAGACTGAGGCAAGAGGATTGCTTGAGCCCAGGAGTTTGAGGTTGCTGTGAAGTAGGCTGATGCCACAACACTCTAGCCTGGGCAACAGAGTGAGACTTTGTCCCCCACTCCCTCCATAAAGGCACTTGTTTGCTACAGTGCACTTGGTTGCTACAGTATTTTTTGGTAATATTTTAATAATAATAGATGGAATCTCTGTCCTCCAAAGAGCTCATAGAACTCTGTGTACACGTTTAACTTGTCCTCACAGGACTTCAGAAAAGCACTTTCAGATATCACTTCACCATGTTTGGGGAAACCAAGGGATGAAGATGGTAAGTGAGTGCTGTGACCTGTTTCGGACACAGGTGACTTATCTGTTCACATCATCACAAAAGACACTTAAGACTTAAAATCGTTCTTTAAAAGTTAGTCTGTAGCCAAGAAAAGAATAGGGTGCAGGCTTTGTTTTCTGGGTTCTGTGTTTTCTCTGGTAAATCCGTGATTCCCCAGCTAGTAATTAAGTCAGCTTGTTACATATTCACCTTTCTATCCTGAATCAGACTCCCAGAATCGGGATCTCCAGGTGGTAGGGCCATGGCATTGTTGAGCAATGCCATGTAGCAGCCCCCCACTTTTTGAGGCTCAAACCCATTAGGGACCCCCTGCTATGGGCCCTCTGGGAGCTCTGCTTGGCTACCTCTTATTCTGGTTTCTGAACCATCTGGCAGTTCCCAGTGCTATCTGGACATGTTTATGATGATCCATTTCCACCTAATAGATAGGTATTTTCTCTCCCTTACGGTTTTCTTCATAATGCTTTCTTTTCACCATCTTACTTTATTGGAAGAATACAGTCTGTATGCCTGTAACATTCAAAATACATGCTAATCGACTGTTTGCATTATCAGTACAAGGTTTCCAGTCAACAGTAAGCTATTAGTAGTTAAGTTTGGGGGAAGTCACAAGTTATACATGGATTTTTGACCGCACATGGAGTCAGCACCCCTAACCACTGTGTTGTTCAACGGTCAACTGTGCTGACGTTTGATTAAGGATGTGAGAGTTGGTTTGGCTGGAATAAAGTGGGAAGAATGTGTAGGCATCAAGTGTCTCCAGCAGGCCAGTGGAGAGATAAGAAGCTCTAACTGGAAAGAAAACAAAGATGACAACTAACTTTACCCAGCTTGTTAGGATTAGGCTGGCCCCAATCAAGAGACTATGCATGATTACTTAGTAAGAGTGACCCGAACTTGTTATTTTTTTTTTTCCATGAGTATGATTCTAGCTTCTAAGAAATAAGGCTCCCTGACCTGGAAATGTGAAACAGCAGTCCCCTAATAAGGTGGAGAACTGGTGCCAGTTTTTCCAGGCTATCAGATGAGCATCTTTCATATCTAGGGCATGGATAATAGTAGGCTTACCCCATTTCATTATATCTGAAATTCTGCAGTGCTTTTGCTTACACCCCAGGGCCGCCTCTATAATTTCAGCTTGTGCCTTAAGATGGCTCTCCCCTTGATAAATCATGCTGGTAATGTGAAATCACTTTTTAAGCTGGGAAGGAACTGAATGTGTAATCGAAAAGCTGTACTCAATTTGCTCAGCCCAAGAATCTGACAGTTCGAAGGGTGGAAAAGTGCTTCTTACCAGGAATGTGTTGTGAAACGGATTAGAAAATCAAGGCTGTTACTGCAGATGCTACTTTACAGGTCGTGAGTACCCCCTGACACCTGCCGTATAACCCCATCATTTGGCTGAGAGGGGACTGTCTACAGTTTCAAGTTGCCTTAATTATATTTTCCCCCAAAACTACAGATAAGAATTGGGATTCAGAGTCAATTCCCTTCTCCTTATTAATCTATGAAGAAAATGAACCTATTTACCAGGTACTCAGGGAAGTTAGAGATTTAGCTAGATTTAGTAATACCCTCTAACAAAATGTTGGCAAGAATAATAGAAGCAATATATAATGTGATATTCTAAAAGTGTGTTCAATTATGCATCAGATCAAAATGGAATATAAATTGTATGTGAAAGCATACACAACAAAAAGATTCCCTGATCCACTCACTTATACACAGCCATATTCAATATGTCAGAATTCTTTTTTTTTTAATTTTTCTTTATTTTTTCAAATTAATATAAGGGTACAATTTTAAGGTTATGTTATTCTCACTTCCAGGGTAAAGTTCCATTTGTAGAAGAGCCCCTCACCCAGGGGGCATGTTATACACCCTCACAACATGCCTATTAGGTGAGATCCCGCCTCATGCCCTCCCTCCTTCTGCCAAATGTCCTAAAAATATGGAACACTTCACGAATTTGCATGTCATCTTTGCACAGGGACCAGGTTAATCTTCTCTGTACTGTTCCAATTTTAGTATATGTTCTGTCAAAGCAAGCACAGTAGGTCAGAACTCCGACATACTAAGAGTACTTAATGATCTCTTGAAGTTTGTCAATGTGGGTCTGACAGGTAGTCATAAAATAACAACAATAATAACACCTAGCAGAAATGCTTATCATATGCCAGAGGCAAAGTTAATCACTTCCATGCATTGTGGAGTTGGCACGAAAACAAGCAATCAATCAATTTATGTTAGGCATTGTCACAGTTATCTCATGTAACTGTTACAATCCTATCAGTTACATACACTTATTATATACATTACCATTTTGCAGATGAGGAAACTGAGGTTCCAAGACTTTTGATAATTTGCCCAAGCTCCTACAGCAGTATGTGATAGACCTGGGCCATCAACTTACTTCTGCCTGAACTGGGAGCCCGTGCTTTGCTCTGCTATGCTCTAGTGCCTCCCTGCTGCCCACATTGTCCGTGTTCAGGATGTATTCGTCCATGTAGCAGAATTAATTATGTGACTGAAAGTAAAGCAATCATACAGATTATATGTGCACATTTTACCATTATGGTTAAGGGTGTGGACTTTAATACTAGCCCTGCTATTTCTCAGATGTGTGACCTTCCCCAAGTTACTTAACCTCACTGTGTCTCCATTTTCTCACCCGTAAATGCAGATAATAATATAATACCTCCCTCATAGAACTGTTGAAAGAAAAAAGTTAAAGTCCAATGAGCTTTCTATAAATACTACCAATTATTATTACTAAAAGTACTTGCTACTTAAATATACGTAGGCTCTCTGTGGCACACTTGCCTAGACAGTGTTTGTTAGAAGAACAAACATCTTTTCAACTTGGAAAGGCACCATCATCCTAGCTTGTGGCTGTAAATTCTAGAAGACTGAGCATGCCCCAGCCCTGGGAGTGATGATGGGTGGAGAGAGCCTTAAGCCACAAGGAATGGACAGTCTGTGGTATCAAGTATGTTTTGCCTTTGGGAGTTGCAGACACTGATGACCACGTGTGAAGACCACTTAAGACCAGGGTCCATTTTACACAGAGCACACATTAGACAGCCATTTCAGCTATAGCCACAGCTATTGCATTCATAACCACTCCTAGTTAGGGAGGAGGCTCTGCCTTCATTGGAGAGATTTGAGACCTGCCAGGAGAGATCAACCCCAGATTCATCATTCCACCATCACAGCTTCACCTTTCTACCCTTCGAAGGCGCTTTCTCCTGAAAAATCCACTAACGGGATTTAAATATGCCTGGAGGGTTCCAAGCCTCAGCAGAACCCACCTTGATTGGCTACTCAGCTGTCATCCTCTACAAGCTTCCAGATGAAAAGTAAAGCACTTCCAGGAATTATATCCAGGAGAGCGAGGGAGCAGGCAATGAAACCAACATAGGGTTTCTACTCTGGGGTAGGTCTGTCTCCAAGCCCCCCGGGCATCAACACTACGTCTTGCCTATGAAGAGACAAGTTCAATAAAATTGTTAACTGTGTGTTCCTTGTCTATAAGAGCATACAGGAAAACTTCCGAGGCCAATGATACCCCATCTTATCACACCCACCTAATGATTACAGGAATAGTCTCGGACTTCCCAGAATGAATGAAGGGCCTGATTATTAAATTATGTTTGTCATTAAACCCTTAGGGATTGACACATTTAAGTCTAACTAGACATCAGCAACTCTCCTTGACAACTGCTGCTGGGGAGGTGACTGTTCAGTAATCCTAAACATTTCTAGACAGAAACACACTCTTACCATGGGCTGAGTTATCAGGGCTTAAAGAAATGCAGGTTCTTCTCAGGCAGGTTGAACTACCGTCCCTCTGTTAATGGTACTACCTTCAAATTCTTGGATGTCAATTTTTTTCAATTATTTTTAAGATGAAGAGACAAGAGGGAAACTGAAGTTGATGCATATGATCCTAGAAGAAATTCTCTCTCCTGCTCTTTGTAGATTGAATGAAAAAGTTTCCTTACCCAACAAAAAGACATTCAAGATTCATATACCTAAATGTTAACTTTAAAAACTAAACTTTTATCTTCTTTGCTTTTCTTTCCTCTAAAGAATGTTTACTCACTTTTTAATATAAAATGTTGTAATTAGTTTTCACAAAACAAAACCTTATTGCCTTGTGGGTTTTGATTTTGTGAGTTACTGAGGAAGAAACTGATTATTGAATGTTGTGCTGATACCTGTATGTCTCCTTGCTCAATCCCCCACCCTTGAAAATCAGGTCTGGATTTCTCAGGCCTGTCCTGTCTGTTTTGTTTTCTAGTTACAGACCTATAGGGGTAGTAATGATGTATAAGAATAATGATGACAAACAGAAACCAGTTCAGAATGGTTTCCTCCTTCTCCTTTCCTAATGCAGTGTGTAGAATTCACAAACTATTAGCCTCAACCAAGGACCCAACTTTTGCCAAAGCCTGAAGCACTTTGGTTTCTCCTTACTGGGGAAGCCCTCAGAGGGAGGACACAGGCATATGGCAGTGACAGCTGGCTCGGGGGTCCCAAACGCACCTGGAAATCTCCTCTCCTGGCTGCTAAGGAAGCACACTTTGGAGCTGGGATTTGGCTTGGCATCTTGGATTATCCCTTCCTAGGGGGCTGTTCCTAACTTGAAAACATTGTTTCCTAGCCTCTGCTTCTCCATTTATAGAACTACGGATTGGAAGAGGTCCATCACAGATTTGTAATGAGAATCAAACAAGACCACATATGAAAGCAAATGGCAAAAGATGTTTGATCCATGTTAATTTCCTGCCTCCGCTCTGGCAAGTGATTGAGTTTCCAGCTTTCTCTGTAAACCATTCTCCTTTTCAGAATCTTAATCTAGTCTTGTCCTTGGCTGCCAGCCTCAAAGGAATTATGATTTATGAAGGTTCCGGGCAGAATGATAAGTCAAACTTTTTTGTAGCTACCAGCAAGCCTGACTTGAGCAATACATACAGAACCATAAATATTAGGTGTATGATGTGCTGAATGGTTCTCCCTCCACACACACGAAGACATGCCCATCCCCTCATCCCTGGAACCTATGAATGTGATCTTATTTGGAAAAAAAGAGTCTTTGCAGATGCAGTGAAGCTAAGAATCTTGAGATAAGGAGACATTCTGGATGATCTGGATAGACCCAAATGCATTGACAAGTGTCCTGTAAGAGACAGAGGGAAATGACGCAGACATGACATAGAGGAGGACGTAATGTGACCACAAGAGAGAGACGGGGGTGTGGCTGCCCCAAGTCAAGGAATGTGGACAGTCACCAGAAATCAGAAGAAGCAAAGAGCAATTTTTCCCCTAGAACTCCAAAGGGAGTGCAGTCCTGCTAGATTTTGAACTTCTGGCCTCCAACCTAAAGAGAATAAATTCCTGTTGCTGTAATCTGCTAGATTAATGTAATTAATGTAATCTGCTAGAATAAATTCCTGTTGCTGTAATACTTTGTTACAGCAGCTACAGGGAACTAACACAAGTTGCTATCATTACTATTAATAAACATAGCTTGGTTTTCTTTAATTTTAAATACTTACTTTTTAGCCTTGACAGAGAAAAGGTAGAAAAGTCTCTGCTCTTGGCAGGAAAGGTTTCTAAGCAGAGCCCTTACTGAAACAGTGGTGGCTGAGATGGGAGTCAAGGTAGACAGAAGCGTCCCTCAGAACACTAGAGTCACGTTCAGTCATTCTGCTTCCAATCGCCAAACGGATCCTGTGAGGACTGTGGAGAAATAGGAAGAGAACTGATCGTTTTCTTTTTTTGAGACAGAATCTCACTCTGTTCCCACTGGGAACAGCAATGGCTACCTTAATTGTAAACCAGATCACTTTTCTTTATTCCGACTCACTCAGCTTACTTTTTAATTTTCCTCTTTTTCCGGAGGTGCTTTCCCTTGCCAAGAATGGGGCCTTCAGTCCCCATTCTCCCTGTATCCACTCTTGCTGAGGCCAGTCTCAAACTCCTGAGCTCAAGTGATCTCCCACCTCGGCTTCCCAGAGTGCTAGGATTACAGGCAGGAGCCACCACACCCAGACCAAGAAATGATATTTAAAGAAAGTGTTTAGCTTCACACTTGCCTGTGAGTGCATGTATGTGCCAATACATTTGATGGTCTTACCAGTGGAGGATTTTTCCAGCCCGATCGAATAATCACCCCAAATCCAGTAAACAGGGATAATGAAGTCACCTTGTGACTCCACCCTCCCCCCCAGCATCATATTCTTAAATCAAAATCTAAAAGGTTGGCTCAATTCTCTGACCTTCTTTTAAAAGTCCATGTATCACCATTTGGCATCTTTCAGTTTGACTCATTAGGGATATTGTGTTCTTTTCATGAGTACACAATGAGCTAAGGTTCTCTCAAGGGTATAGCTATGTGCTTAGGAGGGAAGGTTTAGATTTTCTTCTTAGTTCTAATCATCGACAATTAGCTTTCTCATAAAAACAAAAAAAAAAACTATTTTGCTTTTTCCTAGGGGTGTAGTACAACTGGAAGATCCGAGTACATCAAGAAAAAAATATCAAATTGAATGTAAAAGTGATATTGAGAGTAGTTTAGAACTTCGAGTGACAGTGGGGTGCCTTAGGTGCCTGTGCTGTTATTAGGATTCAGATTTGGGGCCATTGTCTTACATCTTAGTTCAAGGTCACAGGCTGGGGACAGGCAAACAGACCCCAGCAACTATTACATAATGCTGTGAGTCCCTTAGCTTGTTTGCAGTTCCTTTAGTAAGTACATGACCTTTTATCTAAGTCAATACTCCCTCTTTTTTCATTTCTTCCACTTATTTGATACATTCTTATTTTCTTTTCCATAAAACACAAGAAAGCATCAGATAGAAAGCCCTGGTAGCTATTTTTTACTCTACTTCTTCAGAGGAAAGTTTCATACACGCACCTCTGCCTCTAAAAATAATCTCCCCCTAGAGACTAAGCGGCTTATCACAGGTGAGAATACTAACTTCACTTGTTTCTGTACCTTTGTTTCCAGCACACACAGGTACTGGATAAATAGTAGTTGGATCCTGAATAAATAACAGTAAATATTAGCTGGTTCCTGAATGACTATGTATGAATGTACATGTTGAGTATCATAAATCAAAGTCATTAAACCAAGCTAGGTGCAGTGACCTCACGCCTGTAATCCCAGCACTTTGAGAGGGGAGTTTGAGACCAGCCTGGGCAACATAGCAAAGACCCAGTCTCTGCAAAATATTCAGGATCAGCTGGACTTGGTGGCGCACACCCGTAGTCCTGGCTTCTCAGGAGGCTGAAACAGGAGGATGGCTTGAGCCTAGGAGTTTCAGGTTACGGTGAGCTGTGATTGTGCCACTGCACTCCAGCCTGGACAACAACCCTGTCTCAAAAAAAAAACCAAGGAAAGAAAGGCATCAAATGTGTAAGTCGTGAAGCAGCAAGCAAGAAAGGGGTGGACATGTGCAGAGCACCAGAGTGATCAGCAATTCACCAACACAGAGACATGAAGTGAGGACGTTTTGTTGGAAAAATGGCACCAATAGGCTTGCTTGACTCGGGGTTGCCACAATCTTCAATTTGTAAAAAGCATAAAATCTACAGAGTGCAATAAAGTGAAGTGTGGTGACATGAGGCAAACACGTATTCTACAGGACAGCCTTGGAGGATGCTACTGAAGATAGTGAACACTAGCTTTCTAATAGAAATGTCTTCACGTTGAAGCAGGATAGCACACAAAGCAATATGGGGTTTATATTATTTAATCAGGGCCTGATTACTTCCGTGCACTTTAGCATCTCCCCTCGTGAGTTAAGAGACGCTTATTCTAGTTCAAAAAGAAGAATCTTGTGAGTTTAGCCAGATGAATCTGACACCAAGAACCTGGTCAGTTTACTTAGTGAACTAAAATGTTAAATTCCTAAACCTGCAGCAAAGGGCTCAACCTCATAAAGTCTAGGCTGAAACAGTTCAATCTACTTTTGTCTAGTACGGGGCTTCTAGACTCAGGCCACCACGTCTCTTACTAATCTTTGTCCATTTTAGCCAGGACCTGTCCTGTCTGTCACCATCACAGTACTCTCCCCTGATATCTCTTATTTTTCCCTACCTTAAGCCACAGCACACCAACGACTCCCATATCCATGTGTCCAGCTCCAGCTTTCTCCTGACTTCTAGCGTGGCGTTTCTGACTGCAGGCATCATCTGTATTGCAGTATCCTAGAAGCATCTCAAACTGTTTCCCCGACTGACATTAACCTTCCCCTCTAACCTGTTCTTTCTCCTGAAATATGTAATCTCAGTTTCTATCACCAATTTGTCATTCCTAGTTTCCATTTGCATATGCATAAATGACAAGGTCTCATCCGACTCACATCTGGCTTTAATTTAAGCCACAAAAGGAAGTTTTCCAGCAGCCTATCTTGCGAGTCAAGCTTTTCCCTTTAATTTGCTTGTTTGCTCCCTTACAATTCACCCATTCTGGAGGAAGTGGATAAATCCAGGAGGTGAGACCAGAACACAGCTTGACTACCATCCTTTAAAGCGTCCCTCCTTGCCAATCCCCAGCCAATATCACAAACCAGATTGTACATTTTGACGTTCTCCTCAGAAGAGTTCCTGGGCCCTCAAGGACACCACCTAGCCGGTGAATTGCTTATAAATCTTAGCATGAAACCAAAGCAGGAGCCTACTTTCTCCATGGAGTCCGGGTCTGCCCCAGAAGCTCATCAAACTCCCATAACCCGTAACATTAGCCTCTTATGTTCCACTCCACTGCCACCCTCACTGTGCCCCTAGCTGGAGGTTCAAAGCCCAAGTCCCCCTCTTGCTGTCTCTTGCCTCAAGGATGTGCAATGCTGGGATGATTGCTTGGGTACTTACAGCGTAACACTTAACCATGTTTATTCCATAAATACCCTTGAAGGAGGGAAACTATTAACAATATTTATTGAGCACCTAGGATGACCCAGGGTTTTTATTAGATTTATTAGCTTTACATACGTGATATTATTTCATCTTCATGCCTACCCTTTGAAAGGGGTATAATCATCTCTAGCTCACACATAAGGAAATAATTCAGAGACATGACATGCCTTGTCACAAGGTCACACAGCTAATGAGGGGCAGAGCAGGGAGTCACACCTAGTCAGTCTGCCTCCAACATCTGTGTTCTCCCCTCTGCAGCATGCTGCCTCATGTTTATTTATATGTCTACCTCCCTCCCACTGACCGTGAGCTCCTCTTTGGCGGTGACTAACAGTAATTTGTCGTTGTATCCCCGCTGCATCTGTCACACTCTCACATAGGGGTTCAAACAACATTTCTCCACAAAAGACGAAAGGAAAGGAGGAAAAGTAAAAGCCCTGGATTTCGCCCTGCATTTCGTAAGTGCTTAACAAATGTTTATGAATGAACACCAAGGTTTTAGAGAAGCCCTGGAAGCTTCCCCTGAGGCCACTGAGCGATCGGATTGGCAGGACTCAATTTATCAGCCTCCCCCAGGCAAGCTTGTGAAACAGCAAGAATAATGGCACTGGAACTAATGTAATTTTAGATGAATCCATTAGAGTCCTGGCACTGATGGAAACTGGGACGTGGAATTAAAGTGCCCTTTATAATTTATACTCAAACGCAAATGGGATGTGGAAAGGGAACCCTTGCTTTCTATTCTGATGCCTTATCCTCTGGCCCTGGAATTGGTTATTGAATGAACAGATCTTCTGTAAAGGGAGAAAAACGGGGTGATTTAGGAGCAACCCTTAGCCCCGTGCAAGAGCTAGATGAGCTGACCCACCCAGCTCTCCACTAGACTTTCAGTTTTATGATTCTATTATTTGGATAACAGGAGGCAAGGATGAGCAGCCAGACTGGGAGAGCGGCTTCTGATGACATGCCATTGGGTCCCTCAGAGCATTTCACTGTGGCCCTGCATCCTGTCATTGAGACACGGTAATAAATCACGGCGCATAAAGGTGTTGATGTTTCCAGAGCTGCTGTGTGTAAGAGGAGTCAGCGGGAAGAGTAGGATGTCCATATCCATGGGGCTCCGCTTACCTTAACATTCACAAAGAGATAAAAAGGAGATTTCCGGGTTTGTGCATGGGGCAGAAGCAAAGAGAAAGAGAGAGAGAGTACATTTTAAATTTATGCCATTATCTCATATCTGGGAAGAAATTGAAAAGTTAAAGACCTCCAAGGCAATTCTCTGTCTCTCAAGACCTCATAGGTTTCAGGACCACATGATTTCAGAGCCAGAAGGGAACTGTCATGCATCTTTCTTATTTTGTAGATGAGGGAGGTGGAACCCACCTGCAGAAGGGCTGGAAGAAGCAGAGCCCAGGCTGAACTCAGGAGCAGAGAGCTGACATGGCCAGGAGTACTCAGTTCTCCTCTGTTTTCTTACTTCTGCCAGTATTTTAGGACTTAGCATCTGTGAAATAAGACTGACAATTCCTACTCTCTACAGACTTGTTTCAAGAATCAAATGAGACAATAAATGTGGGGTGAAAATGCTTTGCACATTGTAAGCCATGTTAGGTGTTACAAACCTCTATGCAAATGTAGGCATTATTAACACTGCTGACATTAAAATGTATTTATCCCTATTTTGTCATCAACATAAATAAATAATGCCAGATCTCCACTCATCATTGATGACTTTTCAATAGACATTTCCTTTCCAACCCTCAGAGAACAATTCCTCCAAGTTTTCTTTACAAGCCTTCTTTTCCTTATTATGAAAAGTAATACTCATTATAGACAATTTTAAGATGCCAAAAGACATAAAGAAAACACGTCATCCATAGTTCCCAAACCAAAAGGTAATCACCATTCATCTTTTCTTATACTTCCTTCCAGCTTTTCCCACGTGTACTTTAGCGGATCGTACTGAATTGCACATTCTAATTTTTTTCATTTAACATTATAATTTATGTGTTTTCTCATGCTACTGAAAATTACTTCCTTGTAATTTCAAGTTCCTTTAAGGAGGTACAAATGTTTTTGTTCCATGGATTACACCGTATAATGCTGAAGTCAGGGCTTTCATTGCTCCTGTCACCAATGGTCATTGTACTTGACAGGTAAGTTTTTAACCTTTCACCCCACTCCCACCTTCCCCCTTCTTAGTTTCCAATGTCCTGTATGTCTCTTTATGCCTGTGTTTGCCTCCTGCTTATTAGTGAGGACATATGGAGTTTGTTTTTCCATCCTTGAGGTACTTCACTTAGGATGATGGTCTCCAGCTCCATTCAAGTTGCTGTGAGACAAGATTCCATTCCCTCTATAGCTGAGTAGTACTCCATGGTGTACAAATACCACTTTTTCTTCATCCACTCATGAACTGATGGGCACTTAGGTTGATGGAAAACTACCTTTAAAATCATTAATGATTGTATAGCATTAATAATCCTGTGAGTATACAGGATTATAGTAGTATACCATAGACTACGTAATCGTTTCTTCATAGTAATGTAAAAATTAACTGTAAATAAAGCTTTATTGTATCTCAATTTATGAACATATTAGAATAGTTTATTAGAAATAGAATCCTAAAAATCTGAATCTTCCTAAGGTTTCAATATATTTATTAAATTGCTTTCAAGAGTTTATGAATTTACAGCTAGGCCACCTAAGGTATATTGGTTTCCCTGAGATGCTGTAACAAATGACCACAAACTAGATGGCTTAAGACAACAGAAACTTATTTTCTCACAGTTGTGGAGGCAAGAATCTGAAATCAAGGTGTCATCAAGGCCATGCTCCCCCGAAGACCCCAGGGAAGAATCCCACCTTGCCTTTCCTAGCTTCCCGTGGTTGCCAGCAATCCTTGGGGCTCCTTGGCTCATGGCAACTCCATTCTGCCTCCTCTTTCCATATCCTTCACCCCTATGATTTGTGTGTATCTGAATTTCTTTCCTTATAAGGACACTAATCTCTGGATTTAGGGCCTGCTCTAATTCAAGGATTTCATCTTATCTTGATTACATCTGCAAAGACCCTATTTCTAAATAAGGTCATGTTCAAAGATATAATGGGTTGAACGTCAACGTAACACTCGAGGGGACTCAATCCACAGTAAGTGGTACGTGCAAGTTCCCATCTCATCACGTGGTTTCCAGCCATATCGTGTCATCTTTTACACATCACTCGCATACTCAAGATGGACAGTGGATTTCCACAAAGATCGTCATTGTGATGAGCATGGTGGTATGATTACATTTTAGGTTTTTTTCTTTATCTTTTTAGGTTAGAGTCCATTTTACATAACTAGGCTCAGTATCATGTTGATTTTGAGAGCAGCACTGATCTACTTTTGATGTGTACCTGTATGCTGCCCCTGCTATGGGTGCAAACCTACCCAGAACCCTGGGGAGGAACTTCTATCAGGAACTGTTCTGAAAAGGAGGAAGCTCAGGAGTTTAGGAACGAGACAAAGCTGGGTTCAAATCCCCGCTCTGCCACTTAGCACTGTGTCACCTCGAGCAATGTACTTCATGTCTCCAGCCTCAGTTTTCTCCTCTGTTAAGTGAGAATACAAAACAAGGATGAGTTAAGCACTTAGCCCAGCACATAATAAATATTCAGGATCTGTTAGCTATGGCTGATCATGTTGATTAATGCTGTCATTATTGTTGTCATTATCATCCTGATGCTGGGCCTTCCTAGTTTTTCTATAATAAGGCTCTGTCGCCTTTCCCTGGCATGCCATTTCTGGGCACTATTCCTGGGGCTCAAGTATTTTCTGTCTGGACTCTGAGTCTACAAACACAGTCATTTATTGTCTATGTTTCCAATATGTACCTTGCATGTCTGGATTCTTGCTTACCTATATGTCTCTAGGTCCCTTGTAGGGTCTTGAGATCTGCTGCCAGATTTTCCCCTCATGCTGGTGGGTATTCACCACTACAGAACTAAACCCTCTGTGCCTAATCATATTTCAGAGCTCCAGACCTGACCTGCGCATCTAGGATCTGCTTCACACAGGAGTCCCCCTGCCCGTTCTGCCATTGGATATTGCCAAGTGTATTCCTTTAATCCACCCTTCCCTTGCAATCATTATGATACATTGTCATTTTCTTGCTGACTGGTGTCTGGACAATACCAGGCCCAGATCCTTTCTCTTAGCCTGTCCAATCTCTTCTCTTTTCAATTCCTGGATTCAGCAATTAATTTCACTAGAATTATCCACATTCTTAGCTTTGAAAACATCTGGCTCGGTGCCTGTGGCTCAAGTGGCTAAGGCACCAGCCACATACACCTAACATGGTGGGTTCAAATCCAGCCCAGGCCCGCCAAACAACAATGACGGCTGCAACCAAAAAATAGCCGGGCCTTGTGGCGGGCACCTGTGGTCCCAGCTACTTGGGAGACTGAGGCAGGAGACTTGCTTGAGGCCAGGAGTTGGAGGTTGCTGTGAGCTGTGATGCCAAGGCACTCTACCCAGGGGATAACTTAAGGCTCTGTCTCAAAAAAAAAAAAAAAATCCTTCAGTATCATATACAATAATTCCTAGAGTTAAAAAAAAAAATGACATTTCCCCCAAATTCGACATCCTAGAGCAGGCGTCCTCAAACTACAGCCCGCAGGCCACATGCAGCCCGCTGAGGACATTTATCTTGCCCTCCGGGTATTTTTGCCACCACTGCCTGTCCTGCTTAGCCACTGCCTATCCTTTTAAACTATAGTCCGGCCCTCCAACGGTCTGAGGGACAGTGAACTGGCCCCCTGTTTAAAAAGTTTGAGGACCCCTATGACCTAGAGGATGGAACAGGAAAAAAAAGAACAATCAGTGGTAACGAGGCCTGGGGCCATACAATAGTACACTCGTTCTCTCCCAATTCTAGCCAGGTGACAAATTACTTACTTCACTTAATAAGGTGAGGGAATTATGAAACTCATCTATACATATTTTATCCTGTGTATTTGTTTCTTGAGGGTGCCTGCTTAGGGTAACCACAGTAAAATTCATTAAAGATGACTTTTATCTCTTCTTAATGTCTCCTTGACCTCCCTTCATGCATATTCATTATGTCATTAACAGAAAGTCCCTGCCCCTCAAGACAGCAGGTACAGGACGATGAGGCTGCCACAACCCGGAAGCATGCGGTAAAATATCACACTTTAGCTACTGATGTTCCACACACCCAACACTTAGTTTTATGGTTCAGCCTCATCGCCCTACAACTCTATACTTAACATTGTCTAAATGGAGCCAAACATTTTCAAATACTCGAACACCAGAGCTGCCCCTGTTGTCCTTCCCAGGGCCCCATAAGAATAAGATCTTTTAATTCAAGAAAACAGCTATGGAGTTTCAAGAAGCAGTTAAAATGTCAAGACTTTTGTTTTGATCGAGGCAAATCTCCAGAGGCAAGAGAAATGACGCCATACTGGATCTGTCCCTGCTGTCCAGTTGTAGCTTATTTCTATGGTTTGTAATTCATAGTTATTAATGTTACATCACATGCCCATGTGCAGGTTACACACATCCACACACACACATCCCTATTGAAAACCCTAAGTGTGGCATTCCTATACTCAAGTTTACAAACTGGCCTTGGCATTGCTTAAGGACTTGACCTCATCATACTTGATCAGGTAGACTGGTATAATATAGCACTGGGATAAGAAAGTTTTCCCTCTGGGTCCTTAAAGTCACACACTCTTTTAATTATAAGAAAAACTTAGCATCCTGGATAGTGCCGGCGAGCTCAAGCTCAGGTCAAGAAATAACTCCAGGGTAGAATTCTAGGAAACAGAGCTCAGCTGTTGTTACTGTTGTTGCTTAATTCTTAAAGAATAGAATCTCATGGAAAATCAGCTGTTATGAAGGACTCATGTGGCTCAATAAATAATAAGTAGATAAAAAAAGGTAAGTGATAGAGTCAAATGGAGAGACCTGCCCAAATAGAATGTCCCACCCAGGAAAGTGGGAATGTGCTCACCCCACCCTTTCGACCCTTTAAATTTCCATCCACCGTAACCCACATGCTGACTTCCTTCTCAAGCTCAGCTCGCCTGCACCTGGGTGGAAAAAAGGCTGATGTTGCCCACACAGAACCTGGACTCTCTTTCCTTTCATTTCACGTTTCAGAATAATCTTTTATTTTTAGTGTTTGACCTCTCATTTTGGTGTTGCGATGCAGATCAGAGAGAAGCCCCCTTGGGGAATCAAAATCATCGGACCCAACTAGAGGACTCTTGTTCTGATGAGATGAAAGGAAACGGAGAGACCAAAATTCATCCATTTAATGGTGAGGGGAGCATTTGTCTATTGCCCTTTCTGAACTTTTTTAACTTCTCTTTCTGTTTCCCCACTCCAACTCCTCTCTCCCTCTCCCTCCATCTCTGGGACTCTTAAGCAGTCATATGTAGCCTCTCTCTCAGGTTTTTTAAGCTTTCTTCCCTTTCCCTACTCTGGGCTGAAAATTCTCATGGTCCACGCCTAACTCCAGTGAATCAGATTCGTCCATCCAGTGCCTCGTGTTTGGGGATGCCCTCCCATGGGCCTGGGCCACTCTTCTGGCTGGTTAACCCCAGCCTCTATTTTTCTGGCTGATTTCACATGCGGAGGCCTAGTACCTCCCTGACCCCAGCCCTGGCCACCTATGGACTCAGCCCAGTGAATCAGACTCACCTCTCTAGTGCCTCATGCGTAGGGAGCCCTCCCGTGGGTCTGGGCCAGTTTTCTCTGGCTGGTTTCACACACAGAAGCCGGGGTAACCCCCCTGCCCCTAGCCCCCTTCCCCTCCTTCCTCCTCCTTGCAAGCTCTCTTTACATTTTTGCTTTAACCTCATTTATTTTTTACCTCCAGTTTCCAATACAGGGACCATTCAGTCATGGATTCCCCCTTCTTCAACTTTCAGCTGCCTTTTAACTCACCTCAAGCCTCTGCGGCTCTATCCTGACCTTAAACTAAACACCTCATCTTTTTCTGTAATGCTGTTTGGTGTATGTACAAAGTAGACAATGGCTCATAGAGGCCTGAAAAGGGCACATTTGACCTCTTAATCCTCACTGATCTCAATAATTACTGTCGGAAATTAGGCAACTGCTTGGAGATTCCCTACCTCCAAGGCCTTTCCCCTCCTCCAAAACATTCCTTCTTTGTGTTCCTCTTGTGAACTTTCCCAAATTTTCCTTGGGAGAGCCAAACACCCCTCCCCAAGCCATCTGAGTGAAGATTGTCTTCTTTTGACCCGGCAGACAACCCTCCCCCTTCTGCCCCTCTACAGCCCCTCCTTTCTCAACGTCATTCTTTCCCAAAAATTCCTACCTGCAGAATTCCACCCCATTCCCCCTCTCTCCACCACCCCCACCCGCCTTCCACTGCACGTGGTAGACAGAAAAAAAATGGCAGAACCAGGAGAGAAAAGAGACATGATAGAACTTCAATAATTCCCACAGGGCCCTTAGAACGCCCCTGTTATGCCCGAAATTCTCCCAAAAGGGCCCAGCAGACAAATCCAAGACACACTCTGATGTAAAAAGCAAGAGGTGAGATTTATTCAAACCCGGGTCTGGACTCTCCTGGCATGCAAGCCGAGGAAGAGCC
>NW_003852421.1:12149483-12155231 GCF_000181295.1 Otolemur garnettii | reverse complement strand
GGGGCTAGAGTTGGTGCAGCCTGATTACCTGTATTTCAAGGTAATAGAAACTTATTGTTTATTATAGCAGCTGTTTGCCTAAGGTGACTCAGTTTACGGCTTAGTGGCTGTGCAACTGGGGTGGGGGAGAGGCAGCAGGGAGTGGCCCTGCAGGTTTCACTGGCAGAGGTTGGGGTGGAAAGGCTAGGAATGGAACTTATGCAGTAAACAGCCAGGAATGGGGCTTGTGCTGTAAACAGCCAAGAATGGAGCTTGTGCTGTAAACAACAAAATGGAGCTAGTTTGGCTCTCACACCCCCAGCAAGATCTCATTGACCAGGCCTTCATGGTGCAGCAGGCCTCTCCAGAGCTCCAGTTATTGGCTTCCACCATTAGACAAAACCTAGCTACTTCTCAAAACTCCTCTGGGCAATTTGAAAACAAAAAATCTCCCCCAGGACCATCTTTTAAATGTAATAAGCTGGGACACTGGGCAAAGCAGTCCCCAAATCCAAATCCTCCCTGCAATCCATGTCCAGTCTGAGGAGGTCCTCACTGGAAGTCTGACTGCCCAGGTCTTTCTGAAAATCTGGTTTTACCATCACTTCCAGGACCTACTGAAATTTCCTAACCTTTTAAGCCTAGCTGCTGAAGAATGATGATCCCCAGAAAATCAGGATACCCCCTGGATGCTGTCCTGGAAAACTAAACTCTGGGTATTTTTGCTAGTAGAAGGTAAGCCAATCTCTTTTCTAATAAACATGGGAGCAATTTTTTCCACATTACCATCTTATAAAGGTCCCCTAAAACAAACAGAGATCTCAGTGGTGGTAATTAATGGTAATTTACTGGCCCTCAGGCTACTCCACCCTTGTGGTGCTGGAATCATGGCTTCCTTGGTTATTTCCTATGTTAGCGTCACTAATTATGATTTTTCTCATTCTAGTTCCGGACCAACAATTCTCTGTCTCATCTCCTGATTTTTTGACCAGGCAATCACCCAAAAAAACAACCACTCATATCCTCACCCTATGTGGATATCAACCAGTTCAAATTGAAGACCCAAGAATGTTCCTGTAAACACCACTCCATTCCCTCCCCACTTTCCATTTTCCTTACAGAAAGCCCGTGCAGCCCTCCACCCTACAGGAAACAATCAAAGAGATACCACACCCATCATCCCACCTCCTTGTAATAGACTAAAAAGACAAAGATGATAAAAGTCAAATGGAGGAACCGCCCCAATACAATGTTTCGCCCAGGAAAGTGGGAATGTGCCAACCCCTACCCTTTTGAACCTTTAAATTTCCATTCACCTTAACCGGTGTGCTGACTTCCTTCTCGAGCTCAGCTCACCGGCACCCAGGTGGAAATAAAGGCCATATTGCCCACACAGAACCTTGACTCCATTTCCTTTCATTTCGCGTTTCAGGATAGTCTTTTATTTTCGGTCTTTGACCTCTCAGTAAGGTGAGTCAATAGGAACCAAATTAGAATCACCTTAAATCTGACTGATGTTAACAGCTGAGGTATGATAATTCAAAGAATATTTACTTTTATTGCCCTAAAGAAAATGGATTTATGCTAAAGTATAATAAAGGCAGTCAAGAAAAATCTTTCACAGGACCTGTGGAAAAGCTTACCATATGTGAATTATTTGCTACAATCATGGAAGAGCTGGGAGGGATTGGTTAAAAAGTAAAAGAAGATGTGCTCTTCACTCTTTGGAGGATGAGGACCTCAGGGCTGAGCGACACAGCGCAGTCTGATTTGGTTTTAGAGACAGCTTGAGACTGGAAATTAGGTTTCTCACCCAGGGTTGCAGCTTCACAGCAAAGGGCATTTCATTCCCTCTGCAACATGCTGATGGCCTCAGAAGTCTTTCCCTTCATATCCCAGTCTTGGGCTTGTCTTACCGTATTTCCCCGAAAATAAGACTTACCCCCAAAATAAGCACTAGCAGGATTTCTATGCAGTTAAATATAAGCCCTACCCCGATAATGAGACCTAGCAATGGGGGTGGCTGGGCAGATATGCATTTAGGTGTAGAGGGGTAAGGAAGAATGGAATACCTTTTATCTGCCACAGCTCCTTTCTCCCAGCAGTTAGCACTTGCGCAGGCGCGCATATGGTAACTGTGATGGCAGGCATCCTATTGCACACCTGCGAATGGCTAGGGGAAAGGAGTTCATGCATCACTAGCACCATCCCCACCAACAAAGTCAGCTCCCCCTGTCAGGCTCCAGAAGAAGATGATCTAACTGCATTTGAATAAATATAGATGGTTGTATTATACTTAATAAAAATAAGACATCCCAAGCAGCACCTGTGGCTCAAAGGAGTAGGACACTGGCCCCATATGCCAGAGGTGACAGGTTCAAACCCAGTCCCAGCCAAAAACTGCAAAAAAAAAAAAAAAAAAAAAAGACATCCCTTAAAAATAAGCCCTAGTGTGTCTTCTTGAGAAAAAAATAAATATAAGACAGTGTCTTATTTTCGGGGAAACATGGTAGACCCAGTTCAAGGAGCTCTCACTGGCCTCTTGGCTCTGTCAAATGCTGGAATGTTACTCTTCTAAACAGTGGGGGCACCTAGTTGTCATTCACAGCAACGTGGGAAAAATTATTTTCTCATGCTCCTGGGCCTCTCAGCACGGGTGACAAAATGAAACATGAGTTTTACTCTGCTTCTAAATAAATAATAGCCTAATAACCTATGTTTTGTAATTAATTTTTTTTCTGCATCATATTCTCCATGTCAAGAATTGAGATCTATTTTAATCTCCCCATTCCTTGGAAAACCAAATCTCCCCATTCCTGAAACCAACATCCATTCCTTTAGTCTTGAGAGTGCGCCTTAGATCAGGGACCTGTTATCAGAGTTTAGCTTTACCTTCATATTGTGGCCAGTCCTAATGATCAGTCTCTCTTCATTCATTTGCCAACATTTCAACTCTCTCACTCTCTCTTCACTATTCTCAGAATTACAAACACAAAACTGACACCTGAACAAGTTCATGTTTAAATAGAAAAGGTAAGGGCAGAAAAGTCGAAGGTGAAGGGGCTGAGGAAATTTTGCCCCAAAATATGACTCCTTAGTATAAAGAACATTTTGAATTAAAGGCGGTTCATGGTCAGGAAGCATTGAACGAGGCCTTTCCTTTATCTACATAAAACTTGAGTAACTTTATTAAGAATCAAAAGGGGCTGCTGACTTCCTTCTTACATGCTAATAGACCTGGCCCCAAGGTCATTTAAAGCACAATACCTGCCTCTCAGGTTGATCTACAGACCAATCTGTTTTGCTGCACCTATACTTTCCATGTTCTCTCCCCTTACTTCCAAAGGCATCTATCTATAAAGGTCTCTAACCATCACTGAGACTTTGAGTAATCATTCTTGTGATTCCCCCCATGTGCATGGTATTTGGAAATAAACCTTTCTCTTATTAATCTACCATAATTGTGAGTTGATCTGTCAGTGAACCAACCAAGGGAAAAGAGCAGATTTTGCCATGATCCCTACAAAGGTAAGTCAGGAAGATTGGTTATCAGATATTTGATATCATTTTAGGAGTCTCAGAAGCCTTATAAGAGCTTTAATTAAAGGCCTGAAATTCCTATAGGTCCTTAAAAATATTTCATATTATAAAAACAAAGAAAAATCTCTATAGTATTCAGAAGAAAAAAAAGAGAGAAGGTTACCCTAAGAGCAACAAAATCAGACCCCACAGTGGTGGTTAGAAGACAACAGTGTATCGGTCTCAGAATTTTGAGAGGAAAAAACTATATCCCAAGAAGTCTATACTCAAATTGTTGTATGTAAAGTAGAGCTGCCAGATTGAAAGAATAAAAACACGTGAAGCCTAGTTAAATTTGAATTTCCAATAAACAATAAATGTGTTTTTAATATAAGTATGTCCAAAATGTTGCATGGGACATACTTATACTAAGATGCTTTCACTGCTTATGGGAAACTCTAATGTAACTGGGTGTCCTATATCTTACCTGGCAACTATGTCATAAAGGCAAGAAAAAATATTCAGATATTGTTCAGATATGAAAGAGTGAGAAGATTTATCACCCATATATTTTTTTCTAAAATACTTGGAATTATTCACCAAGTATTTAATAATTTCTATTAGAAACTCATGACTTAAGAAGACTAGGAACTAGCAGTTAGCACTCATACTAAGTTTTCAAAAATGGATGTAAAAATGGCTAAAATTCTAGAAGAAGCTATGTATTATTAAAAAGCAATTACTTTGTCTCGGCGCCTGTGGCTCAAGCGGCTAAGGCACCAGCCACATACACCTAAGGTGTCGGGTTCGAATCCCCAGCCCAGGCCCACCAAACAACAATGATGGCTGCAACTAAAAAATGGCCGGGCGTTGTGGCAGACGCCTGTAGTCCCAGCTACTTGGGAGGCGGAGGCAGGAGACTCGCTTGAGCCCAGGAGTTGGAGGTTGCTGTGAGCTGTGATGCCATGGCACTTTACCCAGGGGGATAGCTTGAGGCGCTGTCTCAAAAAAAAAAAAAAAAAGCAATTACTTTAAATTAGTGCAAATGCTAATAATTTGAAGTCTATAATCTTAGATGATGTTGAGAGAGGATACCTGAGAGGGGTAAGATCTAGGAAAACAGGTCTTCTCAAGGAGATCACAAGGATACACCTGCAGGGTCCTAACCATGATGACCCAGCTCTTAGAAATTTGTAGACTTAACTTCCTGGAACTAGGAAATTTCTACTTCTGTGAAATCCTGTAGTACTGTGGGGTCTGGAATAGCATCTCCCACTTGATTCAAACTGGCCAATGAAAGAAAGTACTTATGGGTTGGAACTTTTTGACTGGAGATAAAAAGGGAAAGACCAAGCCAGTTGGGGAGCACGGCCATTTGGAATTCTTCTAAGCCGTAAGCTCCCGGCTGGGGAATAAAGCCCTTCCTCTTATAAACATGGTGTTTGGGTGCTCTTTCTCTCCCTTGGGCCTCAGCTTCCTGCAACAATGTTACTGTATTCAGAGCACATTTCACCCAACATAGCAAGGTTAGAAAGAAGAATGATAACCTACCACCTTATTTTATAGAGTGCTATTTTGTGTGTATTAAGTCATTTGGATATTATCTCACTTGGTTCTCACGTAATCCTGGGAGAGGTGAGTCAGTAAGGTAAGCAAGCACACATTTCTCACCTATACAGTTGGGAAAATGAGGCTGAGAGTGCTTTAACAGTTCACCCTACGTTTAGACACTACAAAATGCCTATGCTTCTGTCGCCAAGTTTAGTGGGTTATTCCAAACTCAAAGGAGATGTTCAGTTGGATTTGTCCAACTATCAAGTCCAGTTTATTGTCAAGTAAAGAGGTCAGAAAAGCCTACTTCTACTGAATAAATATTTGTTGATTAATTGACATTTTTTCTAATCAGTCGATTTGAATGTTTATTGACTAAAGACCTTGTATCCAATCACCTACCCTGGGGTGTATAGAAATGGAATTAAACATGACCTCTGTCTTCTAAGTTGAAAATTTACTTAGAAAGGAAAGTAACACACATAGAATCACATGAAAACTTTCAGGAAGGGGTTACATTTCTAAGCATACTACATAGAAACATACTACACAATAGTAGTAACAGACTAATTCAAATTTTTAAAATCTACATACTTTAAATTAAGCTTTGGGGGAAAAAAACTTGGAAGGCTGAAATACTGGGGAGATTTTTCTTGTTTGTAATTTACCGTATTGTACAAGTTTTTTTTTTTTTTTTTT
>NW_003852421.1:12135501-12147930 GCF_000181295.1 Otolemur garnettii | reverse complement strand
TTTGGGATTTTGTGATGTGGGCTAATCTTACTGGAGTTAGGTGATATCTCAAAGTAGTTTTGATTTGCATTTCTCTGATGATTAAGGATGATGAATATTTTTTTCATATGTCTATAGGCCATGCGCCTGTCTTCTTCAGAGAACTTTTGCTTCAAGTCCCTTGCCCACCCTGAGATGGGATCACTTGTTCTTTTCTTGTTACTACATTTGAATTCTCTGTAGATTCTGGTTATTAAACCTTTAGAGACATAACCTGCAAATATCTTCTCCTATTCTGAGGGCTGTCTGCTTGCTTTACTTACTGTGTTCTTGGCTGTGCAAAAGCTTTTTAGTTTGACCAGGTCCCAATAGTGTATTTTTGATACAGCTTTAATTGCCGGGGGGGGAGGGTCCTCATAAAATATTCACCCAGGATGATTTCTTCAAGAGTTTTCCCTGCACTTTCTTCTAGAATTTTTGCAGTTTCATGTCTTAAGTTTAAATCTTTAATCCAGTGAGAGTCTATCTTAGTTAATGGTGAAAGATATGAGTCCAGTTTCAGTCTTCTACAGGTCGCCAGCCAGTTCACCCAGCACCATTTGTTAAATAGGGAGTCTTTCCCCCACTGAATATTTTTAGGCTTGTCAAAGATCAAATGACAATAAGCAGCTGGGCTCATCTCTTGGTTCTCTATCCTATTCCATAAATCTACCACTCTGCTTTTGTGCCAATACCATGCTGTTTTGATCACTATAGATTTATAGTATAGCCTGAAGTCTGATAATTTGATACTGTCTGATTTGTTCTTATTTCTGAGTAATGTATTTGCTATTTGATTTTTTTTCTGATTCCATATAAAATGAAGTACTATTTTTTTAAGTTCTTTTAACAATGTTGATTCTTCCCAGCCGTGAACATGGTATGTTTTTCCATTTGTTAACATCTTTAGCTATTTCTTTCCTTGAAGTTTCATAATTCTCTTTATAGAGATCTTTCACGTCCTTTATTAGGTAAACTCCCAAATATTTCATCTTCTTTGTCACTACTGTTCTTTCAGCTTGACTGTTGTTGGTATATATAAAGGCTACAGATTTATGAGTGTTGATTTTGTATCCTGAGACACTGTTGTATTCCTTGATCACTTCTGAGAGTTTTGTAGTTGAATCCCTGGGGTTTTCCAGATATACAAGCATATCATTTGCAAAGAGTGAAAGTTTGATCTCTTCTGACCCTATATGGATACCCTTGATTGCCTTTTCTTCCCTAATTGTGATGGCTAAGACTTCCATTACAATGTTAAAGAGCAATGGAGACAATGGGTAACCTTGTCTGGTTCCTGATCTGAGTGGAAATGTTTTCAATTTTACACCATTCAATACAATATTGGCTGTGGGTTTGATGTAGATGGCCTCTAGTAGTTTAAGAAATGTCCCTTCCATGCCTCTTTTCTTAAGTGTTCTGATCATGAAAGGATGTTAGATATTATCAAAGGCATTTTCTGTGATGAATTATATTTATAGATGTATGTATATTGAACCAGACTTGAGACCCTGGGATAAAACCCACTTGGTCATGGTGTATAATTTGTTTGCTGTGTTGCTGGATTCTGTTGGTTAGGATCTTGTTGAATATCTTTGCATCAATATTCATTAGTGATATCAGTCTATAATTTTCTTTTCTTGTTGGGTCTTTTCCTGGTTTGGGGATCAAGATGATGTTTGCTTCATAGAATGTGTTGGGTAGTATTCTTTTTCTATATTTTGGAAAAGTTTGAGTAATATAAGTGCTAGTTCCTCTTTAAAGGTTTGGTAGAATTCTGATGTGAAGCCATCTAGTCCCAGGCTTTTCTTTTTAGGGAGATTTTGTATAGATGATGCTATTTCAGAACTTGATATAGGCCTGTTCAACATTTCCACTTGATTCTGGCTAAGTCTTAGAAGGTGGCATGCTTCCAAGTATTGGTAAATTCCCTTCAGATTTTCATATTTCTGGGAATAAAGTTTCTAGTAATATTCATTAATGATTTTTTGAATTTCTGAGGGGACTGTTGTTTCATCTGTACCATTTCTGATTGATGAAATTAGACATTTAACTCTTTTTTTCCTGGTTAGGTTAGCTAAAGGTTTATCTATTTTATTGACCTTTTCAAAAAACCAACTTTTTGATTTATTGATCTGATGTATAATCCTTTTGTTTTCAATTTCATTTAATTCTGCTCTAATTTTGGTTATTTCTTTTCTTCTGCTGGCTTGGGATTGGAATATTCTTCCTTTTCCAGTTGCTTGTGATGTCCCATTAAGTTATTAACTTCCTCTCTTTCCATCCTCTTGAGGAAGGTTTACAGTGCTATAAGTTTCCCTCTTAGGACTGCCTTTGTGGTATCCCAGAAGTTCTGATAATTCATGTCTTCATTATCATTTTATTCCAAAAATTTCCTTCTTAATATCATCTCTGACCCAGCTATCATTCAGCATAAGGTTATTTAGCTTCCATGTTTTTGTATGAGTATGCAGATTCCTGTTGTTACTGAGTTCAACTTTTATTCCACGATGGTCCGAGAAGATGCAAGGAATAATTTATATTCTCTTAAATTGGCTGAGGTTAGACTTGTAGCCTAAGATGTGATCAATTTTAGAGTATATTCCGTGGGCTGATGAGAAGGATGTGTATTCAGTTTTGTTAGGATGAAATGTTCTGTAGATGTCTATTAAATCCAAATGATGAATGGTAAAGTTTAAGTCTAAAATTTCTTTGCTTAGTTTCTTATTGTAGGATCTATCCAACACTGCCAAAGAAGTGTTAAAATCTCCAACTATTATGGAGCTGGAAGAAATCAAGTTGCTCATGTCTGTTAGAGTCTCTCTTACAAATTGAGGCACATTCTGGTTGGGTGCATAAATGTTAATAGTTGAAATCTCATCATGTTGAGTGTTACCCTTAAGAAATATGAAGTGACCATCTTTATCTTTCCTTACTTTTGTTAGTTTAAAGCCTATTGTATCTGTGAATAAAATTGCAACACCTGCTTTTTTCTGATTTCCATTTGCCTGAAATATAGATGATGAACATCTTCACATTGCCTTCAGTGTGTGTCATCTTCAAATCTCCCTCTGTCTCCTTCCCACAGGGACTCAATTATTACATTTAGAATCCACCTGAGAGGACCTGTAGTGAGAATAAGATGGAGTCACTCAGGCTAAGGCTGAGATGACACAACTGGAATGGTCTATTTAGGTCCTATAGGACTTTCACCTCCTGTCTCCCATTCTTATTGTTTCGTATATTTAGATCCCACCCTAAAGATGTCTATTTTGAGTAGTTTAGGAAAATTAATTTAGGAAATCAACTTTTGAATTGGAAATGTTATAATAGGTCAATGAGTTATGCTGATTATTATTTAAAATAGGTGGTTTTTATTCTTTTTATTAAATCATAACTTTGTACATTGATGCATTTATGGAGTTCAGGATACTGCTTTGATATACAATGTGAAATGCTTACATTGAACTAAGTAACACATCCATCACAATCATACTCATTTCTTAATAGTTTTGAAATGTACCATTGCATCATGTACATTAGGTGAGGTCCCCCAAATATCCTCCCTTCCCTCAGATCCCCCATCCTCTCTTGTCTCCCTCCTCGTTCCTTCTACTTTATGGGCTATAGTTATGTTTTACAATTCATATTAGTGTGTAGGTGATTATCTATTGATTTCATAGTAGTATTGAGTACATTGGATACTTTTGTTTTCCATTCTTGAGATACTTTACTAAGAAGAATATGTTCCAACTCTATCCAGGTAAACCATCTTCCATCTTTTTTATGGCTGCATAGTATACCACAATTTGTTAATCCATTCAAGGGTCAAAGGGTACTTGGGCTGTTTCCATGTCTTGGTTATTATGAATTGGGCTGCAATAAACATTCTAGTGCAAATGTCTTAGCTGTAAAATGATTTTTGATCATCTGGGTATATCCCTAGTAGAGGAATTGCAGTATCGAATGGTAGGTCTACTTTTAGTTCCATAAATGTTCTCTAAACTTCTTTCCAAAAAGACTGTATTAGCTTGCATTCCCCCCAGCAGTGTAGAAGTGTTCCCTTCTTTCTGTATCCACACCAACATCTGTAGTTTTGGGATTTTGTGATGTGGGATAATCTTACTAGAGTTAGATGATATCTCAAAGTGGTTTTGATTTGCATTTCTCTGCTGATTAAGGATGATGAGCATTTTTTCATGAGTTTGTGCCACACACCTGTCTTTATCAGAGAAGTTTCTGTTCAAGTCTTTTGCCCACATAGAAATGAGGTTTTATATATAAACCCTAACCCTAACCCCTAACCCTACCCTACCCGAACCCTAACCCTTAATTAATTGAGAGAATTGATAAGCCTGGTTGTGTTTTGGGTGTCATGATTTTCAGGTGTCCAGTGGACATTTTTAATCCTTTCACCACTGTGGAAGTTGGGTTTTGTTCAAAATTTTCTGGGTGAGTTTACTTTGGAGGTAGAGCATTGCGCTGGTCATTGTGGAGGATGGGTCTGAGAATATCCTGGAGAGGTGGTTTAGTTATGGCAAATTTCTTCAATATGTCTATGTCATGAAAGTATTTGATTTCTCCACCACAAATGAAACTCAGTTTAGCTGGATATAGGATCCTGGGCCGGAAGTTGTTTTGTTTTAGGAGACTGAAGGTTGATGACCAGACCATCTTCTTCTGGCTTTAAACATTTTGGCAGTCATTCTGATACTTCTCCCTTTGTAGGTGATGCTTTTCTTACGTCTGGCTGTTTGCCGAATTTTCTGCTTCATCTTATCTTTGGCAAAGTTAATCACAATGTGTCTAAGAGATGTTTTATTTGGATTGAGTCTTGCTGGGGTTCTGAAATTGTCTGCTATCTGAAGTTCTCTATCTCTTGCAATGTTTGGGAAATTCTCCAAAATCTCTTGGAGTAGAGCATCTGTAGCTTTAGGACCATCCTTTTCTCCTTCAGGAACTCCTATAAGACGAACATTTGATCTTTTGGAGTGATCCCACAACTCTCTCAAGGAATGATCAGGTTTTGCTCTCCATTTGTCTGCCTCTTTGAGTGTTTGGGAACATTCAAAAGCTTTGTCTTCAGTTTCAGAGATCCTTTCTTCTGCCTGGTCAACTGAGGGATTCCACTGTAATTTGGAGCTCCTCAACTACCTTTTTCATTTCCTTGAGCTCTGCTATCTCTTTTCTCATTATGTCCATATCTTTGGTGACTTGGGTTTTGAATTCATTAATTTCTTGAGACAACTTTAGAACTACTCTTTAGAATTCAATTTCTATCTTTTCTTCCATTCTATTTATCTTATTTGCCATCCATATTCTGAATTCGATTTCTAACATTGCTGCCATTTGTCTGTGCATGGCATCTTCAGTTGTATCTCCTTTGTCACTTCTTGGGGGAGCTTGATCTATTCTGGTAATTCATGTTGCCAGAGTTCTTCTGTTGGGTCCACACCATGTTTATTTTCTACCCTTTGTTTATTAGAACTGGTAGGGTGAGATTGAACTGGGGAGGTCCCAGGTAGTAGAGATAGCTCCTTACCAAAGCGCTAGGTTTTGTAATTGTGGCTTATCTACTACAACCTTACAAGGGCCCCTTTCAGAGTTTTGGCCAGAGACTCTGAGGACCTACTTGGTGAGATAGCACAAGCTAGCTCTGTTTTGATATCAGCCAAACTCTACCCTATCCTAAGAAACCACAGTATTATGTTTAAATCTCGACTGTGAAGAGATACAAACAGCTGCAACACCCAGCTCCCACCATTTAGTTCTTTTCTGCTACAGAACTTCAAAGGTCAACCTCAGAATGTCCCCTAGTGGACAGCCCCAGACACAGGTTCCAATTAAATTATCTCAGGCAGTACAAACTCTGCTCAACAGAGAGGGATTCAAGGGTCTCCAACAGCTCAATTGAAGCAAAGGATCCACACTCCCACCCGCCACACTCACTCCACACTGTTGTACACTTCTCTGCTCACAGGCCCATTTGGAGCCAGAGCCCATGCCCCTGCCCACTGGTCTCAATCCACACTCACCTAGCCTCTGCTTGCCAGACCAGTTGGAGTCAGAGGACCACGCCCCCACCTGCCAGTGTCAGTCCACTGCCTGGCAAGCTTCTGTTCACAGGCTCTGTTAGAGTCGGGCACTGTACCCTGCCCACAGGTCTCAGTCCTTCCCTGGTAAGCCTCTGTTCATCACCCCCGCTGGAGACAGGGGACCATGCACTGGCCCTCAGGTCTTGGTTCACACCCAGCAAGCCACTACTTGAGGGTTCTGTTGGAATCAAGGGACCATGCCCTTGCTCTCAGGTCTCAGTTCATGCCTAGCCATCCTCTGAATTCAGTCCACACAGGGCAACCACTCTCCTGCTGTGAGTGCCATCAGAGCTAGGGGTTCTGCACCACGTCCTGCCAGACACAGCCCAACCCGAGGGTCAACACCACCACCGGCCGGGCATAGTCATAACTAGGGGACTGCTCCTCCTCCCGCCAAATGTCCCTTTCTTCCCACATCATCTTTCTTCCCCATTAGTCACAGATTCCGTCCTGATGGTTGGCGGTCCACACTATCTCTCAGGACAAGACCAAACACTCTGTGCTCTGCAGGGGGCAGAACTTTAGACCCCCATGCAAGGGGGAAAGGGTAGACTGGGAGTTTGGACTTGTAGGGGGAAATATCTGTTCAATTTTATGCCTGGTAGGGTTGTGTCTATATTCATAAGTGGGACCTCCCTGGAGAAAGAGACCTAGAGGTTAGCAGCTCTCTCCAGCGAGGTAAAATGAGATGTCTTTTGTTTCCTGCTCTTCCTTGGAGTTACAGCCTGCTGAACTTCTGTCTTGGCTCAGCTCCCCACCTTTGCCTTTATAGAGTCTGATTCCATTCAGTTTTTCTTCCTCTACTTAGGAGCCTCTACCGAGGGTTGCTACCAGTCAGCCATCTTCCCAGAATTCCTAAAATAGGTGTTAATGGGGTCTTTGCTTTAGGGGAAATGATTTAGGAAATTAACTTTTGAATTGGCAATGTTGTAATAAGTCAGTGAGTTATGTTGATTTTTATTTAAAATGAGGATTAATGTGGCCTTAACTTTGCACTTTTATATATAAAACTGTGATTTTGGAAATGGAAGAATAGAACTCTCACCGTTATCCAGAATCACTGGTCTTCTGACAAGGTTTGGTGGACCTATCCCTGTCTCTGTATATTGGCTGACAGTGACAAATGGCTAGACCTTCTTCATCCAGTAACACACCCAGATAATCCAACATAATCTTCCCCATCTCTAGATCCTTAACATCTTTAGCCATTTAAGGTAATATTCACGGATGTTTGCCTTTGACAGTAAGCTGCCACATACCTGATATCTTTAGGGGACATGTTTCAGCCTAGCACAGTTGGTAGGGACCTAAGCAGAGCAGATCTTTCAGCAGTTCTACAGCTCCTGCAGCCCAGATATTAACCCCTGGTGTCCTGGGTCCTGGGTGAGAGGCCAAGAGCCAATATGAGGGTGAGGAGAAATACTCACCAGTGGTTATATGCCAACTGAGATGGCTTTACATAGCTGAATATAAATCCTGATGTGGGAGAGAAAAGGAGACAACAAGACAGCTAGGAGAGAATTTTTACCAGCAAAATTGATGGGCCTGATTATGAAGCAGACAGTGAGGAAGGACACCATTATCAATGAGAAAGAGACAATCGCTTGTTTTTCAAGTAATCCAAAGTTGAGGTTCTCAGGGTATTTCCTGTGCATTCTTTGTCTCAGTCCCAGTTACTGCTGGACCAGGGCAGGGCCCTGTCTAGGAGATAATAATGAATTCACTTCTTGGTCTTTAGATCTGATGAGGATCCTGGTGTGAAGCTGCCAGAAACTGCAATGTGTCAGAACAGACTGTTTACCAAGCTCCTGCAAACATTGCAAAGCCCAGGGGACTGTTCTAAATGAGGAGAAAACAAGTTCTTTCAAGACAGTTAGTACCCTAACCAGAAATTACTAATAAAAGGTTGCTTTTCAGTATCTCTGAGCTGATTAAGGGGTCGATGGGTCCTAATTAGCATGTGAGGCTTATTCATCTGTAGAGTTGAAAAAGGAAGGCTCCCCTAGGGAATTGAATCAGAAAGAACTGTTGTTCCATTGCTGGGGCTTAACAAGAAATGGAGACAATTTGCCTCTGTGTTTTTCCCATTAGGCAGGTAGACTGGAAAGGAGATTATTTCATGATGATCCTTTTCAAACATTTATTAGACATCACTACAGGCTTCAGTGATCTAGCAAATCAGCCCTTAGTATCTGCAATGAAATAAATTATATGAAGCCTCATTAAAAGTGCATAATTTGACTCAAAGGGCAGAAAACTGAGAGCTAAGGTCAGCAGAGCAACTCACACTCCATTCTTTGCATAGATGAGTAATCAAGATGAGGGCTTTATGCTTGATCAGAAAAATCTCTGGTGAGCAGTACAGAAAAAGTAGAGTTAGTGTAATTTGCACTTATTGCAAAAGTAGACTTTGTTTGCTATAAACATGAGCTAGGTAATAATAGGTTGTGATAAGGCAATGGTGCATCCCTCCCCACCCCCTGTCCCTACATGAGCAAAGTAAATTTATTTATTTTGCTGTTATGCAGCTATGGAAATAAAGCTCAAAATTTGATAGACTCATCACCAAAGAACAAAAAAGTCCTGTTCTGCACAGATACCCACGAGGTATCACAAAGCTTCAGAAAAACAATCCTTGCCTTCCAGGAGTTAACATTTTAATGAATCCTTAACTTTCCAATGCCTAGGCAAAAATTATTTCCATTTCATCACATTCATTTGTTACAGATGCTTACATTTGATTTCTCAGGAGAATAGAAATAAAAGACCGCAGAAAATACCTTGACCTATATTTTCCAAATCCCTATCTCTAGCAAATCCCATACTTCCCCTTTCACAGCCAAAACTTCACTGGTTCTGTTTTTTTCCTTAAGAAATGTGTAATAAATCACAGAGAATCAGAGCTGTTTAATACTCAGCCAAACACTTACAAAATGCCCTGAGGTTAGACCCATCAAATGATTAAGGCAGCAACTCCATCTCCCTGGCTTTGTACACCCTGAACTGCCTTCACCTCCAAATATCACCACCATCTACTGGCACACTGGTTTCCTGACTGAACAGAAACCAGTCATTGGACAAAAAAATATCAGCAAGACGCCTGGCCCTAATTTAGTTACTTTCTACACTACAAAAGAGGAAGTGGGCTGAGTCTGAGCCTTGACCACAACAAGAAAGGAGAAGGAAGGTGGGTAGCAGCCAGAGCCAGACACCTTCACAACTCCAACTGCCAGCAGCACAACTATTTTTAACTTGATTTGACTAGTAAACCCAAGTAAAATAAAAATATATGCGTATATTATGTTTAATGCTGATAACTTTAGAAGACACAACTGTTTTTATTAAACCAATTATGTTAAATCAATCTTATTTACAAAAGATTTACCCAAGTCACATGAAGTTGAAAAACATTTGGGTTAATTCCTATGTTTCTGGGAGTTTTAAGGATATTTAGTTTATGTAAGTACTCATTTATCTCTAAGCCAATTTGAATAAAACGCCTAAGGAATTTTTTAAGTTAATTTGGTAATACCATCCAGAGGTAAGAAAATATCATGTATATATAACATACATATATAGACATAACAAAGAGATAGTAGCTTTCAATACGAGAGTTAATGCTCTTTATCCGTATTTCTGGAGTAGACTTGCAAGAGTCTCATTTGCCCTGATAGGTAATCTGACAGAGGCTGTGGAGAGAGAGTGAGGGGATATCAGGCAGCCATTTGGATATCTCCAAAGCCTAGCTGAGTAGATAAAATATCCAATCTGTCTCTAATTAGCTTTCTCTTTTTCTTTCTTTCTTTTTTTTTTTTTCTTTTCAGCCTTAGGAGACCATTATTTGGAGATCCCTGCATCTCTTGAAAGCACCTACTGTGGGCAAGAGGCCTACAGCTCAAGTGGCTGTAGGGGACTGGAGTCAGAAGTGAGAATGGAAAGTTCTGGTAGGATGAACAAAGGGAGGAAGTGGTAGGGATTCAGACCAAAGGACTCAGGGAAGAGAAGGGAAGATTAAAGGTGGTAAAAGGAGGGAAGGAGCAGAAGCTATGGGAAGGGAGAGGTCTAAGAGGAGCTGTTTGGGGGATCTTCATTTTCCAAAGGAAGTTTGACATTGTCTTTGGTAGAATTATGCCAACAAGGAGGCAGAGTCAGCAGAGTATATAGCTAGCAGTGATTAGGGAAAGTGGTTTCAGCCAACTGAGAAGTTCTTATGGAAGAAACAGGATCAAACAAAACAGACCTCCCAAAGAACCAGGAAGAATTTTCCAGTCTGGAATCAGAAAGTGAAACTCTACTTGAGAGAAAGAGTTGGAAAGAGAGATTTCCACCCCCAGGAAGTACGGGAGTAATCCCCAGTGGAGACAGAAAACCAGGAAGAAAAATTTTCAGCCCAGCAGATACTTTTGAAAAAAAAAGAAGCCCTAGGCAGCGCCTGTGGCTCAAAGGAGTAGGGCGCTGGCCCCATATACCAGAGGTAGCAGGTTCAAACCCGGCCCCAGCCAAAAACTGCAAAAAAAAAAGAAGCCTGGGCCCCTAAATCAGCTTCTTACAAGTAACTGCTTGCCTGGACCTCTAACCCAACCTCTGTTTATCTGGGACTCTAACCTAACTTCTAGAATGTTCTCAGACTCTTAAACATCAAAATCCATCCTTACCCTGCTTCAGTGGACTGTCCAGAGCATTGGTTCAGGGATCTAACTCACCAATGGATCCCTGATTGTCAGTCAGGAGTAAAGACACAGGCTTCAGAGGTGGGTACTTAAGGTCCTGAGTAAGGGGTCTGGAGGGGTCCAATGATAATCTGATCCTATTTAAGTTGTGGCACCATAACTATTAAAGAAAATTATTCATAGCACTTGTTAAAACGGTAAGGCAAATTTTATTAAAGGAGACTACCATATTGGAGCTTTTCAGTGGATTAGAGCGATTGGGCTTAACTCTGATTAGAACAAGGACAAGGAGGCAAAGCAAGACAAGAACAAGGATTTAGAGGCAAAGCGCAGAGTGGAAAGTCAATGGAGGTGAAAAGCGTGCTGGAACTTTAAACCACGGGTTCTTGGGCGGTCAAAAAAATTGAAAGACACACCAGTAACAAACACTAAAATCAACAGCACCAACAAACCCTAGAACAGAGAAGGGCGGGCCGGTATCAACCCCTGGCTTAGGTCTGCTCCCTCTAACAACAGCAACTGCCTCTCAGGGAAAAAGTATAGAGAACAGCCCAGGTTGTCACCCTTTTGGGCTACAGACCTCCTGCCTTCTGAGAATCACCCTTTGAGACATACTGGGGAGTACCCTCGCCAGAGTCTCTCCCTTGGACAAGCAAGAGAAAGTTGGTATTTGAACGAAGAGAAGAACTTACCAAGAATAAAGACAAGCAATCACTCTTCTGAGCAGACAGGACAACCAGGATGAAAAAGAAGACACACACTATGTTAAAACACTCGGAGTTTGTTGAAAGACAAAGGAAAGCTCTACAAAGTTAAGACAAAGCTTAACAGTAGAGGGGTGGCAGAAATGGTTCATCACCTCCCCCACAAGCTCTTACTTCCTATATATCCTATAAGTTACATCTAATTTTAGCTTCTATTGTAATATTCCTACTAAATTTCTACATCTTAATTATTTCTTGTAGGGACTGGTCAGTGCTAGCGCCATCTGGCCTGTGGTTTCACCTGTTTGTCTTTATTCTTAGGTAAGTTCTTCTCTTTGTTCAAATACCAGTTTTCTCTTGCTTTCAGCTCTAAATCTTGTTCTGTTAATTTTTAAACTATTTGTTTCCATTAGGGCAGTTCCCTGCTTTTTATTTCAGAGACCCCCTTCAGAGGGTAGGGTAATTCTTTGCTCAATTGACCTAATAGGACTCTTGTTGAAGGCAGTCCAGAGTCATCACATTACCTGGGGAATAGCAGAGAATGAGGGACTTGGTCAGATACCAAGAGTGATCAGATATTGGAACTGATCATATATTGAGGGTGAAGGATTCTGGCTTGACTGACTTGACAGGATTCTTATTAAAACTGAGCAATATATTGGCTCGGCGCCTGTGGCTCAGCCGGCTGAGGCGCCAGCTACGTGCACCTAGGGTGGCGGGTTCGGATCCCCAGCCCGGACCCGCCCAACAATGGTGACGGCTGCAACCAAAGAATGGCCGGGCGTTGTGGCGGGCGCCTGTGGTCCCGGCTGCTTGGGAGGCGGAGGCAGGAGACTCGCTTGAGCCCAGGGGTTGGAGGTTGCTGTGAGCTGTAGTGCCACGGCACTCTGCCCAGGGGGACAGCTTGGGGCTCTGTCTCAAAAAAAAAAAAAAAAAAAAAAA
>NW_003852421.1:12131609-12134957 GCF_000181295.1 Otolemur garnettii | reverse complement strand
GCCTTAGCCGGTTGAGCTATAGGCGCCGAGCCGAAATTCTTTTTTAAAACTGTTTCCAACAGATATTTGTATCTAGATCCATGAAACATTATGCCACCCTTGAAAATAATTACAAAAATTGGGCCACGTCTGTGGCTCAAGGAGTAGGGCACCGGCCCCATATGCCAAGGGTAGCGGGTTCAAACCCAGCCCTGGCCAAAAAGAAAATAATAATAATAATAATTACAAAAATCGTGTACAATTATGAAAAGCACCTGAGACAATATTAAGACAATGAAGCAGAATATAGAGTTGGGGTGCGGTATTGTAAGCATAAAAAGTAAAAATGCACAGGGACAAAAAATTGAAAGAGAATATGCAGAAAGGAAGTTATTTTTCTGCTTAAAATGATTAGTATCATGCAGTGATTTTTCTTCTTGGAAAAATTATCTTTAATATTTTACTATGTTCTTCAATTTAAGAAAAAACCTTCAAATTACCAACATTCTTCTCTTTTCTACTCACTGGGCTTAAGTAGGTGCTTTGCTAGGGAAATAGAATTGCCAAATTTAGCAGAACATAACACAGAACACATGGTTACATTTGAATTTCAAATATACAATGAATCACTTTTCTAGTGTTTATATGTTCCATGCAATATTTGGGACATGCTTATATTTAAAAGTTGTTTTTGTTTCTCTAACATTCAAATGTAACGAGGCTTCCTGTATTTTATCTGGCAGCCTCTATCAGGAAAGAATGCATTATCCTGGTGTACTGCACCGGGGGCCCCTGAGGCCTCAGAAGGGTGATGGCAGGACATCTTCGGAGGTGAAAAGATACAAAAATTAGTTTTCCCACTCATGTTACCTTCTCCCTTTTGAAATTCTTACCATGGCCTGCTAGAGGAAAAATTTCTTTCTCAGAGAATAGACGGAGTCTGCAGGAGATGAAGCTCATTAAACTATTTCAAAAGATTTAATGCAGCTTTTGCCTCAGCTGATAAACCTCAGCAGGACATGGGGTAGGGTCAGTGTAGAGTGAGGTGAGGGCTGCTGGGAGTATAAGAGGAGAAAAAAATGCTCCTAGTACCATAAGCAGGGTAAAGAGGTCCTCATTTCTTCCACAGTAGCCTTAAAGGAAATAAAATTGGGGGCCTGGCAGCGCCTGTGGCTCAGAAGGGTAGGGCACCAGCCCCATATGCCAGAAGTGGTGGGTTCAAACCCAGCCCTGGCCAAAAACTGCAAAAAAAAAAAAAAATGGGGGCCCTATTTAGATTCTCATAAAGCTGAAAATATACCTCTCTAGGCCAGTGCCAATTTCCTGTGACTGCCTCTAGGATCATGCTGTAATACCAGACTACTCAAGATCTTTTCCCAACGAGCTTGCTGCAGTGCCTAGTTCCAATATAAAATTTCGGGAATCTAAAGCAGTAATTTAAGAAACACCACGAAAGCATCCCGAGGCTTTTCCCAGTGAAAATCTGACAGGTTCCCTTTGCATGGAAAACGTTGACAGTTGCTTCCCTTAAACTCGCTCACCAGCAATGCATAGTCACCAAGGCTCAGAGCTGGGACTGTTCTCTTAGGCTTCTCCCACCCTAACTCCCCTGCTTGGTATCCACACCACACTCCATTCACCTGTGGTGAAAACAGCAGGCCAAGCTCATATGTTGACAAGAGTGACCTTGAAGGCCTCTTTGGCTGCCGCATAAGAAACTACTGCTACCGCATGAAAATTGCCCACAATTTGAGTGCCACACCTTCCAAGGCTTTTAAAATTTCAAATGAACAATTTCCTTGTTGTGCTGCCGTTTTTTCATTTCCCTATGTATATATAAACTCTGTTTATCCACCTGTCTCAGCTCCTTCCCTTCAAAGCCCTAACTTGAGTTATTTGCTTCCACTAAATATGAACATGTGTGGATATCTAACCCTCAGAATAGTCCTTAAAGGTCATTCCTCCTGCTCAGAGTCTCCCGCGGACCTAGTGAGGAGTGGAAGCAACATGGGATCTTGAGCTGGAAAACCTGGATTTAAGGACTTGTCACATGACCTTGAATGTCTTGACCTGCTTAGATTCCTATCTCTTGACATGAGATCTGGTCCATCCTGCTTATCTCATAGATTTCTGACATGGAAAAAATGAGAGGAAAAGATGTCGGAGTGGTTTGCAAACTGCAC
Source organism: Otolemur garnettii (assembly GCF_000181295.1). Classification (NCBI taxonomy): domain Eukaryota; kingdom Metazoa; phylum Chordata; class Mammalia; order Primates; family Galagidae; genus Otolemur; species Otolemur garnettii. The sequence continues at coordinate 12,132,795 of NW_003852421.1, read as the reverse complement.
ACGTTAGCACTCTGCTCTGCTAATGCTCACATACGTCTCTCAGTACTGGGGAGGTGCTGGGCACCGAGCTCTGTTTAGTTTATCTCACTGAATTCTCACAATACCCTCACATGGTAAATATTATTCCCATTTTAGAGATGACTCTACTGAGGCACAGAGAGCTTCAATATCTTGATAAAACATCATTATCAATAAATGGTGGACCAGGGATTTCAACCAGGCCATCTGGCAGCCGAGCCTACTCACTTAGCATCTACCCTGTGCTACTTCCCAACAGAGCATACTGGAATCATTGTCAGGAGTTGAGGCTAAAGCTGCTCCTGCCCCAGCCTCTCTGGGATGGAAGGCAGTGCTGCTGGGATTGCTGCACGCTCTGCTCTGGCAGTACTGCTCTCTCCTGCAGCCTCCCCGTTCTGTATCCTTAACTGTGGAGCCCTATTGAGGCTGGTTTGGAGGAAATGGAACTACTTACAGCTTGAAAAGGTCTTTTCTGTGTCCTTTTGTTTTGTTTCAGGGGACTACCTGCCTAGCAGCACATCAACATTTACATAATAGTGAGGTGTGCCACTTTGGAGTCCTGCGGTTCAAAGCAAAAGCAACCTGATACATTTGTGGTTGTGAGGCATTCCACTGGTAGCTGGGTGTAGTGTAGGGTTTCTGAAATGTGGGTCAAGTACAGACACATTTCTAAAGACAAGTGTTCTTGTGGATCATAAAGACCACATCCACGGTCCCTCAGTGTGAGAAATGCTGACACATAGTAGAAAGGGCAACGCCAAACCTGAACTTGGAGAATCTAGATTCTTGTCCTGCCATCACCACTATTGAGAAGGTTCTTTATTGTTGCCTCATTTGTAAAATGAGGTAGGCCCGATCAGCACTTACAAAAGGCTGCAAACCCAAATGGGGCAAGCCTGGGACCTAAATAGGTGCCCAGACCTGGTGAAAGCAATAGTGAGCCCAGGCACTGTGGCTGAGAAGTGTGCAGGCGTATTTATTCTTCTGATTTCTAAAGGGGCCTGGCATCCATGTCTTCATGCAAAAATATACTGATTCTAAGAGTTGAAACTAACGTTTAAAACATTGGGAGAACCAAACAAAAAGCACTTTTGTGAGCCAGAGCCAGGACCATAAATCCAGTTCAAGATTCTGGAGGAGGCTCGGCGCCTATAGCTCAACCGGCTAT
>NW_003852421.1:12123257-12130247 GCF_000181295.1 Otolemur garnettii | reverse complement strand
AAAAAAAAAAAAAAAAAAAAAGAAAAGAGGAAGGGCTTTATTCCAGCCTGCAGAGCTATGGCACAGAAGAACTCAAAATGGCTATGCTCCAACTGGCTTGGTCTTCCTTTCATCCCCAGTCAAAAAGTTCCAGCCCACGGGTACCTTTCTCAATGGTCAGTTTGAATCAAGCTGGAAAAGCATGGAACAGAATCAGAGGCTTTTACAGAATGGGAAGCAAGCATTAGTTTCCAGGTCCCAGGAAGTTAAGTTTCTACAAATTTTGAAGAGCTGAGTCACCACAGGGAGGACCTGTCAGGTGCATCCTTGGGGTCTCCTTGAGAAGACCTCCATTCTCTTAGACCTTACTTTTTCCTGGTAGGCTCTCTCGGTTTAAAAGAAACTGTTCAGCAGCTCCAGGGAGCTAGAGCAAGATGATGTGATCTCCCTAGCAAGCAGCAACTCCCAGCTGTGTGTCTGGGCTCCCTGCTGTGCGGGCTCAGTTTTACTCCGCGCTGCTCCGGCACCTTGGCATTCTGCCATAACCGAAGCGTGAAATCACTATTCCAGAAGGAAAACCCAGCTCTAAAGAAATCACCAAGTTCAAATAGCCAGCCAGCTGGTCTCAGTCCCTCTCAAGTTCTTTGGGCTTATCTTGCAGCAAGTGGCAGCGGTGCTTTCTTGAAAATGGCTCTCTGAAAGGCAATTAGTTTCTGAATGCAGTTCAACCTCCCCTGCTTGTAAGTTCCTCTTAGACCTTTCACTGTCCTCGTGGGTAATCTGTGGAGAAAGAGGCTGTCATGTTCGGGAGTGTACACTGCAACCAAGCTAAAAGGGACACAATAATACAAGAGTTTGGGAGCCTCCCCTGAAAATGTGTGAGGGGGTGTTTGCTGCATTCACACAGTTGAAAGGATGTAGGGTGTTGACGTCCTGGCAGACTCAACAGATAAAAACTGCTGCTCAGATGTGGCAGGGAACCAACACGTGTGCATGCACGTGTGTGTGTGTGTGTATTACAGACCTGCCTACCTTCTTTCTTTCAGTGATAATCCAAATAGTTATACAATTATTTTACCACCTTTTTATTTTGAGACAGAATCTCACTTTGTCTCCCTTAGTAGAGTGCCATGTCATAGCTCATGGCTCACAGCAACCTCAAACTCTTAGGCACAAGCAATCCTCTTGCCTCAGCCTCCTGAGTAGCGGGGACGATAGGCCCCCACCATAATGCCTGGCTATTTTTGAGACAGGGGTCTCACTCTTGCTTATGCTGGTCTGGAACTCCTGAGGTCAAGGAATCCACCCACTTCAGCCTCCCAGAGTGCTACAATTACAGGCGTGAGCCACTGTACCCAGCCCCTAACCTAATGGTGGGGGATTTATTTGGAATGATCTAAAGAAACGAATGTAAGGATGTAAGAGAATAAAAATGAAGGAAAATTGTAATCCTAGCACTCTGGGAGGCTGAGGCAGGGGATTACTTGAGCCCAGGAGTTTGAAACTGCAGTGATCATGCCGCTACATTCCAGCCTGGGTGACAGAGTGAGACCTTGTCCCCTCACCCCCCAAAAAAATAGAACAAAGAAAAGAAATACAAAGACATCATCAGGAAAATCTTTTGAACATTGCAATGTAATTATCTTAATATAGTATCTAAAGGGAAATAACTGGGAGGTTCATCAGAGAGAAGGATGTGAAACTGAGATGAGATGAAACCATTTCACAGCATTTCATTTGCAGAGCCTTTATGTTGAGAGTGTGGGAGGAAAAAGTAAAGGACCATGTGATGTTTTCCAAAACTCGCCCATGCCTCTAACTCTCCTCTCAACAAATCTGGAAACCTCAATTAGTGAGATTTCCAGGATTTGCTTCACTTCCCACAACATCTCCCCCTTCTCTTGAGAGGGAGGACGTGTTAGTTAACTCCCTGCCTCTGCTCCCCGCACCATCCAATCTATCATGAGGCAGACACGACTCCAGCACGGATTCTGTACTTGAGTCTTTCTGCCTGGCTAAGGGAAGTTTGCAGACCTGTATGGATGTCACCAACTTTTCTGGGGCTCTAGCTGGATCACGCCCCACTTCCCAACTGTGCATGGGAGTTTGGGGATAGAAACCCAACAATAACATCACATCTTTGGCAGCTTTGTGCCGGGAAATCCTCTCCCACACTGCAGCACGCTTTTCACTCGCAAAGGGTTTGAACTATCAGGCTTTCTAGTGGGATCAATGGCATGACCTTCCTTTGCTTTTGATGCACACCCATAATTACAGGTGTCCTCCAAAGCACGAGCTCCGCCTCCCTTTTCTGTTCTGTCTGTTCGGGATAAGCAGGGCCGATATCAAGTGCTCTATTTGTCTTTCACAAACTGGAACTCACATGTGAGCATCAGGGGCGCTCCTAATCCAACCAGCACCTCCTCCGAGTGCCTGCACACGTGTATTTTAAGTATAAACCTAAGCATGAAAGTTGCTGATAAAAAACACTATTATTTACATGTTCATTGACAAACGATGTATATTAGATGCTCTTTTGCCATTTCACGCAAATTGATGTTTTGACAGGTGCCATGTTATTTGGATGGCAGGATTCAAAGTACATTTCTTCCTCTTCAGCTCTCCTTGAGTTTCCTGTACAGGGTACAAATGCCAGACCAGCATAATAGGTAGATTTGTTAGCCAGAGGTAACTGTCAAAGCCAAAATTCACAAGTTCTAGGGAAGACCCTGGCGGTACTTCATGATATTTCATTTCATAAGGTGGTTTAAGTGGAGTTTAGTTCATTCTTTTTCTTTCCTCTGGTGAATCCTCAGCCTTGAAATGGAGGGGCAAACAAAGACTTGGCAAAGCAGATTTGATGACCCCGTCTGTTACACGAGAAGGAAAACATCCATTCTGTTTTTAACAGCTTTGTGGGCCTCACTGAAGGGTCATTTAGAGATCTCTCTGGGGAAGCACAGCACTCTCTCTCTCTCTTTGGCTATGCTACCCTGTGGAGAAGTTCTATTTCCTTCTTTCTACTGATACAAGGAGATGAGTTTCACGGAAGCCTATCATTTGGACAATTCTTGTACTCCTTACCTCATTTAACACAGAGACAATTGGTACATTTCCTTAGTAATATCTCCAGAGGCTAAGTGGCCCTTGGTAGAGTGCTGGGGCGTCACAGCTCACAGCAACCTCCAACCTTTGGGTTTAAGCCATTCTTTTGCCTCAGCCTCCCAGTAGCTAAGACTACAGTCTCGCTTTTTTTAAAGCTTGTTTTTGGGTGGTTCCTGTGGCTCAAGGAGTAGGGCACTGGCCCCATATACCGGGAGGTGGGGGTGGGAGTACATTCAAGCCCAGCCCTGGCTAAAAACTGCAAAAAAAAAAAAAAAAAACCCTTGTTCTTAGCAAGAAGATGCTGTTATTTATATTCTGCCACTTAGGTACTTAATTTCTATATTTGAACCTAGACTTTGAATTCCCAAGCTAAAGTGAAAGCCCTCCACGCTCACTCAGGCTCATTATCTTGAGGCTGCTGGGGTGTGGTCATGGCTTTAGGTATAAACCTAAGCATAAAAGTTACTGATAAAAACACTATTATTTAGATGTTCATTGACAAACGACATATATTAGATGTTCTTTTGCTATTTCACAGAAATTAATGTTCTGAATTCCTAAGCTGGAGTGCGTCCCCTCCGCGCTCGCTTGCGCTCATTATCTTGAGGCCGCTGGGGTGTGGTCATGGTTGGAAGACTTGAAGGACTTCAAACCTTTCAGAGGTTGTGCTTTTTATACATTTCCCCTGCCAGTCTCCTTCAGCCTTTGTTCAGGTTCTTTTAACAGGGCCGTGAGGTGCTTGTCTAGATTCTGCCCTTCAGCCCTAATTGTTCAGAAGAACTGGGAGCTGCTCTTCAAGTGAGAACAGAAAGAATTCCCTCTTCTTTGGAAACCAGTGTATGCCTTTCATGTAAAACTCTCTCAGTCTAACCTAAAAACTGCTAATAAAAGAATTAGAAGGAACATGGTAAAGTCAATTATCTGTGTCTGGAAAGGCAGGAGGCCCACCTGGGAAAGGCGCAGGAAGGAGGGTGCTGAAGGATGTCAGGGGGTTCTCAGTTACGGTGAAGCTCCCTTGACCCAGGTCCCTCTCCTTCCCGGAATGGCCCACATGCTATGACTGACTGATGTGGGAATACACAGGACAGGTCATCTCGGCCAACTTGGTACAGTTCTGAGAGGACCTTTTAGCTCCAGTGCTCTCAGTAGACAGAAGCTGTTGTGAGGCCTGAATCACAGCCCAACTTCTGCTCACACCTTCCACAGAAGTTGATCCCAGGGACAGTCCAGAATCAACATCCTGTACACAAAATTCCGGGAGACCCAACCTGCCACAGAGTGATGTTCATTTGGACAATGAAAGGATGTCACTGTGGTCCGCTGTCTTCTTCATCACTGTCAGATGCTGGTCTGTTATCACTAACAACAACTATAACTAGCCTCTCTGATAAGGAACAACACCGAAACAAAATTGTACAGAGCGTAAGCGAATAGCAAAGAGCAGAAATTGCTGCCTTTACCTCATCGACAACAGCTTCAGTGACACTAAATTGGCAGCATCTCATTTTTGTTACTGCATTTCATACAGATATATATATACATATTTTTTTTTTTTTTTTTTTTTTTGGAAACAGAGTCTCAGACTGTTGCCCTTGGTAGAGTGCTGTGGCGTCACAGCTCACAGCAACCTCAAATTCTTGGGCTTATGTGATTCTCTTGCCTCATCCTCCCAAGTAGCTGGGACTACAGGTGCCCACCACAACGCCTGGCTATTTTTTTTTTATTGCAGTTATCATTGTTTTTCAGCTGACCCAGGTCGGGCTTGAACCCGCCAGCCTCAGTGTATGTGGCCAGTGCCCTACCCACTGAGCTACGGATGCTGCCATCTCACAGATAGTTATGAAGTAGATCCTATCCTCTTTCTGTGAATTAGGAAACAGGCTTGGAGATGGAGAAAACTTGACCAGACCACAGGGCCAGGATGGATCTAGCACCCCATCCCCTGAATCGACCACGGCACCTTGCTGCCCTCCGCATCCTGGCTGCCCAGCTAGCGTGCCGCTGCAGCCAACATGTAATTAAATAATGCCTTACTCGTGTCAATTTTGAAAACTGGACCTTGCCTGAGAAGAATATTGCTCTCGATTCGAGCTACATCCTAGTATACTAGTGCAAAACTTACCCTGTGGTGTAAAGCAGGGTCCAGTTAAGGTCTGCACAGCCTGGAGGCTGCATGAAGTTGAGTCTCTAAAGCCCATTGAATAGAGAGGATGAAACTAACAGCTTTTTATTCTGCCTTGATGTTATTCCTCTTTTCGGGTATTTATGGACAAAGTGTGTACGGGGGCAGGTCAGTATTCTTGTCCTTGGAACTATTTTATGAAAACAGTTCAGTCCTTTGACCCCAGGTGGCTGGTGTCCTGCACCCTGTGGCGAGCATTTTATGTCCCTGCCTCACCCCTGGCTTCCTCTGCATCCTTTATTATTGCTTTGCTCTCATTTCCTTCATTACTTAAAATACTTATTTCGTCTTTTAACTTGCAATTTATGTTCTTCTCGGCTGTTCCAAATCCTTTTTAGAAAACCATTTCTGTGTTCTGTATTAACTCCATCTTTTCCTTGTAATAATAGCACCTAAGTAGTAGCTTCTTAATCTTCTAGAAACCATGCAGATATCTGCATCAGTGTGGTGGAGAAGGAATATATATGCTTCTCCCACATACTTGCTAACATCAGGGAGGCAGAGTTACATAGAACAGCATAGGATTTAAAGTTAAATGGACAGGGGTTGAAATCCCAGTCCGACCAATAATGTGGCTTTGGGCACTGCCTTTGTCCACACTAAGCACTCTGAATGTATAACACTTAACTTGAAAAGTGAGGTGGAGTAAGGCCAGGCACAGTGGCTCATGCCTGTAATCCTCGCACTCTGGGAGGCCGAGGTGGGCGGATTGCTTGTGTTCATAGGTTGGAAACCAGCCTGAGCGGGAGCAAACCCCATCTCTACTAAAAATAGAAAAACTAATTTTCGAGCCCAAGAGTTTGAGGTTGCTGTGAGCTGTGACTGCCACAGCACTCTACCCAGGGCAACAGCTTAAGATTCTGTCTCAAGAAAAAAAAAAAGTTAGGTAGACTAAATAATGTATGTGAACGTCAGAAGTTTTTCAATAAATGGACCTATTATTGTTTTCAGGAGACTTTAAACTCCTTGTGGGAAGGGATGGACCTAATTCAACTCTGGCCTCTGAAATAGTGCCTGGGAGTATTGAGTGCACTCTACAGTAATGATGCTCGACAGAATGGCTGTGGTGACATCATGGCGGGGGGGGGAGGCGAGTGACAGATCGTGAGCTCTGCCATTAATCAGCTGTTTGACTGTTGGGATGCTTCTTGGGCCTCTGTTTCCTAAAAGGCAAAATGAGGAGGTTTTAACTGCATCATTTCTATCATCCCTTCCAGCTTAAAGTTGGATGATGTTATGGGGTCTGATAAATATTTAGTCCCAGAGATGGGTAGGACAGATCAGAGATGCCCATCCTTTCTCCCACACTGCTGCACAGGAAGATGGCTGTGCTCTGAGCTTAGCCTTGCCTGGGGCTGCCCCACTCCTAGGTCTGCATGAGAGGGAAGGGAGGCACCCAGGAGTCACCACTGGCAGCAACAAGCTGCAACAAGGCACCGCTGCTTCAACCCCTGTCACAGCGCCTTCCAGCCAGACTGCTTGGCTCCTTGGGTTATCTCAGGACAGAGGGACAGAAACCCTAATTCCAACTAGCACTTTACTTACCACTCTGGTTGAATCTGCTGGCCCAAAGAAAACCTTGCAAATTTACTGAAGGAAGCTTAGGAAGCCCCAGAAAAGAGGGATGGCCTCTCAAAGTAAAGATGATTAACTTTGAAGGTAAGAACTACATCCGTGGCTTGGCGCCTGTGGCTCAAATGGCTAAGGCGCCAGCCACATACACC
>NW_003852421.1:12118515-12122511 GCF_000181295.1 Otolemur garnettii | reverse complement strand
AAAAAAAAAAAAAAAAATGTCTAACATATAAACATTGAAGGAAATACCTAGACCCTTGAACAATGTGAGGACTGGGGACGCTAAGCCCCTGCACAATCAAAAATCCAAGTGTAACTTTTGACTCTCCCAAACTTACCTACTCATAGCCTACTGTTGACTGGGAGCCTTACCAATAATGTAAACAGTCCATCAACACATATTTTGTATATGTATTATACACTGTATTCTCACAATAAAGTAAGCTAGAGAAAAGAAAATATCAAGAAAATCATAAAGAAGAGAAGATATACTAACTATTCATTAAGTGAAGGTGGAACCATCATAATGATCTTCATTCTCCATCTTCATGTTGAGCAGGCTGAGGAGGAGGAAGAGGAAGGGTTGGTCTTGCTGTCCCAGGGTGGAAAGGCAGGCAGGCGAGGCAGGCACACTCGGGGTACCTTTTATTGAAAAGAACTGACATATAACTGGACCTGCACTGTTCAAACCTGTACGGCTTAAGCGTCAACTGTAATAGAAATTTACTCCTAATCTGGGGGGCTAGGCTGAGCTTTAAAGCCAGGGTGAAATGGTGGGTAAATAGAAACATCCTCCCCCGGTCCTCTCTCTGGCAATATTGTGACCTAAGATATCTTTACCTCCCCAAACCCCAGCACACCTTCAAGAGCTCTCAGCCTTTGGAAAAGGTGAAAATGTCCTGGAAAAACAGAGCCTGATGCTGACATTGCCTCCTGCTAGATTCCAGGGCTTTTCTGATTGATTATTTCGCTTTCTGAATTTGTTAGGTTCCTTTGTTTCCTTTTGTCACATAGTTGCTCCCATTTTTTGCTGTAACAGTTTATTTCCAGTGAGTCACTCCAAACTGGGGGTGCCCAGCAGACCCAACTGGTCAATCGTGCATATTGGGACCAGATTATGACAATGGCAAGCTTAAAGCCTCCTGACTTTAGATGCCTAAAAGGGCCCAAAAGAATGTTTCTTACACAGAAGTATATTCCTTTTTATAATAAATTGTTTCATTAATGTGTTCCCAGTAGATGTAGTGGCAAATATTAGAGAGGTTAAGTCCCATTGTTTTAACTGACCTGGCAGACTTGGTCTGTTTTGTCAACTCATCCATCAGGAAAATCCTCCCTTTATAGTGTTCAAATTAAGACCCAATTTGGCAAACCATTCTCTGCCTAAACTCTACTTTTTGTCTTGTGAGATTTATAATTTATATGCCTGGATAGCTAATATTTTTTTTTTTTGGAGACAGAGCCTCAATTTGTCCCCCTGGGTAGAGTACTGTGGCATCATAGCTCCAGCAACCTCCAACTCCTGGGCTCAAGTGATTCTCCTGCCTCTGCCTCACAAGTAGCTGGGACTACAAGCACCTGCCACAACGCCTGGCTATTTTATGGTTGCAGCCATGATTGTTGTTTGGTGGGCCCAGGCTGGATTCAGACCCACCACCTTAGGTAAGGTGACCAGATTTTAACATTGGTAAAGTGGGACACTATTGATGGGGGGCAGGGCAGGGCGGGGCAGGGGCAGGGCCTGACAACAATGCAAACTTTGGTAAGCAGTTCTCGATAATTACTTCTCAACAATTATTTGTTATTATTACAGTTTAACATCATAAAATTAACAAAAATAATATAAAACTCATATCCTGGCGAAATAGACATGGCAGCCAAAAACCATATATTCCCTTACTGTTATCCCACCCGTTTGTGCATTCTTTCCAAAAATTGGGACTTTTTTAAAATGCCGCAGGACGCAGGACAGATTGTTAAAAATCAGGACTGTCTTGCCAAAAGTGGGACTTCTGCTCACCCTAACCTTAGGTGTATGTGGCTGGCGCCTTAGCCATTAGAGCCACAGGCACTGAGCCTGGATAGCTAATATTAATTATGCCAGGTACTGATCTAAAATCTTGACACTTTAATGATGTGCAACAACCCTAAAAGTGAGTTGCTATGATTACCCTCACTTAGCAAGTGATGACATGGACTTAGCCCCGCCAGATACAACTTGGTAAGAAGCAGAGGCAGGATTTGAATCCAGGTCTGGCCAATACTAGGGTCCAAGTTTATGAAATGTGTACAGCTTTCCAGCCTTTTTTGAGCTACCTCTTCAGTAGTGTCTTTTTTTTTTTTTTTTTTTTGAGACAGAATCTTACTTTGTCACCCTCGGTAGAGTGCCATGGCGTCATAGCTCACAGCAACCTCAAACTCCTGGGCTCAAGTGATTCTCTTGAGAATCAAGTAGCTGAGACTGCAGGCACCCACCATAATGCCTGGGTATTTTTAAAGATGGGGGTCTTGCTCTTGCTCAGGCTGGTCTTGAACTCCTGAACTCAAGCAATCCACCTGCCTCGGCCTCCCAGAGTGTTAGGATTACAGGTGTGAGCCACCACGCCCAGACCTTTAGTAGTGTCTTGAAACTTAAAAACCCCTGCTCAAACTAATTTTTTTAAACTAAAAACAAAATAGGGATTACAGAGAAAACCAGTTATATTGAAATACAGTCATCAAAATGTTTTTAATATGTGATATAGTAATTTTATTAATACATTAAACAGCAAGATCTAGTGGCAGTTTGTGAGTATAAACATCAAATTTTAAAATCATTGCAACAAACATAATGTGATTTTAAAATATCCATGAATTCTATTGGTGACAGGTACTCCAAAACCTGCTGGGAATTGTTTCCTACATTCATAACCGAAGGAAATGCTCCTAATTCCTCCTTAGAGGTTAGGAGAAATAAAAATGTAATTTTTCCCCATTCCAGTTTGTGGGCCCCCTGAAATCTCACCATGGACCCTGATGGATTCTAGTCTAGGAACTTTTGTAAATAGATTGATTCTTAAAAATAATTTAAGACTTTAGTACCTGCATTATCTTTTATTTTTCTACGTATAAGGAGCACCTGGGACCTGGTAGGCATTGAAGCTGGTTCAGGATCTGCATCTACTCTTTTTGCCCACTAAGGGAACCAAATATATAGACCAGTAATATACAATTATAACACGGCACCAAGATATAAGAATTATTATGGACATGCTCGTTCATGATTTCTAAGTGTAAGCTGTTGACTGTACACTCCTTCTGGCTAAGCAGTCTAAAATAGACTTCTACCATTATGTCACTCTTCAGCCTCTCTCATCTTTCACAAATGCCTCCCACCACACATCCATGCTAAGTTGGGGGGGCGGTTTAAATTAGTCGTTCTATTGGTCAGAGTCTGAGTATCTAAAAGTAAAGGAAAATCACTGCAGGGAATACTTTACACAGATGATGGAAGAACTGAGAAGACAATGGGGAACAGTGAGGCAACTGAGAGATGAGAGATGGAAGAAACACCCAGAGGCTGGAAGAAAAAGGGAGGTCATATTGCCAGAGTGCAGAGACTGGGACAGCCCACGGGAAGGTGGGAACCCAGTGGGCCAACATTTAGCAGGAGTGGTCATAGCCATGACCAAGAGAGAGGAGAGACATTCCCTTGCTTCTCCCTTTTCCCTTCTTTCAATCTCCCATCAGTGCCTCCCCCTGGACAAACTCCTCTAGAAATCAGCTGATAAGGAGAATCTGAGAGGAACAGGTGTGAGAGTCGGTCCCTTGTGTTGTTAGAATGTCATAGAGAAGACCTGGCAGGAAGCAAGAGATGGACTCAAACAGAAATAAGCCCTAAACTAGCATAGTACCACTCCTTCTTGGCATGCAATGCTACTTCCTGTCCCTTCTCCTCGATATAAGACTTTGAAAAGTCTCTATCGGTACATCTGTTAAATTTAGTTAAGATTGTGTTTTATGGCTCAGCGCCTGTGGCTCAAGCTTCTAAGGCGCCAGCCACATACACCTAAGGTGGCGGGTTCGAATCCCCAGCCTGGGCCTGCCAAACAACAATGACGGCTGCAACCAAAAAATGGCCAGGCATTGTGGCAGGCGCCTGTGGTCCCAGCTACTTGGGAGGCTGAGGCAGGAGACTCGCTTGAGCCCAGGAGTTGGA
>NW_003852421.1:12108703-12118052 GCF_000181295.1 Otolemur garnettii | reverse complement strand
AGCCAGGCATTGTGGTGGGCACCTGTAGTCCCAGCTACTTGGGAGGCTGAGGCAAGAGAATCGCTTAAGCCCAAGAGTTTGAGGTTGCTGTGAGCTGCGATGCTATGGCACTCTGCTGAGGGCGAAATAGTGAGACCAAGTCAAATTTCAGACACAAAATTAAATTTGGTCCTTTTTTACTATCTCTGTGGCAAATATTTATTCCAACATCTTCCTGTATGTTGTAGGCAAGACCTTCAAAGAGAAAATAAAGAGACAACAACCTGTGATTCATGCACTCCTTAGTTTTCATAGCGAGGCCTACAGAGTCATGAAGATATCGTCCACATTATCTCTGATGGTCACGTTATTCCATCTGAGTGTCTGCTGGTTTTCTATAGAATCTCAGATAAACAGCCCAACCACTAGTGAACTGACATTTGGTTGTCCCCAAGCCAGTCAGCAAACACCAGAGACTCTGTGTCTTCTACTTTGGGTAGTAAGAGGATTTCCCAAAACTTCCAGTGCCTAAGAATCTTTAATTTGCTCCAGAATCTTAATCTGTCATTTGCTCCAGATACTTCTGAATATCTGAAATAACTCACTGTGGGACAAAGGTCCCTCTGTCTCATACCCCAAAACATGAATTCTCAGTAGAGGTGATATTGCCTACAAGAGAAAAGAAATATTTTTTCTTGGTGAGGAGGGGAAAAGGGGTGAAAAAAACTTGGATTTTACAATGGTTTGGGATCCTCCAAGGATCAACCCTATCTGACAACATCTTATTCCTTAGTATTTAATTGCTCGTGTAGAAAGAAATTTAATTTAATTTTAAACTTTAATTACTAATAATTAATTTAATTTTTCTCCTTGGTGGACAAAAATTCAGAAAAAAGTAGAGAAACATTGCCCCAGAGGATGAAGGGTACTTTCTTCTTCCCTTTCACCTTTTTGATACATTCTTACACCAATAGAATTTTTCACTTCACTTAGGAATCTTTCTTTAGGTATTAGACCTTTCATCCTGCTTAAACAATCTTCTTTAAAACTACAAGTTCTAGTTCCAAACAATAAAAATCAGTTTTGATGGATTGAACCAATAAAAAGACTTATAAATAGATCATTGAGACCTGAGGAAAATTTTCCAAATTACAACAAAATAAGTTTTAAGAAAACCTGGAAACAATGATTTGATAAAGAAAAAAAAGCAACAATTTATCAAGATAAAAATAAACAAAACCAGATAAATCCAGAAGCTAGTCTTTGAAAAGAATAATAAATATCTCTAAAACCATGGATACAGGAGAAATTAAATATAATTATAAATAAATATTAGGGCATTTGTGGTGGCTCACACCTGTAATCCCAGTGCTTTGGGAAGCCAAGGCTGGAGAATTGCTTGAAGCTAGGAGTTTGATGAGCCTGGGCAACATAGACTCCATTTCTACAAAAATAATTTAAAAACGAGCTGAGCATGAGGCCCAAGCCTGTAGTACCAGTCATAAAGGATGCTGAAATGGGAGGGATCTCTTGAGCCCAGGAGTTTGAAGTTATAATGAGCTATAATCATGCCACTGTGCTCCTGCCTGAGTGACAGGGTGTCTCTAAAAAATGAATAAATAAGGCCGAGCATGGTGGCTTATGTCTGTGATCCCAGCACCTCAGGTGGCAGAGGTGAAAGGATTGCTTGAGCTGCATTCAAGAAAGACCATCCTAAGCAAGAGTGAGATTCCTCTCTACTGAAACTAGAAAAATTAGCCAAGTGTTGTGGTGGGGGCCTATAATCCCAGATACTCAGGAGGCTGAGGCAGGAGGATCACTTGAACTCAGGAATCTGAGGTTGCTATGAACTAAGCTGACACCATGGCCCTCTAACCCAAGAGACAAAGCAAAACTCTGTCTCAAACAAAAAAAGTTAAATAACTAAATATGTAAGTGATTATTACATACAACTCTATGGCAAAACATTTTAAAATATAAAAGAAATAAATTCTTTTCTAGCAAAATTAAAATTAGAAAATCCAATAAGAAGAGGAAAGCTTGAATAAGTCAGTCATCATAGCAGATACTGGAAGGTAATTAGAGATCTACCACTGGACAAACAGGAGCAGAAGGCTTTACAACTGAGCTTTAACCTCTTAAAAATAGATTATTTCCATGGTTTTTAAAAATATTCCAGCCCTTATAAAAAGATGAAAACTTCTCCGATTTATTGTAAGAAGACTATATAATACCAGATCTAGAAAACCATTACAAGAAAATAAAATTTTGAATCAATCTCATATGTGTATGAAAATTATCAATTCTAAATAAAACTTTAACAAATAAGACCCAGCAACATGTTAAAGAATAATAAAACAGAGCAGAGATAATTTTTTTTTTTTTGAGACAGAGTCTTACTATGTTGCCCTCGGTAGAATGCCATGGTGTCATGGCTCACAGCAACCTCAAACTCTTGGGCACAAGTGATTCTCTAGTCTCAGTCTCTCAAATAGCTGAGACTACAGGTACCTGTCACAACACCTGACTATTTTGTTGTTGTTGTTGTTGTTGCAGTTATCATTGTTGTTTTAGCAGGCCCAGTCTGGGTTCAAACCCGCCAGCCTTAGTGTATGTGGCTGGCACCCTACCCACTGAGCTACAGGCGTGGCCCAAATCAGATCTAATTTTAAAACTAAAAATAATACAGCAGGACTTGTGTAACTTAACACACAAATGAATATCAGGAAGTCTACTAACATAATCTATTATATGAACAAATTAAAGGAAAAAAGAATGATAAAATTCTGGAACCATTTCTATTAAAGACATACTAAACTAGTATGTCACCATTGACATTATTTTATTTATTTATTTTTTTTTTAAGACAGAGCCTCAAGCTGTCCCCCTGGGTAGAGTGCCATGGCATAGCTCACAGCAACCTCCAACTCCTGGGCTCAAGTGAGTCTCCTGCCTCTGCCTCCCAAGTTGCTGGGACCACAGGCTATTTTTTTTTTTTTTTGGTTGCAGCCATCATTGTTGTTTGGCAGGCCTGGGCTGGATTCGAACCCACCACCTTAGGTGTATGTGGCTGGCGCCTTAGCCACTTAAGCCACAGGCGCCAAGCCCACCATTGACATTATTATTTAACATTGTCCTGGAATTTTTAGTAATTGAAACAAGATTAAAATGTAAAATAACATCAGCGTGGAAAAAGAAGAGGTAGAAGCAGAAAATCCAAAAGACCCTGTTACAAAAAAAATTATTACACTTAATAAGAGAACTAGGTAAAGTGACTGGAGAAAAAATAAGTGTACAGGCTCAGCACCCACAGCACAGTAGTGAGGGCACCAGCCACATATACCAAGGGTGGCAGGTTCAAACCCAGCCCTGGACAGCTAAACAACAATGGCAACTGCAACAAAAAATAGCGTGACGTTGTGGCAGACACCTGTAGTCCCAGCTACTTGGGAGGCTGAGGCAAAAGAATCTCTTAAGCCCAAAAGTTGGAGGTTGCTGTGAGCTGTGATGCCACAGCACTCTATCAAGGAAAACACAGTGAGACTCTGTGTCAAAAAAGAAAAAAAAAAATAGGGTACAAAAAACAGTAAGTTTTCTCCATTACAGAAATAAATCTTAAAAATGGATATGAAAGAAATGATTCCATTCACAGTAAACACAACAGTTATAAAATGCTTAGGAATATTTAAAAAACGGAGAAGAAAATTATAAAAATCTTAAGTAAGAATATAAACTAAGATATGCAAAAATGTAAAGGTAAATCATGACTTTGATGAACAAAAAATTTAATATTATAAAAAGGTCAATACTCCCAAATTAATATATAAATTTAATAAAACTCTAATTGGAATTCCAACAGGGGTTCTTTCTTGGTAAAGGAAAAAGGAGAAAAGGAGAATTAAATAAATATCTTAGAGTTTAAACCAATGCATAAGTATCCAAGAATAACCAAGAAAAACATAAAAAAGATTAGTGAAAGGAGGGAGGCCATGATTCAACAAATATAAAGGCACACAATAATCTGCTGGAATAAAATAAATATGTTAATTGGCATAGAATAGACAAAAATGCAATAGACAACCCCAAATTTAAGTCAAATTATATGTGAGAATTAAGTACATGATAAAGATGGCATTTTATCTATGTGGCAAAAGAACATATGATTTAATAATTGGTGGTGAAGGCTCGGCGCCTATAGCTCAACCGGCTAAGGCACCAGCCACATACACCTAAGGTGGCGGGTTCGAATCCCCAGCCCGGACCGCCAAACAACAATGACGGCTGCAACCAAAAAATAGCCAGGCGTTGTGGCGGGCGCCTGTGGTCCCAGCTACTTGGGAGGCGGAGGCAGGAGACTCGCTTGAGCCCAGGAGTTGGAGGTTGCTGTGAGCTGTAATGCCACTGCACTCTACCCAGGGGGACAGCTTGAGGTTCTGTCTCAAAAAAAAAAATAATAATAATAATTGGTGGTGATACAAATAGTCATCTAATTGGAAGAAAATAAAACTAGATCTCTGTCTCTTACCATATACAAAGATAAATTCCAGATGGCTAAAAGACTTACATATACAATTTTAAAAATTTAAATTCCACCAAATAACAAAAAGACAACACATGGACAAGACTGAAAAAGTAGATTACACAGAATAAAAAATAGATAACTTATCATAAATTGAAAACCATTGCGAAAAAACATCATCAATAACAAATATTTACGAGCTTGCAATTCAGAAGACACATGGGACTTAATTATACCACACAGAAATGTCTTCAAATTGAAAGAAGCAATAAGAAAAATAAGTCAAAAGATATGAAAAGACTATTCACAAGAGGACAAATTCAAATGATCAACAAATGAAAAAACCAAACTCACTAAGAGTTGAGAAAATGCAAATTAAAATAATAATAAGATATTTTACTCTTAACAGCATGGCAAATATTTTAAAGAATTATAATGCCTATCACTGGCAAAATTTCTGATTGAGAGAAATGTGACTATTTCTTTTTCGGAAAGCAGTCTGGCAGCATCGATTACATTTAAATATACAAACACACACATACACACACCTTTTTTTTTAGGGGGAAAAACAGAAAATCTTATACTTAGAAAATATTATACTTAATGGTAAAATTTTGAAAGCATTCCCTTTGAGATCAAAAGCAAAAGAAAGACTTCTGCTAATACTTTTCTAATTTAGCATTACGCTAGACCCTAGCCAGAGCATAAAATAAGGAAAAGTTTTAAGATTGTTAGAGAAGAAAGAACTGTCATTTTTCATATAGTAAAATTATATGCCTAGAAAATTTTTAAAAGCCTCAGAAATTATAAGTAGAGGGTTTACAAGTTTGCTTAATACAAAATTAATACATATAATCAGTCTTATTTCTAAATACCAGCCACCAGGCTGGGTGCCTGTGACTCAAGTGGCTAAGGCGCCAGCCACATACACCTAAGGTGGAGGGTTCAAATCCAGCCTGGGCCACCAAATAACAATGATGGCTGCAACCAAAAAATAGCCAGGCATGTGGCAGGCACCTGTGGTCCTAGCTACTTGGGAGACTGAGGCAGGAGACTCTCTTGAACCCAGGAGTTGGAGGTTGCTGTGAGCTGTGATGTCACAGCACTTTACCCAGGGGACAGCTTGAGGCTCTGTCTCAAAAAAAAAAAAAAAAATACCAGCCACCAAATAGTTTGAAAATAAGCAATTAAAAATTTGGAGAATTTTATAGTTCTCTTTATGGAGAGAACTATAAAATATTCCAGAGAACTTAAAGATTACACAACTGCAGAGATGTAAGATAGATTAGAGTACCCCTGCCAGTTCTCCCCAGTTCAATAGATATGGGGCAATTCCAGTCAAAATTTCCAAGAAATGATTTTTTTATGAAACTTGACAAATTTATTCTAAAATTTATATTAAAATTCAAAGAGCCATGAATATCTAAAATTCTTTTGAAGAGGAAGAAAGGGAGAGTCTAGCTCTACCATATATCAAGAATTTTAATGAACCTATAAAATGAAAAGAGTATAATTTTGCCTTAGAGATAGACAAATAGACTAACATAATAGAGCCCATTAGACTTCATAATTGAAGCATACGCTTTTTCTCAAGAATGATTACTTGCCCCAAGGGATGCAACTTTGGTTAAAACCCAAAAGTCCTCCCCTGTAATTTTCCTAACAGGTTTTCCAAAGAGTCCCATAGGATATATTTTCATGCCACAGACACTTTAAATACCACAGGGTCTTCTGGTAATAAGAGACAAAGGGACAAAACTACTTTGGCAGGCTGGAGAAATTTGCTCTGGGCCTTGCTCAAGGCTAACAGACTTTCAGTCATGCAATAAATGACTCAGCACACGCATTTGTATCAGTTAGGAATAGGACTGGGGAGGGGGGGGAATCCTACCATAACAGTTTATTAAATAGAGGCTTATTTTTGTCACATGCTGAGAAGTCTGGGGACAACCCGCCAGAATGGTGTAATGGCTGCCTGATGTCTTCAGCATCTCAGGGTCTTTCTGTTCCACCATCCTTCTTCACTTGTGATATGCGCTCATGCTTATTGCCTGTGGTCATGGTCAGAGTGTGGCTATCATAGCTCCAAATAGGGAGAGAAACTGAAAGGTGGCTCCTTTTCCAGAAATCTTAAGATTATGTCACAATAGCCACACTTGGTGATTCCTAGCTGCAAGGGAGTCTGACAGCTTGGTGTTGTTGTTGGTTGGTTTTTGAGACAGAGTCTCACTCTGTTACCCTGGAAAGAGTAGTAGCTCACAGCAACTTCAAACTCCTGAGTTCAAGCGATCATCTTGTCTCAGCCTCCAGAGTAGCTGGGACTATAGGCATCTACCACAACACTGGCTAGTTCTTCCATTTTTAGTAGAAATGGGGATCTCACTCTTGCTCAAACTGATCTTGAGCTCCTGAGCCAAGCAATTCACCCACCTTGGCCTCCCAGAGTGCTCTGACTTCAGGTGTGAGCCATTGTGCCTAACCAAGAAACTCTAATATTTTTTACCTAACATATTACTGCCCAGACGGAATTGGAGTGTTATTAAAAAGGAGAAATCCATATATTGGTAGACAAGTAGGTGTCTGTCACAAGACCCAAATATGTTGTATACAATTTCCAAAATTCAAAAGACACATAAAGCATTATGCTTCTCTTCATCAGTAGTAAGAATGCACTGGACAGCTACCCATCCTTCAATTTGTAGGAAATATCCTAACATTTCACAGGTGGTCTTACACATGTGCATGCTCTTTCTCTCTGTCTGCCTCTTACACAGAAATGCACACGTGCACATGCACCTAGGTGCAGAACTTTACTAAGACAACAAGCCCTGTAATTTCCTGAGATTTAGTCTCCATTTTCCAGCACGCATGATTTACCACAGCTCCCCGGCTGCATGCTACTTCCAGCTATCAAGTTTATCAGTGTGATGTCATTAATATAGTGAATCAGTTCCACACTCCGTGGACTAAACTTGATGTAAAGTCAGAGAACTGGCATAGCCCTGAAGCAGTGTGGTAAGCATATACTGCTGACTGCCAAGTGAAATCAAACTTCTGCTATCTCCCACTTTTAGGGATGGAAAGAAAAAGCAAAAGCTATTCAGTGGGGATTAAAGATTCTGCATAAACTAGGTTAGATTGCAAAGGCTGGTATAGTTTAAAAACTGGTGAGAATGATTTTGTCAGCTTTGGCTTAAGTTATTTTAACATGGTTTTATTTTTAAACCAGAAAATAGGAATGTAAAAGAACAAAATTTCTAAATATGCTAAAAGTTTGGTAGTCTCAATAGTCCTCCTGGAACTAGTAAGATTTTAATCTGCCATTTATACTTGTTTACTTTTGGGGAGCCACAGAGGAATACATTAGTATCCAAGGGTCCATCTCATTACTACATAAGAAAATTCTTATGTTCCACAATCACACACTCCTTCATTCTATTTTTGAATTAGGTAATTGGGTCTTCTCCAGATTTCAGAGCAGCATGCCTAGCCATGGCCTACATGAATCATCTAATTTGTCCCACTCAAATTCTCCAGGCCCACTCTCCCTCCCCCCCAATCAGTGCTCCAACTTTCTCTGAGGATATGGATTTGACTCTTTTTAATTCAGAAATTTTTGTGATCATACCGTGCATTTGGTTTCTGGCTTTCTTCATATTTCAGTGCCAAAAGATAAGTAATTCTTATAACAAAGCCAGGGAAGCCCCAGCTTTTTAGCATATGCTTTGAGCTGAGAATTTAGGAATCTGAGCAGGTCTTTCTTTTTCTTTAAGCTATCCATTATAATTAGAGGAAGCCATCTCATCCCATAGTCCTTGATTCCCTATAACCTTCTATTATTCAGTTGGTTTGATCTTAGTTCTCCAAAGCTTTGCCTACAATGGGCAATTCCATCTAGGTACACATAGGTGACAATTTGATTAACTGCTTCACTAGGTTACAACAAGAACCCCTGGATTTTCTTTGTTGTCATCAACCTCAATCAGGCCAGGTAACAGCACTCTCATATCTCCATATACATCCCATGTTTCTTTAAGGCTCAATGGCCTCCATTTCTGGTTCCAATTCCTGGATCATTTAGAGTTCTTAATTTCAAAGGCTAGAAAAAAAAGTTGTGTGATTGTAGCAGAAAATGAATTTATGAAAGGATATTGTGTGGCTCATAGAATCTCTGGGAAAGCTGAGGAGTCAAGCTTGCAGCCAGGCAGCCAGGAAAAGTCACAAAGAGACAATTGTGCAGCTCCCTTAGTCCCTCTGGGACTGCAACTATAGAAATCAGTCACTCTGCTGCCCCTACTTCTGAACAACACTGGAGAGTTTCTTACGGTTGCCCTGACTTGATGACTTCATTTTATAAGTGGAGATGGTTTCAGTTTCTATAATGGAAGGTACAGTGAGTCTTTCACTGACACAAGGTGGAAAAATCCAAACACAGGAAAGGCTTTCAGATACTGAACAGTCAAAACCAAGAACACACAAGCGCTTCCCTTTCTGATAAGCCACAACAGGGAGGGATGTCCAAGCCCCTTTCCCTTCTCCAATATGGAGACAAAATCACATCCAGCAAGACAAGTATGGCATGTATCCTGGAGGTCACTGACACAGTTTTTTAACCGTGCCTGCATCCTGGCTCTCACGTTGAACTACGGCATGTCGTAGTTCTCCCATGGACGTCAATAGTCACTTTCCCGGCTCGGTGCCTGTGGCTCAAGTGGCTAAGGCACCAGCCACGTACACCCAAGGTGGTGGGTTCAAATCCAGCCTGGGCCCACCAAAACAACAATGATGGCTGCAACCAAAAAATAGCCAGGCGTTGTGGCGGGTGCCTGTAGTCCCAGCTACTTGGGAGGC
>NW_003852421.1:12103212-12107943 GCF_000181295.1 Otolemur garnettii | reverse complement strand
AAAAAAAAAAAAAAAAGAACAACCAACAATTTCTCCTCTTGCACTTGGAGTAAGCCCACACTCCTCACCAAGGCCCTACGTGACTAGGCCCCACTGCACCCCTGTGTTCACTGTGATCCAAACCTATCAGCCTTCTTTCTAGTCCTTGAGCAGATCAAGTTCATTCCCATCTGAGTGTTTGCATTTAATGTTCCCTATTTTCCAGAGCCTTCCCGTGGCCAGCTTCTCAAAGAGGCTATCCCTGACCACTCTGCCAAAAATAGCCACTCTCTCCCCAGTCACTCTGTCTCATCACTCCTATTTCCATTATGTTATATATTTACCACCCTCCAACAGCACATGCTACCGGAGAGCGGGGACCTTGCTAGTCATGTTCATTCCTATCTCCAGGGTCCTACACAGTGCCTGTGCATGTTCTGACAGGCACCGTTTACTATGAGTTAGAGTGTAATTAGAGTATAAATGAAGGAGTGCTATGGGAGTCTGTTAACACCGCTCTAACAAAATGCCTGAGACTGGGTAATTTATAAAGAATAAAAATTTATTTCCTTGTAGTTCTGAGGGCTGGGAAATCCAAGACCAGATTCTGGGTCACTGATGGGTTTGGCATCTGGTGAAGCTTCCAAGATGGTGCCTTGAGCACTGTGTCCTCACATCTGGGAGGGACAGAAGAACAAAAACAAGGCCCAAGTTGATTCGCTCCTGCCCTTTTAAAAGGTCCCATTCAGTTCAGAGTCAGGATTTAATCACTCCCTCCAAGGCCCCACCTCTTAATACAACCAACATGGGGATTAAGTCTCAGCACTTTGGGGATTTGGGGAGACATCCAAACCACAGTAAATGACAAAGGCGAAGTCTAAACTCACAGCAAGGGATCCAGACAGTTAATGATGCAAATCTCTAAAGTATGCTAGGCACCCTAGATTTTCCTCTTTTTCTGCAGATTGTTCTATTTGCAAGTCTTCCCAGAAGGGAGAAAGAAAAAGCAGAGGTGCTTTTGGTCAAGAGAGAACAATTCAGCTTTCAGCTTTTGGGTTGGAGGAGGCCAAAGTGCAACTTTCTTCCATAGTCCCAAATCCGGGTTCATCTGACACCAGCCGCCTAAGTTCAACTCCAAACAAGATCAAAGTCATGTACCTGAGGTGCACTGATAACGAAGTTGGTGCCACGTCCACCCTGGCCCCCAAGATCGGCCCCCTGGGTTTGTCTCCAAAAAAGTTGGTGATGACATCACCAAGGCAACTGGTGACTGGAGGGGTCTGAGGATTACAGTGAAACTGACTATCCAGAACAGACAAGCCCAGATTGAAGTGGTATCTTCCACCTCTACCTTCATCATCAAAGCTCTCGAGGAACCACCGAGAGACAGAAAGAAACAGAAAAACATTAAACACACGGAAATATCACTTTCCATGAGATTGTCAACATTGCCAGACAGATGCGGCACCAATCTTTAGCCAGAGAACTCTCTGGAACCATTAAAGAGATCCTGGGGACAGACCAGTCCGTGGGCTGCAATGTTGATGGCCGCCACCCTCATGACATCATAGATGACATCAATAGTGGTGCTGTGGAATGCCCAGCTAGTTAAACAGTACAAAGGAAAATGTTTCAATAAAGGATTATTTGACACCCAAAAAAAGAGAAAGAGAGAATGGTTCAGTTCCGGAGGATCAGCAGGACTCTATGGCATTAAAAGCTGGAGAGGCCTGAATTTGGTAATCATTTTAAAAAACAATCTTTTCGGCTCAGCGCCTGTGGCTCAAGCGGCTAAGGCACCAGCCACATACACCTAAGGTGGCGGGTTCGAATCCCCAGCCCCAGGCCCGCCAAACAACAATGATGGCTGCAACCAAAAAATGGCCAGGCGTTGTGGCGGGCGCCTGTGGTCCCAGCTACTTGGGAGGCTGAGGCAGGAGACTCGCTTGAGCCCAGGAGTTGGAGGTTGCTGTGAGCGTGATGCCACAGCACTCTACCGAGGGGGGATAGCTTGAGGCTCCGTCTCAAAAAACAAGAAAATAAAAAACAATCTTTTCCAACAGAAAAAAGTACTTGTCTGCAAAGGAAACCTCACCAAGATGGCAGGTGATTTGGGAAGGCCCCATACTGGCCTTTTCTATGTAGTCAGAGATGTTGGTATCTGTCCTTTTGTCTGGTCGTGTGAAAACAACCTTGTGTTCAGTCTCATTAAATTTTAGGACTAGCTGCAAATAATGGAGCAGGCTCCAAGTCGGCTGCTTCTCTTGTTAGTGTAGCAATAGTCTTGGCAACTCTTTCTCTTAATCTCAGTACTCTAAAGCTATTTATATACTGGCACAGGAAAACATATTATTTGCAGAAATGCCTTCATATCCTATGTCCTTTATACAGGCACAGAAGATGTTTTCAAAGATCCATATTTCTGTAGTATTTTTTGCGACAAAGACTGTACAGCAATGATCTGCCAGGTTGTGTGGGTGTAAAAACAGCCTCCATTAGTGTTTCTTTAATTCTACTTTGGCTGTTTAAATATCTATTCAAACATTTCCATCTGCCTAGGCTTAGATTTTGGATTTCACTCATGATCAACTTGCAAGTTTTGAGACTACAATAGAGTGTCCAGAAGCTCCTCTCCCAATCCTCTCTTCCCTATAGGGTTTTTAATTGAATTGAACTGATACAGGGCACTTATGTTAGATAATCTGGAAATATACAGTTGCAGGGATAATGCAGATCTCTGGTTTCACTTCCACAGGCTCCTTCCTAGTTCAGGTCCTCTACAGATGCCAAGACTGGATTAAACAGGCAAGAAATGCCAGTAAGGAAGATGGCAGAGAACTGAAGAAGTGAGGAGAGCTGGGAAGGGCGAGCAGGAAGCAATGAGGGGGCTAGACAGGCAGCCTTAGATGGCAGCACAGTTCCAAGAAGGTCTCAGGTTGATTTTGAACCAAAGTCACCCACCAGAGGAGTCCCCCATCTTGCAGGAACAGGCCTATACTAGCAGCCCTGTGATGCTCAGTTGAGCAGCCCCAGGAGAGTGTGGACTCAAGCAAGCACTATGGGGGATTGCCATCTGTCACTCCTGCTCCCAGCAGTGGGAGAGCTGACTGGAGCATCTTCATGGCCACATGGCTCCCACCCAGTCGGCTCAGGAAGAGTAAAAGAGAGCAGCTGTGGGTTCCTAACGTGGTCCAGTAATCCACACGGGGAGGTCAGAGATGACTGTAGAGACACCTGATATCTTTTCACCCAGAGAGGTTTTTACTGGGGATATACTTGGGGATTCCACATAGGAGTTAGGGGCTCTGCACCTGTGGCTCAAGTGGCTAAGGTGCCAGCCACATACCCTAAGGTGGAGGGTTCGAATCCAGCCCGGGCCCACCAAACAACAATCATGGCTGCAACCAAAAAACAGCCAAGCGTTGTGGTGGGCGCCTGTGGTCCCAGCTACTTGGAAGGTGAAGGCAGGAGACGCTCTTGAGCCCAGGAGTTGGAGGTTGCTATGAGCTGTGATGCCATAGCATTCTACCCAGGGTGACAGCTTGAGGCTCTGTCTCAAAAAAAAAAAAAAAAAGAGTTCTTTTAGGGAGAAAACAATCCCACTGTTTTGATAGTTTCAAAATGGTTAGAAGACTGTCACTGGTAGGGAGGCTTTTCTTAGACTCCCAAGCTCTTGATTTGTGGGTTACGTGATCTCATTTCCATATACCATATTCTTCTACACATCTGTGGCTTTCTGTAATCTGTTCCATGTGCCTGCAATGCCTTTTTTTACCCTTCTCTACTCAGAAAATGTCTCATCTTTTACAACCCATACTGACTGCCTTCTCTTCTCTGAAACTTTCCCTGATTTCCTCGGGCATGAGAGGCAGCTCCTGCCACTGTGTTACTATAGAGCTTTGTGCCTTGATTACAGCTTTTGTCACATTTGATAGTAATTTATTTATATATCCATGCCCTACATGTTGTAAGATTTTGATGTTTTTTCTTTTCCTTTTTATCTAAAAAGAGAAACATTGACATCAGTCCATGAATGCACAGGTGAATTCTCTTGTTCTATAATCACAACAAATGCCTCTAATAGGTTGTATTGGTTTCCTAGGGCCATCACAAGAAGATGTCACAAACTGAGTGGTTTAAACAACAACAACAAAAATTATTGTTTCACAGTTTTAGAGGTCCTAAGTCCAAAATCAAGGTGTCAGCAGGCTTAGTTCCTTCTGAGGCCAGAGAAGAGGAATACGTTCCATCCCTCTCCCTGGTTTCTGGTGGGTTGCTGGCAATCTTTGGTACTCCTGGGCATGTAGATTCATAACCTCTGCTTTCATCCTCACATGACATCCTTCCTGTGTTCATATCTGTCTCCAAATATTCTCTTCTATAAGGACGCCAGTCATATTGGATTGAGGGCCCATCCTACAACAGTATGGCCTTACCCAGTTGCAGCAACCCTAGGAACACACCAAGGCCAGAGTGACTAGACTTTGGTGAGCAAAGCAATGAGTGATGGAAGAGATCAGGAAAGGAGGTGGGAATCCAGTTATGTAGGCCTGTGAAAAACAGAATAAGGATTCTGGATTTTGTCCTAAGTGGAACAGGCAGTCATGTTATATGATCTGATTTATATTTTAAAAATCCCTATGGGCTTGGCGCCTGTGGCTCACGCGGCTAAGGCACCAGCCACATACACCTAAGGTGGCGGGTTCGCATCCCCAGCCCGGGGCCCACCAAACAACAATGATGGCTGCAACC
>NW_003852421.1:12081992-12103054 GCF_000181295.1 Otolemur garnettii | reverse complement strand
AAAAAAAAAAAAAAAAAAGAAAATCCCTATGGATTCTGTGTAAAAAGGATTGAAGAGGAGTAAGAAACAAGGAGACTAGTTAGGATCAATGCAGAAGTCCAACCAAGAGCTGATGGAAATTTAGATTAGGGGGTAGCAGTAGAGATCAGTTTTAAAATGTACAAACACAGTCATGTGTCACTTAACAACAAGAATACCGAGCTGTTAGGCTATTTCACCATTGTGTGAACATTGTATAGTGTACTTGTGCTGACAGGAAGAATTCTACAGTTTGGAAGTAGAATGTTTTGTAAATGTCTTTAGGTCCATTTTTCCTAGAGTCCAGTGTATCTTTATTGATTTTCTTAATGATATGTCTAGTCAGTCAGTGCAGTGTTGAAGTCTCCCACTATTATTGCATATCTTTTCTTAGGTTGAGTAGTATTGGTTTTATCAGTCTGGGAGTTCCAATGTTAGATGGAAAGATATTTAGGATTGTTATAACTTCTTGTTGAATTGATTCTTTTTTCAATAAATAATGACTTTCTTTTTTTTTTCTGTTGTTGATTTCAAGTCTGTTTTACCTGATATAGGAATAGCTACCCCAACTCACCTTGGGTTTCCATTTGCATGGAATATTTTTTTAATCCATTTACCTTGAATCTCTAAAATATCTTTACCAGTTAAGTGGGTCTCTTGGAGGCAGCAGACTGTGTTTTCTTAATCCTTTCCCCAATCTATATATTTTAAGTGGAGGCATTTAGACCATTTTCAAAGTTAATACTGATTGTAAGTTACTGTTCCAATTATCATGTTGATTGCTACCTATTTGCTTTGTATTCTCAGTTGTATTACTGTTTTATAAGCCTTGTGATTTTTATACTTTTGAGTATTTTTACCCTGACATATATTGACCTTTCATTTCAAGGTTTAGAATTTCTTTGAACATTTCTTGTAGGGCCAGTCTATTGGTGACAAATTCGCTTAGCATTTTCTTCTCTGGGAAAGACTTCACCTCTCCGTCATTTTTGAAAATTAGTTTTGTAGGAAATGAAATTCTTGGCTGACTGTTTTTGTTTAAGAAAACTAAAATAGGGCTCAGCGCCCATAGCTCAGTGGTTAGGGCACCGGCCACGTATACTAGGGCTGGCAGGTTTGAACCACAATAACAACAACAACAACAAAAATAGCTGGGCATTGTGGTGGGCACCTGTAGTCCCAGCTACTGGGAGGCTGAAGCAAGAGAATCGCTTAAAGCCCAAGAGTTTAAGGTTGCTGTGAGCTGTGATGCCATAGCACTCTACCAAGACAACATAGTGAGACTTTGTCTCACCAAAAGAAAAAAAAGAAGAAGAAGAAGAAGAAAGAAAGAAAGAAAGACTAAAATAGGACCCTAATCCTTTCCGGCTTGTGAGGTTTCTGCTGCCATATCTGCTGTTAGTCTGATGGGGTTTCCTTTGTAAGTTATTTGTCACTTCTGTCTCACTGCTCTTAGGATTCTCTCCTTCACATTGACTTTAGGTACTCTGATGACTACATCCCTTGGCAAAGTCCTTCTTGCAATGAATCTCCCAGGAGTTTGTTAAGCTTCTTTTATCCAAATGTCTAAATGTCTAGCAATACCAGGGAAGTTTTTCTCAATTATTCTCTCAAATATGTTTTCCAAACTTTTTGCGTTTTTCTTTTTCTTCTTCTCCTTCAGTAATACTAATGAGTCTCAGGTTTATATATTTCATATAATCCCACATTTCTTAGAAACTTTGTTCATTTCTTTTCATTCTTTTTTCTTTATGTCTGACTGGGTTAATTTTAAAGCCTATCTTCAAGTTCTAAAATTCTTTCTTCTGCTTGGTAGTCTATTGTTAAAACTTTCCACTGTATTTGTTTTTAACAGTTTTTGGGGGGGGCTGGGTTTGAACCTGCCACCTCCAGCATATGAAGCCCACAACATATTTACTCCTTTGAGCCACAGGAGCAGCCCAAAACTTTCCACTGTATTTTGTAATTCCCTAGATGAGTCCTCATTCCAGAAGTTCAGTTTCTTGAGTTTTTAAAAAAACTATCTTACCTCTTTAGAAATGTTTTTATTACTATTCTGAATATTCTATGTCTTTGTGTGGGTTTAAAACTTTTTCCTGGATCTCACTGGGCATCTTTATAATCCATATTTTGAATTGTTTATTTGACATTCATAGATTTCATTTTGGGTTTGGATCTATTGCTGGAGTGTTAATGTGATCCTTCAGGAGTGTTGTAAAATTCTGTGTTTTCATATTACCAGAAATGTTTCTTTGTTTCCTCCTCATCCAGGGAGACTATTTCTTCTATTATTTTTGTTTGAATTTATTTTTATTTGAACTGGGGATTCCCCACACGTTGAGGATATGGCTGTAATATGTATTGTTTATGATGGCCTATCTTTGACTCTAGATGCTTTCAGTAGCAAAGACCGAGTGCCTTGGTTACAGAAAATCTTTGTGTGGTGTCCTTCATAGATGCTGCTTGTAGTAACAATGTACTAGGTTTGTGAGCAGGTTCACTGCCTCCTGCAGGGCTGGAATGGCAAAGGTCTCATGAAGCTTCTCTTGTTCCCCAGTGGTACCCACTTTTTCCCAGTGTTTTTTCCAGAGGGTTGAATAATTGAGCTTTCAAGCCACCAGGTGGCACACACAGGCAAGAATAGGCTGCTGCAGAAGTAGATAGGTTTATGAAAAACCCCAACAATGGACACAAGTCCCAACCCTCTTGGAGGTGGTGGGGGGAGCTCCCAGTGAAACGCAGTGAGGTCTTCACAGGAAGAAGAGAAGGAACCACCTTAGCTCCATGACCAGGCCAACAACAAAGCAATCCACCTCCCTATAATGCTCCTGCCCCAGTTCCAGATATTCATATCAGACAGACAGCTCTGTTTATCTATAGGAATGCTGACATTTTATGTAGAGAGGAGGCAGAAGTACACCTCCCAGGGGGACCCAGTCACCCCACAGTGCTCCAAAAAGGCTACTCTCAGGTGCATCTATGCCAACCTCCCATGTCCAAAAGAGTTTTTCCTTCATTTTGGGGAAAGGACTCCCTGTTCAATAAATGGTGCTGGGAAAACTGTATAGCCACATGAAGAAGAAGGAAACTGGATCCCTGTCTCTGACTATATATAAAAATTAACTCAAGATGGATTAAAGATTTTTTTTTTTTTTTAGAGACAGAGTCTCGCTTTATCACCCTCAGTAGAGTGCTATGGCATCACAGCTCACAGCAACCTCCAACTCTTGGGCTCAGGCAATTCTCTTGCCTCAGCCTTCCAAGTAGCTGGGACTACAGGCGCCCACCACAACACCCAGCTATTTTTTTCTTGCAGTTTGGCCGAGGCCCGATGTGAACCCACCACCCTCGGTATATGGGGCCAGTGCCCTATTCACTGAGCCACAGGTGCTCCCCAGATTAAAGATTTAAATGTAAGAACTAACACCACAAAAATTTCTAGAATTTCTATATTTTACCATCATTTTTATTTGAGAGATGACTGAAAGATAAACCAGGATTCAGACTTGAGGTTCTGGCAGATGTTTTCTGAAAAAGGAATCAAGTAAGGCTGTGACGTCAAGGGAAACAACTAAAGTATTTATTGCCAATGATAAAGTTAGAGCTTTCCAGAAAAAAAATCAGAATTTTTAGAAAATGTGTATGTGCCACTATGAGCTTGACAGCTTTCTGATAAAGACTTTTCTAATGTTATTGATAGTGATATTAATGAATATGAATTTTTAATATATTATATAATAAAATATGTAAATGTTTGGAAGATCTGCATGATTCAGTGAACTGATATTTTCCAAATGACCCATATGCAATGTTATAGAATCATAATTTGTACAGACTATCACCAAAACAGACTTATAAAAGGCGTTTAGAAAAAATACTCAATAGAAGTAGTCACTAAGGAAACAAAAATTAAAACCACAATGAAATATTACTACACATTAACTAGCATGACTGAAATGTAAAAACTGACAACACCAAATATTAGAGAGGATATAAAGAATTGGAATTCTCGTACCTTGCTGATGCCAATGTTAAATGGTACGGCCACTTTTGGAAATAATCTGACAGTTTTATAAAAAGTTAAACACGTACTGCATGACCCAGCCATTCCACTCCTAGGAATTTACCCAACAGAAATGAAAACATGTTGACACAAAAACTATCCTTAAATATTCATATCAGATTTATTTATAATAGTTAAAACCTTGAGAGGGAAGACAAACGTCCCTCTAAAGGAGAAAGAATAAACCATTGTGTTCTACCCAAACAATGGATTATTATTGAGCAATTAAATGGGATGAACTACTGATACGTGCTACCACATGGATACATTTCAATATATTAATAATTATGGGGCGTGAAAAAGAAAGCAGTCAAAAAGATTACATACTTTGGCTTGGCGCCTGTGGCTCAAGTGGCTAAGGTGCCAGCCACATACACCTAAGGTGGTGGGTTCAAATCCAGCCTAGGCCCACCAAACAACAACAATGGCTGCAACCAAAAAATAGCCGGGCATTGTGGCGGGCACCTGTGGTTCCAGCTACTTGGGAGGCTGAGGCAGAAGACTCGCTTGAGCCCAGGAGTTGGAGGTTGCTGTGAGTTGTGATGCCACAGCACTCTACCCAGGGGGATAGCTTGAGGCTCTGTCTCAAAAAAAAAAAAATTACATACTTTATAATTCTATTTAGATAAAATTATAGAACTGCACTGTCAAACAGTACAGCCACATATGGCTACTGAACACTTGAAATGTGACAAATTCAAATTAAGAAATGTTTTAAGTGTAAAGTACATACCACATTTTGAGGACATAAGAGAGCGTAAAATATCTGGCTAATAGTTTTATATTGATTCTATGTGATAATATTTTTGATGTAAAAATAAAATAAAATAGGTTATCAGAGTTAATGTCACTTGTTTCTTTTTACCTTTTTGACAGGGCTGCTAACACATTTATAGTTACATATGTAGCGTACATTTGTAGTTCATGATATATTTCTTTTGGTCAGAGCTCTCACGGAAAATGCAGAGTAATCTATGGTGACGGTGAAGAGATCAGCACTTGCCTAAGAACAGGTTGGGGGATATAGGAAGGAAAGATGGACTACAGCACGGCAGAAGTACAGTCTTGGGGATAATAAAAATGTTTATTGACTGAATTGTCGTGAAGTCTGCGTGAATATATACATACTACTATGTCAAACTCACTAAATCATATATTTCAAATACATGGATTTATTGTATGTCAATTATATCTCAACAGATCTATAGAAAAGAATTAAGTTTATTGATGTGTTTTTATATTTAACATGGCAAGTAATTTTTAGGAAACGATCACCTGTCAAATTTGGGGGCAACAGTAAAGAAGATTACCCATAACACTTTGAAAAGGCTATTAAAATACTCCTCCCCTAATAAACTGTGTATCTGTGTGTACTAACACTTTTTTAAATATATTTCACAAGAATAACACATTTCAATATGCAGAGACATATATGAAGACCCTGCTGTCTTTTTATTAAGCCAAACAGTAAAGAGATTCTCAAAAATTTTAAATTGCCTCTTACCTCACTAAGTTATTGGTGGTTTTGAAAATTCAGTTATTTTTCATTAAAACATCTTATTTATGTTAACACACATAACATAATGGGTTTTCATTAGTTACTTACAACTGAAATAATACATTTTGTAAAAAAAAATTTTTTTTGAGACAGAGCCTCAAACCTGTCGCCCTTGTTAGAGTGCTATGGCATCACAGCTCACAGCAACCTCTAATTCCTGGGCTCACGCGATTCTCCCGCCTCCTGCCCACCATAACACTCAGCTATTTTTGTTGTTGTTGTTGCAGCCCTCATTGTTTGGCGGTCCCAGGCTGGATTCTAACCTAGCTCAGGTGTATGTGGCTAGTGCCTTAGCCGCTTGAGCCACAGGCACTGAGCTTGTAAAATTTTTTATTTAACTCTTTTCCATTTTAAGCCTGGAGCCAAAGAGATCATGTTTATATAAATAAACATAGTTTGTTTTTGTAACATGTCATTAGAATCTTACAGAATGTCTAGGTGTATCACATGATTTTTACAAATGGGAGTTTCTAGAAGAAACTTTTATGCAAGCAAGGAGAAAAATATACATGTGTGTTTTTTAAATCAGATTAAATATGTGTATTTTGAAATCAGTTTCTTGTATATCCCAGTCCACTGAGCTTTTAGGAAAGTCCCCTGAGCCAGAAATTAAGAAGTAATTTCTCCCCCTTGTCTGCAGAACATTTTTAGCAATCAGTCACGTGCATTTCATGAAGACCCCACAACCCCAATTTTACTGTTTTAGGAAGCTGTTAGCAGCCATAATCCAGAAAGAAAAGAGAAATTGCACCGGTTAGTTTAACAGAGAGAATGGAATATAAAGGGTTGCTAGCTCACACCTATAATCCCAGACTCTAGGAGGCCAAGGCAGGAGGATCCCTTGATCTCAGGAGTTCAAGACCAGCCTGAACAAGAGCAAGACCCTGTCAATACTAAAAATATAAAAATTAGCCAGGCATTGTGGCAGGCATCTGTAGTCCCAGCTACTCAGGAGCCTAAGTCAGGAGGATTGCTTGAGCCCAGGAGCTTGAGGTTGCTGTGAGCTAGACTGATGCCATGGCACTCTAGCCTGGACAACAGAGTGAGGCTCTGCCCCACTAAAAAGTTGGGGGGAGGAAGGGGACTGACTGCTAGCCAGATCCTAAATTCCACAGACTGGAATTCAGACCTCTTTAGGAGAAGTGAAGCTGTTCGTATTTACTGGTACTTAGAAACCTGAGAGAGCATCCCTGGGAGCAGGTCCCAGACCTCTGAGGGAAGGGGGAAGCAGTCCCCTTGTTGACTGAGGACACATCTCCAAGAGTGCATGATAAGTCTTAGAGTTTTAGTAAATTGGCAAATCGAAATCAACAGCTACCTCTGGAAGGAACGGCTGCAGCCCTGCAGCCAAGCAAAGTAACATGCCTAAGGCGATGCTGACCAAAAAGGAAGGAACAGAAAAGAGAGGACCTCATATCTCATATCCCTCCCCCAGCCTTCAACTCTCCCCCTCTCTCTCTCTCCACCCCCCCACCCCGCAACAGGCAAAGCCTAAAGAACAACCAGCAAGGAAAGGTTTGCAGGGTCACAGCTCACAAAACAGAGTATCAAAGGGTGGGTTTGCCACTGAGAAACACTAGCTTAACAAATACACTCTGGCAGCACTCAAATTCCAACAGTTTTTCTCAACATAATACTTAGCTTGATGTGTCGCGATTCACATATAAATGAATTCTAGCAACATATATCATTCAGGACTATGTCCCTCCCCCTCTCTTACTTATCTCCATAAACAGTGTCCTTTGTTTCATTTATCTCTCAAATGCTTTTGGAATGCCTTTCTGGGCACATGTTTGTCAAACAAGCTGGCAAATAAACAAAAACAGCAAAGAATTGTATGCTATTAGACTCCAACTTTAAAGTCAATCAAGGTGAAATCTTGCCTAAGGATAAGGTGATCAGATTTTAACATTGGTAAAATGGGACACCATTGATGGAGTGGGGGGGGGGTTCTTAATTAAAAATTTGGTCTATATGGAGCAACAAAAATTTTCATAGAATGCAAAAATAGTATTGTAATTTTTTAAAATTTCAACATAAGTACAATTTACAAATATAATACATTTTTAAAAATATGTATAGTATTATTTTATTCTTTGGCATATTTCTCATTTGAGTGAATTTTTTTTAGTAGATTGCTGTCGTTGTTTAAAAGGTCATGAAATTTTTCACAAGAATTTGTTAAATTATATTTCACATATAAAATGGCTTTCAAAGTCTCCACACTCAATTGTGATTTTTCTGATGTCCACACTTTATTTACTGTAGAAAAAACACGTTCAGTCACAGTATTAGTTCCTGGTAAGGACAGCGCCTATCCCACAATTTTTAGTGCATTATTGTATGGAACATGGTTTGTTTCAAAATGATGAAATATTTCTAACCATTTGTTCTCTATTATGATTTTTGCTGATGCCCAAGAGTTAACCTTTTCCTTATCAATATACTTTTTTAATAATGATACCTCGTAAGTCATAAGTGTCACTTCCAAGGCCAGTGCTAGACTTTTTGCCACCACTATAAAATATAAATAATACAAGTACTGTCTGCTAATTTCATGAAATAAATAAAGTACTTACCTAAATTATCTGAATAGCTGTTTTGTTGACATCACTTGTTTAACCAGCACTAGCAAACAGTACGATGTGTATTGCCTAAGAGACAGTTACAAAGTGTTTTCGTGGTTGCCAATGCCAAAAAATGCCATTGTTCATTAAGTCCAAACAATGGTGGTCGAATTCTAACAACTGATCAAAAATGTGAACTTTGATAGCAGTTCTCGATAATCAGTTTTCAACAATTATTTGTTATTATTAAAGTTTAACATTATAAAATTAACAAAATCATATAAAACTCATATCCTGGCAAAATAACCACATGGCAGCTGAGAACCGTGTGTTCCCTTCCCATTCTCCTGCCGTTCCCTAGCTTGTCATGCATTCTTTCCAAAAATCGGGACTTTTTAAAAACGCCACGGGACATGGGACAAATTGTTAAAAATCAGGACTGTCCTGCCAAAAGCAGGACATCTGGTCACCTTACCTAAGGAACTGATGAGAATTGACATAAAGTATTTATTCTGGAGGAATTTTTAAATATTCACTCTTTTGGTGCAAATATAATGGTAGCTGAAGATGATTGTTGTGGGCCTTCATGTAAGATACCATTCATTAGTTTTGACATAATCCTTTACCAACATTTGGAAGAGAAACCATGTACTATAGGAGTGTTATACATAAAGCAACTCATAGCATCTTCCTTAGTTGATTCGGTCAAGTTCAAAATAAAACTTCAAGGGATTAAGAATACATGATAGGTCTGTTTCCTTTTTGTATACTCAACAAGAACATCAGGCCGCATTTCAAATGTGAATGCACCAGTACGAAAACTTAATAAAGCCTCACTCAGTGTGAGGAGTGCATACTTGGCAAAAATCCTTCTGGAAGTCACACAGAGCCCCGCCTATAAAGGCTTTTCCTGGACAGCAGCATATTTGCAGGGTCTCTGGACCTTAGACCTTTAAGTGCAGCCCTAGAATGTTCTTTCAGGCTCCAGCAACATCCTGAGTCTCATTTCAGATTTCTGTTTTCTAGTGTTTTCTCTCTCTCTAGTCTTGGGTCTCCCTCTTCTTTATAAATGGGCTGTTTTCAACATTGTGTTTGATGCTATGAGGAAGACAAAAGGAACGTAAGACGTAGCTCCTGCCCACTGCTGTTTTAAATCTAGGTGGGGACAGAAGCCAACATCCATGAAACGATTAATCCATAATGCAGTAGTACATGCATTGATATTGTGTACCAGCAAAACAAGGTACGAATCTCCAACATAAAATAGTATTCAATTGATTTTATATAAGCTAAACCAAAAAGCTTTTCAAATAACGTAAAAAGCCTTATTTAAATATTTCCTTTATAATATGTGAGACTTCTACAATCAAATGATAGTTTTAAAAGTAGATATACGAACTTGATGACTTTTGAACATTTCTAATTAATATTAAACTGTCTTTAGAGTTCTGACAAGGTAAGAGCTTCACAGCAAATGCTGAAGAACAGCCTTGGAAAGGTAAAGTTATTATGGCATTTCCCTTGTGTGTTCACGTTGGCCTTTCTTTAACCTAATCTGTTTTGCAAACAGCATTGCTTCTGAACAGTAGTACATGTGATGCCATTCTAGCCTGCCCACTGGACCATTTTTGCAGAGGTCATTAAATGTAGACAGGAGTGTGTGCTATGCCATTCTAACTGACCCTTTTTTTTTTTTTACTTTTTTGAGACAGAGTCTCACTTTGTTGCCCAGGCTGGAGTGCATGACATCATAGCTCACAGCAACCTGAAACTCCTGGGCCTGAGCCATCCTCTTGCCTTAGCCTCCTGAGTAGTTGAGACTATAGGCTCCCGCCACCAGATCCAGCTAGTTTATTTTCTATTTTTAATAGAGATGGGGTCTAGCTCTTGCTCATGCTGGGAAATAACGCTTTCAATCTAAGCATTATGTACATTTAGAGAACTACTGGACCAAGATCCTTAACTTTGAACATCAGTTTTAAGTAAAATTAAGTACGAATGCCTGCTTTGTCCTATTCCACTCTGATGTTTGTGGAATGATGTTTGTCCCCTCCAAATCTCATGTTGAACTTTGATCCCCAGGGTGTCAATGTTGGCAGATGGGGCCTGGTGGAAGGTGTTTGAGTCATGAATAGGTTAGTGCCCTACCCCAGGGGTGAGTTCTCATTCTCTTAGTTCCCGTCAGATTTGGTTGTCAAAAAGAGCCTGGCCCCTCCCTCTCCTTGTTTCCTCTCTCTCCTATGATCTCTTAGCACCCGCCAGCTCCCATTCCACTCTCCACCAGGGGTGGAGGCAGCCTGAGGCCCTCACCAGATATCAAGGGCCAATCTTGAACTTTCCAACCACCAGAATAGTGAGCCAAATAAACTTGTTTTCTTTATAAACTACCCCTGTCTTGGGTATTCTGTGCTATAGCAACACTAAATGTACTAAGACGCTATCCCAAAATTCCAAAGAAAGAGAGAGAAAAGTGCCCAGGTAAGAAATTTAAAGCTCTTAAGCAATGTAAACTCATCAACTAATGTTCTGTATACATAGTCTTTTTTTAGGAAAATTACTTTAAAATATCAGTGCTCTAATCAATGGCTATCACCAGAAAATGTCAGAGGCTTAGAAAAACTTGGTTTCACCCTGCTTTGTAATCAGCCAACCCCATTATGCCTTCCGCCTAATAATTATAGATCTTATTAACAGAGAGGGGCTTAATAGCATAACATAACAGGCATTACAAATTGCATGCTCTCCCAAGGGACAAGAGATTTATGTAATTTTATAGACCAATATGAAAAACACGACTTTCATATAATGCAGGCACTGGGGTTCTCTAAATATAGTGAAATGATGCAACTTCAAGGTAATGTAAGATGTACATTTTTTTTTTTCCTCAGAAAATGCCCTTTAAACCTCTTTAAGGAAGTGAAAATGGCATATCATACCTGTGCCACTAGGATTCTTTCCTCCTTAAGGACGGGTCATTTCGTACATAACCAATATAGAAACACGCCACTGCTTCAGAATTTTTTAACATATCTTTTTGGTTTTGATGATAATGATAAATAGTGTTCGTTGCAGAAAAATTGGAAAGTAGAGACGCGTATAAAGAAGAAAATAAAAATCATTTACAATCTCGTAATTAAAAAATTAACATTTATTGGTATTATTCCAATGTTTTTAGAAATATATATTTTGCATAGTTGAGATAATTTTGTATCATTTGTATGTTGCTTTTTTTCATTTAACATAAAACTGTGAGCATGCTCCCCTTTCTTTAAAATCTTGCTAAATGTACTTTTAACAGACTGATCCCCCACAGTATGAATGTACAATGTTGCCTTGTCATCTTGTCATTCCCCCGGCCGATGAACATTTAGGTACCTCACTTTTTCACCTTTATCAAAATACTTGATAAATATGCATACACATTTATTCTATGAACTGGGACCAAGACCTCTGAGGAAGAAGGGGGGTGTTCCTTATTGACTGAGGCAATGTCTCTGAGTTTTTGTTTTTGTTTTTGTTTTTCTTATATATACATGTGTATATTAGGTTTCCACTTTTGCCTTCACAGAATTAAAAAGGCTAAATTTAATGACAATAATCATATTTAACATAAGGACTGCAAACAGAAACCTCATAAAGAATGAAAGAAGATAAATACATGCAGAAAAAAAATCAGACAATTGCTGCAATGAGTAATAGTCATAATGCAAAGAAAGTAACATTCCCATTGTCAGATGGAAGTATGTCTAGTATAGAATACTTTGATCAGTTAACTTCTTCTTATAATTTTGTTTTTTCCAAAGTCTCAAAAAAAATAGACAACTAATATTTATAAATAAAAGATAATTTCAAAAAAAAAAAAAACAGATCATACCAAATCTTATAGACAATAGAAAAAGAAATACTTCAAAATCATTCTCCTTAATCTGGATACATCTGATATTAAAATTGGAGAAAATATATTATTGTAAAAGGGAAATTACAAACATATTTCACTTATAAATGAGGATGCAATATGATAAACAACATATTAACATGTTGAATTAAAAATTAATGTTTAAGTAATGTACTTTGATCAAATTTAAATGTAATTTATATGAGAATTAGTCACTATTTTCTTTTCTTTTTTTTTAAATACATAATCATTTACTACTTGTTTGGTACAGAGTACACAAGACAAAATACACATAGCAAACAATTTTTTTTCTTGTTATGTTTTTACTAAAGTCTAAAAAAAGACAACTAACATATATAAATAAAAGTAAAAGGGAGGCACCTGTTTCTCAGTGAGTAAGGTGCCGGCCCCATATACCGAGGGTGGCGGGTTCAAACCCAGCCCCGGCCAAACTGCAACAAAAAATAGCCGGGCGTTGTGGCGGGGGCCTGTAGTCCCAGCTACTTGGGAGGCTGAGGCAGAAGAATCGCCTAAGCCCAGGAGTTGGAGGTTGCTGGAGCGACTCCGCTGCACTCTACCGAGGGCGAAAAAGTGAGACTCTGTCTCTACAAAAAAAAAGGTAAAAAATAATTTCTAAAAAAAAATCAGATTACACCAAGTCTTACAGACAGTAGAAATGTCTCTGAGTTTTTAAGGAAATATAATGTGTTTAGAACTCTTAACATACACTAACAAATTACTCTCCTGAATATTGTCTCAATTTACTTTGCTACTACCAAAGTACAAGGATGCCCACTTCAGGGCAGTGCCTGTGGTTCAAAGGAGCAGGGCACTGGCCCCATATACCAGAGGTGGCGGGTTCAAACTCAGCCCTGGCCAAAAACTGCACAAAAAAAAAAAGAAGAAGAAGAAGAAGAAGAATGCCCACTTCATTATACCTTTGGCAGCACTGAGTTATCAAAACTTTTCAGGTTGAAGTGATTTTCTAATATTATTTTGATTTATGTTATTGTTATTACTACTGAATTTGAACATTTTAGTCCCAGAATATTTTAACTCTTGATGCAAGATATATAAAAATAATATTTTTTGTAAATATTTCTTGCTGAATTGATAGGGTGAATTTCACTTTTCAACCAATTCTGAGTAGTTATAGGAAAAAATCCTTGGCCAGGCCAGACACTATAGTTCCCGCCTGTAAATCCTAGCATTCAGGGAGGTGAGGCAGGAGGATCTCTTGACCAGCCTGCATAAGAGTGAGACCCCTTCTCTACTAAAATAGAAAAATAAAATTAGAGAGGCATTGTGTCATGCACCTGTAGTGCCAGCTACTCAAGAGGCTGAGGCAGGAGGATGGCTTGAGCCTAGGAGTTTGAGGTTTCAGTGAGCTAGGCTGATGCCGTGGCACTCTACCCTGGGCAACAGAGTAAAACTCTTATCTCTGAAAAAAAAAAAAAAAAAGAAAAGAAAGAAAGAAAGATCCTTTGATTGTCATTTTTAGTTTGAAGGTTCTCTTTCCCTGACTTAAAAAAGGCACTGTTTAACATGAAATTATGGCTTAAAGCAAATTCTTCAATCAAGGACAGTTGGTCCTTTTTTTTTTAAACCCAAAGGCTCAATAGGTGAGGGAATATGAAGTGTACAGAACAGTGGAAAATGCAAAACACAAAAATATCACGATTCAGAATGTTGCTAAAAACCTGTATATCCAGTGGGGCTTCTGAGAGTGTACAATTAAGGAAAAGGTTGGTTTTTGCACATCCGTGGCAAATGCTTGCCTGTTCCAATCAGAATCCTTTCCTCATTGATTCCCCGTTACCTGTGCTTTGCAGCTGGAACTTACCATTAACAGAGAATCGACTTTCCTTTTTAGCTCTTCTCTTTATAGACACCACTCACTCACTCACAAATCTGTTTCTTAAAGGTCCCCAGTTTATTTTTATGGAGCATTTCAGCATTCAAAATTATGCAGTTTCAGGGGATTTCTTCAAAATTTTCATACTCACGAAGGAAAGAGTTTACCTAAGAAGGCAACAGCCTCACACAGACTTGTCGATAGCAGCGTTTCCTGAAGACCTACTGGGCACAGACCCTCTGCTGCTCTTCTCACATATTATTTCTAAGCCACACAATGGTGCCCCCCATTACATAGCACTATTGTCATTCTGTAGATGGGATTGGAACCTAGGTCTGTCTCATTTTAGAATATAGACATGCTCATTGCTTGCTTTGTTTTTAGTAAAAATGGGAATATACTACATCTCACTACCAATTTACCTTAGAAGCCCCCAGGTGCCTCTCCTCGTGACCTATTCCACGCATACCAGATAACTACTCTTCTGAATTTGGTGTTACCAATCCACTTGCTTTTCTTCGTAATTTTACTTCCTACATCCGTATCTATAAACATTATATATTTTAGTTTTGCCTGTTTCCTATTTTATCTGTGTAAAAATCATGACTAATGTCTGTCTGAGACACAATTCCTTTGTCGTGGATTAATCATAAGCCTATTACCACCTCTGCAGTTGTAGAGCTTTAATACCAGCGTAAGTAGAAGCCTAGATTCATATCATAGTTTTAGGGTAGAATGGTGAGGACACACTGTCCTATCATACGGCACTTTGGCTTTGAGAAAACAACAGAAGCAAAGTTTCACTTTGCCCTCACTTCTCCCCTGAAGTAGATCATAAATCTCTCACTCCAGAGAGGACCCACCCTATTCCTGGAGGAAAGGAATATGCATATTTCTGAAGATAGACGCACCAAGAATTTGAACAAGCAGGCCTTTGTAAGTGCCTTTCTGTTTAATACCATTAGATTATAAACCTTTTGTCCAATCAAACTTGGACACACAAACACATATGAACTGTGTCCATGAAAATACACATTTTCCCTATTTCTTTGCCTCTTCATTTCTGCAGTTTCCCATGTCACACAAGACTTTTTTAAATTTTTAGATTAATATGAGGGTAGAAATGTTTAGGGTACATTGCTTTCAATTCTAGGTTCAAGTTGTAGTTGAGCCTGGAGGCATGGTGAACACCCTCACGTTGTGTACATTGGGTGAGAACCCAACCATCGCCCTCTCTCCTCCTCCCTTGCTAGACTATACTTATGTTTTTCTCTTTTGTGTGGGAGTGTAGTTGTTTATATATTGGCTTCATATTACTATTGAATACATTGGATACTTTTTTTTTTTTTTTTTGCAGTTTTTGGCCAGGGCCAGGTTTGAACCCACCACCTCTGGCATACGGGGCCAGCACCCTACTCCTTTGAGCCACAAGCACCACCCTGATTTTCCATTCTTTAGAGACTTCACTAAGAAGAGTGTGTTTCAACTTCATTCAGGTAAACACAAAAGACTTAAAGTCTCCATCTTGTGGTTGAATAGTACGCCATGGTATACATATGCCACAGTTTGTTAATCATTCATAGGTTGATGGGCATTTAGGCTGGTTCTACATCTTGGCAATTGTGAATTGAGCTGCAGTAAACGTTCTGTGCAAATATCCTTGTGGTAAAATCATTTTAGTCCTGGGTAGATACCTAGTAATGAGATTGTGGAATCAAATGGAAGGTTGACCTTTCGTTCTTTGAGAATTCTCCATACTTCTTTCAAAAACTGCTATATTAGTTTGCAGTCCCACCAGCAGTGTAGAAGTGTCCCCTTCTCTCCACATCCAAGGCAGCATGTGCAGATTTGGGACTTTGTGATGTGGGCTAGTCGCACTGGAGTTAGGTGATATCTCAAAGTGGTTTTGATTTGCATTTCACTGACGATCAAAGATGATGAGCATTTCTTCATGTGTTCGCTGGCCATTCGTCTGTCATCTTCAGAGAAGTTTCTGTTCCAGTCTCTTGCTCACGAAGAAATGGGGTTGTTTGCTCTTTTCTTGCTGATTAATTTGAGCTCTTTGTAGATTCTAGTTATCAGATAACGAGATCTGATATCTAGTTATCAGATTCATAGCATGCAAATATCTTCTACCAACCCCGAGGCTGTCTGTTTACGTTAGATGTGGCACCCTTAGCTGCCATGTCACATAGAAATTATTTCAAATATATTTGTAAAAATCCTCTCTTGCTTTTTTAGGGGAGGTTTTTTGCAGTTTTTGGCCAGGGCTGGGTTTGAACCCGCCACATCTGGCATGTGGGGCCAGCGCCTTACTCCTTTGAGCCACAGGCACCGCCCTAAAATCCTCTCTTGTTAATCTACCTTTGTTACAGGGATCTTAGCTATGAGCGTAGCAATGAGTGAGGAAAGAAATCTTTTCCCCCTTGCCATTGCAAGTACATTCCATGCATCTTTTAGTATGTATATCCCAAACAATACTTGGGACATACTTTAACAAACAAGGTATTTGTTCTTTATCTGAAATTCAAATTTAACTGGGCAGGTTGTATTTTATCTGGCAACCCTATTTTAAGGAGTCTTATTACACCAGTCCTGGCACTTAAACACAGCCCTAGAGGGTGATCAGCTTTTTTCTAGTGGTCTCCCCCTACCCAGTAATAGAAATTACAAGGATTCTGGAGTTAAGAGATCCAGGTCCTAATTCCCACTCTGATGGTTCTTGGTTACAGGACCTGACACAGGTCCCTTGTACCTCACAAGTTTCAGGTTTCTTGTCTTCAAAACAGGTATCCTGAAAGTCTTCCTTAAAAAGGCTAAATCCTCTTTTACCATGAGCAAAACTCAATTGATGGTCTCTAGGCTTGATAAACAAGAAGTAATGCCATGAACACATCCATTGGAGACATGGTCATGACGCCAAGAAATACTGAAAATACAAACAGCTAAGAGTTCCCTAAGCCCACCTCTAGTTGCAGAACCCCAAGAAGAGTGTGGGAAGGCATCGAAGAGGGAATTCTCCTTCTCATGGCAAGCTCTTCAGGGTGTTTCATGTTTTTAACATCAATTTAACTTTGGAAAATGTAATATCATTAAAACAAAATCACAGTTTACAAAAACCTGAGATTTAGTTTTAGGACAATAATAAAATCGGGATATTACCTCCCTCACAGGGTTGAGGAAAACAAGAACATGTGTATAAGAATTCTGAGAAAATTCCAAAGTTGATGCCCTGTCTTTTTGGATGAAGGGGAATATCACCTTCTGGCCCTGAGTAAATTGACTACAGCAGGAGAATTTCCCTCAGCATTTTTGATAGGTCACTCAACCTTGACGGAGCCCCATCTGTTTATTCCACCCTCAGAAGAGTGCAACACTCCTGAAGGACTTCATAAATATATTTTTTATGCCACTAATGAATTCAAGTCACAGCATTTAATTACATAGGGGAAAATTCCTCCTGAATTTCGATGCAGGGTCTTGAGAAAGGCAGGGTACCTCTCCCTAAATTTGCCTCCCAAATACGGCAGATTCTCCCTACCAGTTCAGGCAAGGAATTATGATAACTGCCAGCAGCTGCGAGGCTGGTTAACAAGGTTGACAGGTGGTTTGGCAGCTGATGGCGAGCTGCAGCGCCTCCTGGAGACACACGCGAGAGATGCACCGAGGTGACTGGTCCCGCGGCCCCGCTCGCAGACCTCAGGCTGAGGTCTGCCCTCTTGTGGCTCTAGAGGCTCGTTACACTTCCAAAATGCTCAAGCCCGTGGGTGAGAGTTTTTGAGTCCCAAGTTTCTAACTGGTGACACAGAAATGAGAAACCCTTCCCAAGGCACGTTGTTAAGATGTAGATGGGAGAGAGAGTTTCCACTTCTTTGGATTTCTTTTCTCTCAGCCACTGGTTCTCTAGAAATTGGAAAAGGAAAGCTAATAACACACAAGGTAAAGATGTATTTAAGTCATGGGATTGCCTTTCATTCTGAGATTTTTTGTTCTTCTGAATTTTGGGGAGTTTATGAAATGATGATTGTAAATGGCAAGTTTTTTTGCAGTCTCCCAAATATTTTGGAAATGTTTATTCATTTGCTATATTCCTACTTCTAGAAATCTGTTCCCACCTACCAAGACAGTTTCTCAAATTCATACTCACAGAATTATTTTCAGTTGAAATGGCAAGAGCATCAGATCCGAGGCAAATATGGTGTTCTCTTGTCCATGTTACAGATTTGAGACTTAGGCATGACAAGTGAGGGGTCCACTATAATTTACTACCTTGCACATGACAGAAACTCAGTAGGAACTGCTGAAAAGATCATGAATGACAGATAGGGCCTAGAACCCAGATTTTCTGTTCTTTTCACCACCAGGATCATTTAATTTCTGATAAGACATATGCAATCTGCTTGACTGAAAAACTGCTAGGTTTTCATAACAGGCAGGGGTGTCCTAGAGACCAGACCAACAGGAATCCACCTGGGAAAACCAATATTTGTCCTGCTAAGGGCGAGCCTTGGAAAGTTCCATTAGATCTTATCAGTTTGGAATGGGGGAGGTTTGGGCAGGTGTTAATTCTCTTGATGGTTTTTCCTACTGGCTGACATATTAACAAGACTTGGGACTTGAGGATAATTACTGGGTAGGGGGTGAGGAGGAAAGCTGTGTGTGTTACAGACAGAAAATCAAGAAATAAAGGAAAACGGGAATGTTCTACAGCATGGGGGGAGCAAGGAAATAGGACCTTAAAACTGAGTTCAGGCTCGGTGCCTGTGGCTCAA
The DNA here is from genome assembly GCF_000181295.1 of Otolemur garnettii. Classification (NCBI taxonomy): domain Eukaryota; kingdom Metazoa; phylum Chordata; class Mammalia; order Primates; family Galagidae; genus Otolemur; species Otolemur garnettii. The sequence goes on along the minus strand of NW_003852421.1, from coordinate 12,084,326 downwards.
GTGGCTAAGGCGCCAGCCAGATACACCCAAGGTGGCAGGTTCGAATCCAACCCAGCCCGCCAAGCGACACTGATGGCTGCAACCAAAAAATAGCTGGGCGTTGTGGTGGGCACCTGTGGTCCCAGCTATCTGGGAGGCTGAGGTAGGAGACTCACTTGATCCCAGGAGTTAGAGGTTGCTGTGAGCTGTGATGCTACAGCACTCTACCCTGGGGGACAGCTTGAGGCTCCTGTCTCAAAAATAAATAAATAAATAAAAATAAAAACATTTAAAAAAGAAAAGAAAAACTGTGAGTTCAAGTGCATGTGGCTCCCAGAATAACCAGGTACTCTGAGTACAAGAAGGCACTGAATATTCTACATTGTAAACAACTTAAAAATTCTTAAGCTGTGTGGCGGTGCCTGTGGCTCAGTGAGTAGGGTGCCAGCCCCCTATACAAGGGTGGCGGGTTCAAACCCAGCCCCGACCAAACTGCAAAAAAAAAAATTAATAATAGCTTGGGCATTGTGGCCGGTGCCTGTAGTCCTAGCTACTCAGGAGGCTGAGGCAAGAGAATTGCCTAAACCCAAGAGCTGGAGGTGGCTGTGAGCTGTGATGCCATGGCACTCTACCAAGGGCAACAAAATGAGACTCTGTCTCTAAAAAAAAAAAAAAAAAAAAATTCTAAGCTGTGGACCAGGCACAGTGGCTTATGCCTATAATCCTAGCACTCTGGGAGGCCTAGGCAGGGGGATCCCTTGAGCTCAGGAATTTAGGACCAGCCTGAGCAAGAACGAGATTCCATCTCTACTAAAATTAACCTGCATTGTGGCAGGCACCTGTAGTCCCAGCTACTTTGATGACTGAGGCAGGAGAATCACTTGAACCTAGGATTTTGAGTTTCCTGTGAGCTAGGCTGATGCCACAGCACTCTAGCCTGGGCAACAGAGTGGGACCCTATCTCAAAAAAAAAAAAAAAAAATACAAGCTGTGTGTCAAAATGCCTTCCAAAAAGATCTATAAATTTTGACTTCCATAAATTCTTTATTATAGTCCCAGGAAAACTGTTGGTGAGGACAGAGAAAAACGGAAACCTTTGTACATTGCTGATGGGAATAAAAAATGATGCAACCACCATATAAACAGGTTCAAGAGTCCCTCAAAATATACTTAATATAAATACTTAAATATAGAATTACCATATAACTCAGCAATTCCACTCCTAGGTTTATACCAAAAGACCTCAAAAAAGAGGTATTCAAACAGAAGCTTATACACAGGTGCTCATAGCAGCACTATTTACAATAGCCAAAAGATGGAAATAACTCAAATTACCATCAACTGATACATGTATAAAGAAATTGTGGTATGTCCATACAGTGGAATATTACTGAACCATAAAAAGAATGAAATACCAATACATGCTACATGGTGGATGAATCTTGAAAACACACTGAGTAAAAGAAGCCAAACACAAAGTGTCACATATTGTATGATTCGATTTACATGAAATATCTAGACTAGGTAAACCCACTGAGTTAGAAAGATTACTGGTGGCCAAGTTCTGGGAGCAGGAGGACGGGGAGCAGAGTGCTCGATGGAAGCAGGGTTCCCTTTTGGAGAATTAAGACGTTTTAAAACTAGGTAGAAGTGATGATAGTGTAACATTGTGGATGTCTTAAATACCAATGAATTGTACATTCTTAAATGATTAATTTTATGTTCTGTGAATTTATTTTTTTTGAGACAGAGCCTCAAGCTATCCCCCTGGGTAGAGTGCTATGGCATCACAGCTCACAGCAACCTCCAACTCCTGGGCTGAAGCGAGTCTCTTGCCTCTGCCTCCCAAGTAGCTGGGACTACAGGCACCCGCCACAACGCCTGGCTATTTTTTGGTTGCAGCCATCATTGTTGTTTGGCAGGTTCGGGCTGGATTCGAACCCACCACCGTAGGTGTACGTGGCTGGCGCCTTAGCCACTTGAGCCACGGGCACCGAGCCTGAATTTTGTTTTCAAAAAGGGTCCTTTGTACTTGGGAGTTCTGCATCTGAAGATTCAAACAACAGTGGATGAAAAATATTCAGAAAAAAACAATCCAACAATTAAAAAAAAATACAAGTAAAAAATATAGTGTAACAATTACTTACATAGCATTTACATCATAGTAGATATTATAAGTAAACTAGAGATGATTTAAAGTATACAGGAGGCTTTGCATAAGTTACATGCAAATACTACACGATTTTAAATAAGGGACTTGAGCATCCACAAATTTTGGTATCCAAGGGGATCCTGGAACCAATCCTCTGAGGATATAGAAGGACAACTGTAATCAAATTTTAAAGCATTGTTTTT
>NW_003852421.1:12080856-12081948 GCF_000181295.1 Otolemur garnettii | reverse complement strand
GAGTGCTGCGGCATCACACAGCTCACAGCAACCTCCAACTCCTGGGCTTAGGCAATTCTTTTGCCTCAGCCTCCCGAGTAGCTGGGACTACAGGCGCCTGCCACAACACCTGGCTATTTTTGTTGTTGTTGTTGTTGTTGCAGTTTGGCTGGGGCTGGGTTTGAACGCACCACCCTCAGTATATAGGGCTGGTGCCCTACTCACTGAGCCACAGGTGCCACCCTAAAGGATTGTTTTTCATCATTTGGTTGTATTAAAATCATTACCAACCTTTAATAATTTTATGATGACTCCTGCAATTTACTTTCATGACTTATGATTATCCTTGTGCAAAAAATTAGGATGAATTTTTTTTTTTTTTTTTAAGTCAGAGTCTCATTCTATTGCCCTGGGTAGAGTGCCGTGGCATCATAGCTCATAGCAACCTCAAACTCTTGGGCTTGAGCAATCCTTTTGCCTCAGCTCCCAAGTAGCTGAGACTAGAGGTGCCTGCCACGATGCCCAGCTAGTTTTTCTATCTTTAGTAGAGACAGGGTCACACTCTTGCTTAGGCTGGTCTTGAACCCCTGAGCTTAAGTAATGCACTCACCTTGACCTCCCAGAGTGCTAGAATTACAGACATGAGCCACCACGCCTTGCCAGGATGAATTTTAATGAAAGGCTTTCTTACATGTGCATGTGCGTTAATTACCATTGTTAATAAAATCGACCTATTCTACAGCAGTAGAAAGAGAAAGAAATTAAAATTAGCTCAAAAATGAAAGATCATTAAGGCCTTTGGAAGTGGGTTCCTCTTTGTATTCCTTATCTTATTGATTCTAGATACAAAATCCTTTTTCATATCTTAATATTGCTGAAATCAAGATGTCTGTTACAGTCACTGAGTCCAGGGAGCCATCACAGTGTTTGACATTCCCTGCTCTCATACATCAGAAAGTGCTGACTTGGTGTCAGAGACCTGGGGGAAAAATTTCTAAGGTCCAGAATGGATCACTCTTTTGAAAACATTCTTGAGGCTTGGCGCCTGTGGCTCAAGCGGCTAAGGCGCCAGCCACATACACCTAAGGTGGCGGGTTCGAATCCCCAGCCCGG
>NW_003852421.1:12073381-12080444 GCF_000181295.1 Otolemur garnettii | reverse complement strand
GAGAATTGCTTGAGCCCAGGAGTTGGAGGTTGCTGTGAGCTGTGATGCCACAGCACTCTACCCAGGGGGACAGCTTGAGGCTCTGTCTCAAAAAAGAAAAAAAAGAAAGAAAGAAAAGAAAAGAAAAAAGAACATTCTTGATTTTAAAACATGAACATTAATGGTGCATGTCAAAAAATGATTTTGAAAAGTTGGATTCTAAATATGAAGAGGTTTTATGTGTGCTTAACCAATTTGTTAATTATATTTTCCTTTTCACATATACAAAAATGAAATATAGAACAATATCAAGAACTCAGTTTTGAAGGTGTTACGTTTGAGATGCTGTTCTCTGAGGGGTGAGCCCAGCAAGTCTAGAACTGGCCTGAACTCTTAGTGAATGAGAACTATAACTGCACAGCATGTTCGTCTGTGAAGACACAGAACACACTGGATGATAGTGTTGCTTTTTACCTGTGGATCCGTGGACCAGCTTGTTAGCATCGGTGATTAACAATGGAGAGGGTAGGGCGGCACCTGTGGCTCAGTGAGTAGGGCGCTGGCCCCGTATGCCAGAGGTGGTGGGTTCAAACCCAGCCCTGGACAAAAACTGCAAAAAAAAAATAATAATAAAAATAAAAAAATGTTAAAAAAAAAAAAAACCCAATGGTGAGGGTGATGATTTACACCTGGTTTCACTTAGGAACCACCCCTTCTGCCCCCTAACCCTCATCCTCACCCCCACTTAGGCTCTGCCATGGGCCTAGTTGCATGGAGCAAATGCCCATGTGATGCCTATGGGATATAAGAAACCCTAGCCAAGACACCATTTGGGAAACTCTGTGATGTGTTCTGCGTACACATCAGCGTTTCCTGATCTGGGCGAGAGCATGCCCAGCATAGCCCTTACAGAGCGAGGATGATTGGAGCTTGCACCTGGCCCCTCTGAACCTCTTGTATGGGACTGCATACCCTTCGGCTGTCATGGGTGCCCTTACTTGAGTATTGCTGCCGTGTTGTGCCCTTACTTGAGTATTGCTGCCATGTTGTGCCCTTACTCGAGTATTGCTGCCGTGTCGTACCCTTTCCCTGTAATAAACTGTAGATTCATAAGCATCATCCTTTGGCTCCTATGAGTCTTCTTTAGCAATAGAACTCTGCTCAACTGCCACCTTCAATGCAGATGCCTATTCAACATTGCAGTAGGCTAATTACAGAAATGAACTTTAAAGCTTCTCTATCAGAGGTGAAGTCTAATTCTCCACCTTTTGAACCGAGTCGTGCGTATGACCTTCTTTTGCCCATAGAATATGGTGATAGCAACAGTTGCCAGTTCTGGGCCTAAGCCTTGTTAAATTAAATTTGCCCTGAGTTTGTTTCCGTAGTTTGAGTCTCTATGTAATAAACTGCAACCTAACTTGGTATATAAACTAACTGGAAGCCTAACTTAGGAGTATATTTTGGTGACAAATGGCCTGAGCTTCAGTCAATCACAAGTGGTCAAAATGATAAGACCACATTCAAATAAAGCACTTGCAGATTGGTTACTGAGCTATGATTGATCAAGATGTTTCTGTACCTCACTTCTGGCTTCTCTACAGGTGCTGCCAGTCCACATTATGAAGTGGAGCTCTTAGAACCTCTTCCAGTCCTAAGAGTTGTCCTATTTGTAATTCATTCTTTGCTCAATTAACCTCTGTTAAATTTGTCTAGATCTTTTCTTTTAACAACCCATAAAAGCCAGTGTGCTCACTCTCTCTCACTCTCTCTCACTCTCACTTTTGCCATGCGAACATGGCCAGGCCAGCCTGCTGGAAGATGTGGATCAGAGTGGAGTCACCTCAGTTGTTCCTCCCAAGGCCCCAGCCATTTGAGGAAGCCCAGCCAAGATCAGCCCAGCCACCTGGCATATCCACGGCAAACCCACAGCCAATGACAGAGGCATGAGGGAGCCTTACAAAGCCTCATTCAAATCTTTGGAACTGCCCAGCTGATCCACACACTATGAGCAAAAATAACAGTTTGTTATTGTTATTGTATGCTCCTGAGGTTTTGTGGCTGTGTGTCACACAACATTACTGTGGCACCAAGTAACTGATACAGTTATCCAAGTAGAGATGTCAAGGAAGCAGTTGACTATGTGTGACTGAAATTCAGAGTAAGAAATTTTGAGAGCCATCAACATCATAGTAGGCACTGTCTGGAACTCCAGCCAGATCCCCTTGAAGACGATTTTTTCTTTTTGTAGAGCCTTGCTCATGCTTTTGCTTCTAATACCCAGCACCTGCAACTTCTTTGGTGAACTGGTCCTAGGCTACTGGAGCTGCTTTGCCCCCACAGCCAGAGAATAAGAAATGTCTGGATATTTACTTCTCCCCAGGACAATCCTTGACCAATGACAGACATGGGCATGGGGTAGGGTGGGCAAGGAGTATGAAAGCCCAGCTGCCTTATCTCAGAAAAACTCTGAAGTTGTTGGTCATAAATAAGAAAGAAAAAAAATTTTTTTTGCAGTTTTTGGCAGGGGCTGGGTTTGAATCTACACCTCTGGCATATGGGACTGGCATCCTACCCTTTTGAGCCACAGGCACTGCCCAGAAAGAAAATATCTTTTAAAATGTAGTTGTTTATCATAAGTAAGAAAGAAATTTTTTTCTTGCAGTTTTTGGCTGGGGCCAGGTTTGAACTCCCCACCTCCGGTACATTGGGCTGGCACCCTACTCCTTTGAGCCACAGGCACCGCCAGAAAGAAAATTTTTTAGTAGAAGAAGGAAAATCTCTGAAGCATTTCTTTAGCCCCAGATTTTCCTTTCATCCAGGATCAGGTCAGAACTGCCCTCTAAAATAAGGTGACCAGATTTTAACATTGGTAAAGTGGGACACCATTGACTGTGGGGGGGGTCCTTAATTAAAACTTTGGTCTAGGCTTGGCACCTGTGGCTCAAGTGGCTAAGGCACCAGCCACATACACCTAAGGTGGCGGGTTCGAATCCAGCCCAGGCCCACCAAACAACAATGATGCCTGCAACCAAAAAATAGCCGGGCATTGTAGCAGGCACCTGTGGTCCCAGCTACTTGGGAGGCTGAGGCAGGAGACTCGTTTGAGCCTAGGAGTTAGAGGTTGCTGTGAGCTGTGATGCCACAACACTCTACCCAAGGGGACAGCTTGAGGCTCTGTCTCAAAAAAAAAAAAAAACCTTTGGTCTATATGGAGCAACAAAAATTTTCATAGAATGCAAAAATAGTATTGTAATATATATTTTTTTAATTTCAACATAAGTACAATTTACAAATATAATACACTAAAAAGAAATTATGTATAGGGCGGATCCTGTGGCTCAAAGGAGTAGGGGGCCCCCAGTCCACCTGGGCGACCTTGCCCAGGAGGGGAGTAAGGGGTTTAATTAGCCTTTTCATTTCCAAATGAAGTTACATTAACCTCTTCATTTCCAAATGGAGTTACATTAACCTTTTCAGCAACTGAAAACCATATATTCCCTTCCCATTGTCCTGCTGTTCCCTAGCTTGTCGTGCATTCTTTCCAAAAATTGGGACTTTTTTAAAACGCCATGGGACATGGGACAAATTGTTAAAAATCAAGACTGTCACGCCAAAAGTGGGACGTCTGGTCACCTTACTCTAAAAAGACTATGTGACATTATACCTCTGCTGAACCCAGAGCAGAGCTGAGCCCTCTGCTCTCCTCTGGGTAATTAACTCCCTCTCCCTTCCTAGTCTGACTCAGAGAGTACTTCCTCAAGGAATCACATGTGTGGGCAGCACCTGTGGCTCAGAGTGGGGCACTGGTCCCATATGCCAGAGGTGGCGGATTCAAACTCAGCCCCGACCAAAAACTGCAAAAAAAAAAAAAATCACATGTGCATAAATCCTTCTCTCTGGGGCTGCTTGGGGCATGCTATCTAAGACAAACACACCAATAAAATCGGTGAAAGAGGTTCTAAGAGCTCTACTTCATAATGTTTAGAAGTGTAGATGAGCATACCAAGGACTTGATAACCATATTCTCTATATTTAGGATTTTTAAGAGATTTGGGGATATTTTTAACTGCATTCCTTTTTTTTTTTTTTGAACCAAGGCAATTCTAAATATTTTGAAGTATAAAATATGCCCTTGCTTTGATGAATTTATAAAGCAAATATTCAAGATTCTGCTGGAACAGGATTTCCTAACCAGGTCAACATCCTCTTGATACATAAACCCGGTAGAACCTGCATAGGTGACCACCTCCCTACATGACCACCTCCTTAAGTTGACCTAATTTCCATAGACTGGACATGCTCCCTGTGTGCATATCAGTACAATAGACCTACTTCCTTATGTTGACCACCTCTGTATGTTTACCAATTTATTAAAGCCCTTGGGTGGTCAGCTTACAGAGAATCTACTGTATTGGCTTCTGGATGCAAGTAGGAACTAGAGAAATATGAGTATGAGAATCTATGTGTGTGCATGTGGGCGTGTGTGAATCTGAGTGAGTGTAGGTCTCTGTGTGAATGTGTGTGTGCGCGTGTGTGTGAGTTGAGGCAGGAATAAAGGAGTCCTACGCATGTTGTTGGTTGTCAGGTACGAAGAGGAACAGACCCATAAGAACTGGAAATCCTTTCTGTATTCTGAATTGTTTTACCCCATATTTAAGAGTAATATGGTCAAACTCCAAAAAGAAAAAGTGTTCGTAAATGTACATCATTATTCACTAAAAAATATTTCTTTCTGGTCACCTACTGTATGCCTGGCACTGCGCGGGGCACTAGGGATATGAGGCGACCTGGTCGGGCATGATTCTGCCTTTGCTGACCTTCAAGTCTAAAGGTAGGGGCAGGTGAGGAGAGACAGGCATTGAATAAATATCCAGGTAATTATTTACTTACAATTATTTGTGTTAAAAAGAAAAGGTACACGGCATTATTAAAGTAAATAACCGGGGACTAACGTTGATTGGCCTAACAAGAAAGGGCTCTTTAAGAAAGTGACCTCTGGCTCGGCGCCTGTGGCTCAAGCGGCTAAGGCACCAGCCACATACACCTAAGGTGGTGGGTTCAAATCCAGCCTGGGCTTGCCAAAACAACAATGATGGCTGCAACCAAAAAATAGCTGGGCTTTGTGGCGGGTGCCTGTGGTCCCAGCTACTTGGGAGGCTGAGGCAGGAGACTCGCTTGAGCCCAGGAGTTGGAGGTTGCTGTGAGCGTGATGCCATGGCACTCTACCTAGGGGGATAGCTTGAGGCTCCGTCTCAAAAAAAAAATAAAATAAAATAAAAGAAAGTGACCTCTGAAGGATGAATTGAGTCAAAGGGGCATAGAAGGTGTGTGCTGGGAATTGCGGACAGACAGGGGTTTCTTCAAAGGACGTTATAGCCATGCTCCAACCACAGGAGCCATTCCAGCAAGACTACATGTGCTTTGCTCCTTCCAGCCTTTTTTATCTGCAGGTGGACTTTGTTCTGGCCTGAAATCTCCCCATCTGGAGGCCCTCTTCTGACCTCTCCAGATTCGGTTAATGTCACTTCCTCTTTGAAGCTTCTGCTGACTCCAGGAAGTTAGACACTCCCTTCTCCATGTGCTTGTATGTTCCTGTTAAATTTTCATTGAATGTTTAGCAAATAACTGTGTTATTCAGTAAACTTCTTTTTCATGTTTAACCCGGCCCCAGATTCCGAGCTCCCTGGGAGCAGAAGCCGTGTGTTGCTCATCCTCCAGCTCCTTACCCGATTTGTGGCACTTGAACAATGTTTGTTGAATGAATGCATGAGGTAAAGGATAATGATAAGGATAAGGGCTGTGCTACAGGAGACCTAGGAGATGAGATTTGTTTGTTATTATTATTTTGTTTTATTTTATTTTTTATTTATTGTTGGGGAGTCATGGAGGGTTCAAAGAACCAGGTTACACTGCTTGCACTTGTTAGGTAAAGTCCCTCTTATAATTGTGTCCTGCCCCCAAGAGGTGTGTCACACACTGTGACCCACCCCCCCAGCCTCCCTGCTCTTTCCCTCTCTTCCCTCCCTCATTCCCCTACCCCACCATGTACTAGCGTCAGTTGTCCTCCTATCAGAATTGAGTACATTTGATTCATGCTTCTCCATTCTTGTGATGCTTTACTAAGAAAAATGTGTTTCAACTCCATCCAGGTTAATACAAAAGATGTAAGGTCTCCATCTTGTTTAGTGGCTGAATAGTATTCCATGGTATACATGTAATCCACAGCTTGTTAATCCATTCCTGAGTTGGGAGGCATTTAGGCTGTTTCCATGTTTTGGTGATTGTAAACTGAGCTGCAAGAAACAGTCTAGCAAATGTCCTCATGGTAAATGATTTTTTTCCTCTGGGTAGATGCCCAGTAATGGGATTGCAGGATCAAATGGGAGGACTAGCTTGAGTTCTTTGAGGGTCCTCCATACTTCCTTCCAAAAAGATTGCATTAGTTTGCAGTCCCGCCAGCAGTGTAAGTGTTCCCTTTGCTCCACATCCATGCCAGCATCTGCAGCTTTGGGACTTTGTGATGTGGGCCATTCTCGCCGGGGTTAGATGGTGTCTCAGGGTGGTTTTGATTCACATGTCTCTGATGATTAGGGATGATGAGCATTTTTCATGTCTATTAGCCATTTGTCTGTCTTCTTTAGAGAAGGTTCATCCATCTCACTTGCCCATTGATGTAAGGGATAGTTGGCTCTTTTTTGTTGCTTAATTTTTTTTTTTTTTTTTTTTTTTTTGCAGTTTTTGGCTGGGGCTGGGTTTAAACCCACCGCCTCTGGCATATGGGGCGGTACCCTACTCCTTTGAGCCACAGGCACTGCCCCATATGCAGTGTTGCTCAATTTGAGTTCTCTATAGATTCTAGTTATCAAGCTTTTGTCCAATTCAGAATATGCAAATATCTTTCCCCATTCTGATGATTGTCTATTTCCTATGGTTGTTGTCTCCTTAGCTGTACAGAAGCTATTCAGTTTAATTAAGTCCCATTTGTTTATTTTTGTTCTTATTGCAATTGCCACTGGAATCTTCTTCATAAAGCCTTTCCCCAGACTGATACTTTCTTTCTTTTTTTGAGACAGAGCCTCAAGCT
>NW_003852421.1:12071210-12073359 GCF_000181295.1 Otolemur garnettii | reverse complement strand
CAACCTCCAACTCCTGGGCTCAAGCGAGTCTCCTGCCTCAGCCTCCCAAGTAGCTGGGACCACAGGCGCCCACCACAACACCCGGCTATTTTTGGGTTGCAGCCATCATTGTTGTTTTGGCAAGCCCAGGCTGGATTTGAACCCACCACCTTAGGTGTATGTGGCTGGTGCCTTAGCCACTTGAGCCACAGGTGCCAAGCCCAGACTGATACTTTCAAGTGTTTTCCCCACACTTCTGTCAAGGATTTTTATTGTTTCATGTCTTAGATTTAGATGTTTTATCCATCTTTTTATTTTGAAAAAGAGTCTCACTTTGTCACCCTCAGTAGAATGTTGTGCTGTAGTGTCACAGCTCACAGCAACCTCAAACCCTTGGACTTAAACAATTCTCTTGCCTCAGCTTCCCAAGTAGTTGGGACTACAGGTGCCCACCACAACGCCCAGCTATTTTTCTTTTTGTTGCAGTTGTCATTGTTGTTTTAGCTGGCCAGGACTGGGTTTGAATCCACCAGCTCAGTGTATGTGGCCAGTGCCCTACCCACTGAGCTATGGGCACTGCCCTCTTTTATTCATCTTGAATCAATTTTAGTGAGTGGAGAAAGGGCTGGTCCAGTGTCAGTTTTTTACATGTGGTTATCCAGTTCTCCCAGCACCATTTATTGACTAGGGATTCTTACCCCCAGTGTATGTTCTTTTTTGGTTTAGCAAAGATCAGGTGGCTGTAAGATACTAGTTTCATCTCATGGTTTTCTATTCCATTCCAGATGTCTATGTCTCTATTTTGGGGCCAATACCATGCTGTTTTGATCAGCCTTGCAGCCCAGCCTAAAGTCTGAGAAGATGAGATGTGAACATAAGATAAGGCCAGATCATGGAAGGCCTAAGTATCCTTCAGAGGAGTTTGGACTTCATTGCATGGGGCATGAGAAGACACTAAAAGTATCTGTCTGAGTAAGACTGACTTGGTTAGACCTGTGTTTTATGAAGGGAACTCAAGCTAGAGGTCAGGGGATCAGTTAGAATATTACCCAGATTAGTGGTAGTAGAAAGGAACTGGAGAGAGGGATAAGCCATGGGGGGACGATAGGCACATCAGAACCTGAGAGCGGGTCTCAAGTAAGAGAATCACTCCGAGGCATTTGCCACTAGAGAAGGCTGCTCACATAAACTCTCTATAATGTTTTGTAGGAATTCTCCAGGGGCACATGAGTCTTCTCGTTAGGTAATTAAGAAATAGTTATGTTCTCCAGAGGATAGCTGAATGCCCTAGATAATTTCTCCAATTTTGATTTAGCAAAAGGGTGAGATAACTATGCCATAATTCCTTTTTGGTTGATGTCCACTAGTTTCAAAGGAAATAACCATTTAATGACCCTGCAGCAGCATCAATCTTCTTTGTCTCTAGCAGCCTTCTTTCTAGAAGCTTCACTATATCAGATCCTAGTTTCAGGCTTCCCTCTGAGAACGAGGGCCTATGTTTCTTTTTTATTGCTCCGTCTCCCGGTAGCTTTGATTACCAATATTGTAGACAATGCTGTTGGTTTGTTTGTTCACTAAAAGTAAATAAAACCAAAAGAAAAGAGAGTTTATAAAAAACTTGCTGTATTACAAATTTTACACCAGAAGTCAGGAATGAGAAAACTCAAGATTCTCAAGGCACGTGAATGTTAATTTCTCCGCCCTGCGTATGTTTTAAAAGATGTTTCTGATCTAATCCTGCATCCAAATCTAATCATCCACAATGTGGGTGGGTTAGCATTAGCATAATTTATCTTCTGATTTTTTTTATTTTGTAAATAATATTTGTGAGTATTCTGTGCATTCCTAAACATTTATGAGAGCCGATTATATGCCAAGCACTGTAGTTTATAACCTTACGTATCGAAAACTTGAATCTTTTTACAAAACTCCTGCAAGATGTTCTATTATTATCTCTACTGTATGGTTAAAACAAGCTCAGAGTGGCTCAGTAACTTGCCTGAGGCCACACAGCTCATCACCAAGGGAGCCTGTTAGGAATTAGGTCTGCTTGGCTCAAAGCCCCCTCCACTGATTCTCTCTAAAATTGAACAATAGGCTCGGCGCCTATAGCTCAACCGGCTAAGGCGCCAGCCACGTACACCTAAGGTGGCGGGTTCGAATCCCCAGC
>NW_003852421.1:12069344-12070423 GCF_000181295.1 Otolemur garnettii | reverse complement strand
AAAAAAAAAAAAAGAAATCCCTAACACTTTATAATTGTGTAGAACAATTCTCCAAAGCATTTAAAGTTCACTGCTTGATCATTGCTATTTACAACAGCCCAAAGTAGGTTCATGCTTACCACTGTTACTAATTTCTTTCCTGTGATGATGACTTATGTCTTGAAAACTCAGTGAATCCTAAATGGACCCTAGGATTAAACATCATTCTCTGGTTATAAGTCAAGTGGGCTTCTCTGTACTTGAAGATGCTCATTTAATAGCAAATCTAAGAAAATAATAAGCACGGATATAATCCATAAGTCTGCAGGATAGAATTAATACTCTTAATTTCTTTTCTACTTCAATATTACATGGAATGGAAGCTGAGAATTCTTGTCCTCCTGCTATGCACAGCTGTCAGACACATAGTGTTACCAGTGTGTCATCTGAACCCTCACGACAATCACACATGGTGGATATTACTCCCTCTACCTGAGAGGCAGGGAAACAGAACCTGAAGTACCAATAGACTAGCAAATGGCAGACCCAGCTTCAAACCCAGGCCAAGGAGCACTGCTTTTGTCCTACCCTTTTGGTGCTACTTCTTTTCTTGTTATTTTTCTTTTTAAATACTAATATCTGTCGAAAATTTTAAGGGATAGGGCATGAGGAAACAAGAACAATTACGATTCACAGAAAATTGCCGATTCTTATTTCAGTTTTTCTTCCAGATCTTTAATTAGAAAATCGAAACAGTTGCATAGTCAGGTTGGCTGCTTTGAAATTCCCTGCTATGTCCCAGCCTGCACTGCTGGAGGTGAAACCAGGTGACTGTGAGACTCTGTATAGTCAGGATTTGCTTTAGTGCCTGTGCTACTGTTTCAGCAGTAAATTTCAGGTTCCTTAATTTTATATTTTAAATAGGAAATATATAATACTAGTAAAAAGTAAAATTGGGGGCTCAGCGCCTGTGGCTCAAGTGGCTAAGGCACCAGCCACATACACCTAAGGTGGTGGGTTCGAATCCAGCCCAGACCCACCAAACAACAATGATGGCTGCAACCAAAAAATAGCCGGGCATTGTGGCGGGTGCCTGTGGT
>NW_003852421.1:12013029-12068946 GCF_000181295.1 Otolemur garnettii | reverse complement strand
AAAAAAAAAAAGTAAAATTGTGATTTTTTTTTGGTCATGAAAGTTCAGGATGGATATTTTTATCATCATAACAGACAAACATTTCTCGTTTCTTTCCCTGGAGCATACCTGCATTATGACACAAATGTGCCAGGAGAATGCTAAACAGTTTTCTTCCTTTTAAAACAGAAATAGATATGGAACTGATGGGGAAAGGTTAGTGAGCAAACGCTGTCATCAAAAAAGAGAGAGAAAGAATCAGAACCTAATCTGTTATTATTGAATATCTTTTTGCCTGCACTGAGGATAAACAGAAGCAGCAGCTTTTATTATTAAAAGGGATCATTCCAAGATAGCCTTAGGGTGTTATCTTCTTTGTAGATTACATCAAATTAGTGACTTTAACACTCAATAGATCATAATAGAATTAAATATGATAAAGAGCACATAACAGATTTTTAAGAAATAACATTAACTGACATTCATATGTGACTTTTTTTTTTTCAGTTTTTGGCCTGGGGCTAGGTTTGAACCCAGGAGCCACCCCATATATGACATTTTTTTCTTTTTCTTTTTCTTTCTCTTTCTTCTTTTTTTCTGAGACACAGTCTCACTATGTTGCCCAGGTTGGTCTCAAATTCCTGGCCTCAGGGTGATCCTTCTGCCTCAGCCTCCCAAGTATCAGGGACGATAGGTACATGCCACCGTGCCCAGCTCACATGTACCGTTTCTTTTTTTGTTTGTATTTTAAAACAGCCTCAAGCTGTTGCCCTGGGTAGAGTGCTATGGCATCACAGCTCACAGCAACCTCCAACTCCTGGGCTTAAGCAATTCTCTTGCCTCAGTCTCCTACGTAGCTGGGACTACAGGCGCACACCACAACACCGGCTATATTTTGGTTGTAGTTGTCATTGTTCTTTGGCAGGCCTGGGCTGGATTTGAACCTGCCAACCCTGGCATATGTGGCTAGTGCCTTAGCCTCTTGAGCTACAGGTGCCAAGCCACATGGACCAGTTCTTAAAAACCAACTTTTATAAACTATTAGGAAGCTCAGGGCACAACACATGAATAAAACATAACAAAAGAATAGACTGCCTCTGATTTTGAAAATATCCATGTCGGTCAATCTACAATTCACATAAGCAAATATTCACTGCCAATTCTTACCCCACTCACCGCCCCCAACAACACTGCGCTGATGTGAGGTAAAGATGGTTCAACAGCAGAAGTAAGGACAGTATTATGAACAGAATTTATAACGTCAGGGAACTGACTCTAGGATAGTGAAGTGGAAAATCATGGATTTTTGGAGTCACCAAACTTAGGTTAAAATGATTGACTTTACTACTGACTGACATGGAACCTTAAATTACTTAACCACTCTTAGCCTGACTTTCTGAATCTATAAAATAAGGGCAATCATACGGGCTCCACAACATTATTGAAAGAGTTAAATGAGATGATACACGTGTAACCCTAGTGGAAGCCACATCCCTGTTGTCCAGCCCCAGTGGAGAGTCACAGTTAAAGACACAGAGGCTTATAGGCAAATATCATGGGAAAAGCAATTCCAAGTTTCTCAGCATTGAAGAGAACCCAATGTGTTTCTCACTGCTGCTTGTTTCCTCTCCCTGACTCACTTGTACCCCCAATCTCTGGGGTTCTGCACTTACCACCCCACCAAAGAACATTTCCGCCCTTCCTTGCTTTTCCTCTCACTCGCCCCCCATGCCCGGCCTATCCATTCCATCTCTTTCCCAGTCTTTATCACAAAGGTGATGGAACTTCTTTTGGAAAGTCATTTCTTTTCTACTCCAGGCTCTCAGATTCTAGTTTTCTGTGGCCATT
Source organism: Otolemur garnettii (assembly GCF_000181295.1). Classification (NCBI taxonomy): domain Eukaryota; kingdom Metazoa; phylum Chordata; class Mammalia; order Primates; family Galagidae; genus Otolemur; species Otolemur garnettii. Next base: position 12,067,119 of record NW_003852421.1, on the reverse strand, counting down.
CTGTATCACAAATATACAGAAACCCTTCTGAGAGAGAAAGACAAACAGCTTTTGTTTAGGGGGACGAAGGCTGGCAGAGAAGGGAGTTTTAAGTAAACTAGAAATGAGAGAGTTTTCCTTGTCACTACGGGAAGGTGATATGGTGGAAAGTCTGCCAGCGTTCCATGTTGATAATTTTCACTCCATGCTGGCTCAGTGCCTGTGGCTCAAGTGGCAAAGGTGCCAGCCACATACACCTAAGGTGGTGGGTTCGAATCCAGCCCAGGCCCGCCAAACAACAATGATGGCTGCAACCAAAAAAAAAATAGCTGGGTGCTGTGGCGGGCACCTGTGGTCCCAGCTACTTGAGAGGCAGAAGACTCGCTTGAGCCCAGGAGATGGAGGTTGCTGTGAGCTATGCCATGGCACTCTACCCAGGGGGACAGCTTGAGGCTCTGTCTCAAAAAAAAAAAAAAAAATTATTTTTTTTTCACTCCATGATACATGTAAAGAAAATAGCCCAGGATCTGGCACAGAGTAAAGTCTCTACAGTTGTCAGTCTCTCTTCCATTCAGTATCTGTTCCGGGTATCTATTGCTTCATGACAAACTATGCCAAAACCAAAGGGCTTAAAACAACAATTATCATTATCTCTCATGATTTCTTGGTTGGCTGAGCTCACCTGGCCAGTTCTTACTTGGTGACTCTCCTCTGTCTGCAGTCAGATGGGAAACTGGACTAAGAGTCATCTGAGAGCTCAACTGCATAGTCTAGTGCCCAGCTGGGAAGGGTGGAAGAGCTGAAGGCCAGCCAGGAAACTAACTCTCTCTCTCCCCTTGATATTTTTTATATGGCTGGTTTGGGCTTCCTTCTAGTCTAGCGGTCTCATGGTGGTCAGACTTCATGCATTGCATCTAGCTAGCTTCCTCAGAATGAGCACTCAAGAGACCTGGATAGAAGCTGCAAGGCTCCTGGTGAAGTAGTTTCAGAAGTCACACAAGCATCATTCTTGCAAGTTAAAAGCAAGCCACAGAGTCAGCCCAGATTCAATGGAAAGAGACTACATCAGGGCACGGAAACTGGATGCACAGTTGATTGGGGCCATCTTTGGAGAATACCTATCACATAGCTCCCTCAACTCACCCAAAATATTTTCTCCCCATTTTGGAATTTAGAGATGTTTTGTTAAACTTTATAGTTAATTTTGTTGAAAGATCAAGAGCCTGGGTCAGACTGACAGTTTCCAAACATTCAGTCCCTTTCTTCTTGGAAAAGCAGTGTAGCACTAAAATCAGACAGCCAGAGTTTGATTATTCACTCACCTATACTGTATCTGAGCACAAGCTAGTTTTATAATCTCTCTGCTTCTTCAGCTGCAAAACAGGACTGATAATGTTCACCAGGCTGTTGTAAAGAGGAAATGAGGTCAATTGTATAAAAATGTAGACAGTGCTACTACATAATGTTGCTTAATAAATATTATCATTACTGAATGTGGATGCTTGATCAGGAGAATTTTGCCTGTAAGTTCAACAAAATGGTCCGATCAGGGAACACCTTAACATCACCCAGGGATTCTACATAGTAAAGCATACAGTTAATACAATTTGTCAGTGAATATACTGAACAAACAGCAAGTTTCCAGCAAGCATGTTTATGGATAGAGGCTAGTGAAACTTGGACTTACTGGCTCAGCGCCTGTAGGTCAAGTGGCTAAGGCGCCAGCCTCATACACCAGTGCTGGCGGGTTCAAATCCAGCCCGGGTCTGCCAAACTACAATGACAACTACAACCAAAAAATAGCTGGGCGTTGTGGTGGGCGGCTGTAGTCCCAGTTACCTGGAAGGCTAAGGTAAGAGAATCGCTTAAGACCAGGAGTTGGAGGTTGCTGTGAGCTGTGATGCCATGGCATTCTACCCAGGGCAACAGCTTGAGGCTCTGTCTCAAAAAACAAAAAGAAAGAAAAGAGAAGAAACTTGCTCTTGTTCGGATGTGCAGCATCTCTGAACAATTTTGTCTTCTGGAAATGATGCAAAATAGCACCTTACTCAGCCTGAAGTTTTTCAATTCATTTTGTTGCACTGATAGGAATTCAACCAATGATAGATTTACTGGGGCAAACAAGTATAACCCAGCTTTGTACACAAATAACAATAAAATCAGTTAAGTAAATTCTGGAGAGCCATGGCCAACTAATAATGAGATGTGTAGAGATTAACCTCTGAAATGGGTGGGAAGAGAAGGAAGATCCCAGCGTCACCATTCACAGGGGGGTGACAAACCAAGCTTCACTGATCGTACAACACACTTTTAGAAATCAAACAATAGAAAGAGCAAACTGGGCAGCACCTGTGGCTCAAAGGGGCCCCGGCCCCATATGCCGGAGGTGGTGGGTTCAAACTCAGCACCGGCCAAAAAACAGCAAAAAAAAAAAAAAAAAAAAAAAAGAAAGAAAGAAAGAAAGAGCAAACTATTCCAAGGGCTTCCTAGGTTTGGATTGGAGTATTGAGGTAAGAAGTAGGGTCTGAGTGAGGACCCTCAGTGGAATAAGAAATATGTCTTCTTGGCCAGGTACAGTGGCTCACACCTATAATCCTAACATTCTGGGAGACCAAGGCAGACTGATTGCTTGAGCTCAGGAGTCCGAGACCAACCTGAGCAAGAGTAAGACCCTGGCTCTACAAAAATATAGCTGGGTACTGTGGCAGGAGCCTATATAGTCCCAGCTACTCAGGAGGCTGAGGCAAGAGAATCCCTTGAGTACCAAAATTTGAAGTTGCTGGGAGCTATGACACCACAGCACTCTACTGAGAGTGACAAAGTGAGACTCTGTCTCAAAAAAAAAAACAAAAAAGAAGTATGTCATCCTTTCGAGGTGTGATCCCTGAGATGACGATACAGAGTAACACAGTAGAGAGTTGTATCGGGACTCTTAATGGGAAACAATAGAAACCAACTCTGGCTAAGCTGAATTAAAAGAAATTTTTCTGGAAGGATATGGGGCACAGAAGGATGGATTCCAAAAGAATATGCCCAGGCATCTCTGGAAGTTCTTAGTAAAAGGAATTGCTGCAGGCAGTCCCCAAGTTACAAACATCCAACAATGTACAACTCACACTCACGAACAGAGGGTATTATAGGTAATAGGTAAATAAATGTACCTGTTCCAAGTTACATACAAATTCAACTTAAGAACAAACCTATAGAACCCATCTCATTCATAACCCCTGGGGACTGCCTATGAATGGTGTTGTCCGGACATTCTTAGTAGAAAGGATAAACCATCTTTCATTCTCACCTTTCACATCATTAAGTTCAAGGAGGAAAACAGCCTAGTGGTTTCATCTGACCCTTGGTTAAAAATGGGGGAAATGCCATGATTCAAAAATCTCACTTGGAGGCAGCGCCTATGGCTCAAGGAGTAGGGCACCAGCCCCATATGCTGGAGGTAGCAAGTTCAAACCCAGCCCCAGCAAAAAACAGCAAAAAAAAAAAAAAAATCTTACTTGGGAAAAAATACAGTGGGAGAGAGGTGATTCCTGTAAATGAGTGCTTCTACCCAGAGAAAATAAAAGGGTAGTAGACTGACAATAGCAACATGCATCTAAGACACAAATCAGTATTAACATGCAAAAACACCACCAGTGGTGAAATGAAGTGTCTTGCCCCAGTAGGCAGATGATCAGGCACGTGGATTGCAGTGTGCTGCTGTATTGCCAGATAAACCAGGAGTGGCTTGTTTTGCTCCAAGTAGCTAAGAGGCAGTTAAGATAGAGGGCTAATTATGGTCTGAGACAACCCTTGGGAATAATAGATTTATTATTATCTTGACCCCATTTGATCCTCCAAGCTCCTATATCCAGGTGATGTTGCAAACACAGAATCACCCTTTTGCAAAGACCTGAGTACTAAGGGCTACAGGAAAATCAAATGTTAATCTGACTTAATTGATTCTGTTTGCTTTCCTGTTAACCTCAGGGATGCCCAGAGTTTAAGTAAGAAAGTGGAGAAGGAAGGTGATGACTTGGGTGCTCTAGAGATCAGTGCTGACCCAGGCAAAGTGCAAGAATTTAGGGCAGGCTCAGCACCTGTGGCTCAAGCAGCTAAGGCTCCAACCACATACACCTGAGCTGGAGGGTTCAACTCCAGCCCAGGCCTGCCAAACAACAATGACAGCTGCAACCAAAAAAACAGCCAGGTGTTGTGGCAGGCACCTATAGTGCCAGCTACTTGGGAGGCAGAGGCAGGAGAATAGCTTGAGCCCAGGAGTTGGAGGTTGCTGTGAGCTGTGATGCCACAACACTCTACCCAGGGTGACAGCCTGAGGTTCTGTCTTAAAAAAAATAAAAAAGGTTTAGGGCAAATGAAGGCTCAGAGCCCCTGGAGGGAAGAACAATTTAAACTGACCTTGGACCCAGGAAGGGGGAGGAAGACTTTCTTCTCCTCTCAACTGAGGACAGGATTCCACACTCTCAGCCCCAGAACTAAAGCTCGTATTGTCTTTCAGCCGTATCAGGGGTTAAATAGCCTTCTGTAGAAGAGGACTTGAGACACCATTTATAACTTTGTTTAGGGGGAAAAAACATCTTGGGTGGCTAACACTGCCAGAAACTTTGGAGCCCAACTTTTTCATAGATTGGACCCTGCCCATAATCGTGCTATATGATTTTGTCGGTTGGATTTATTCTGAACAATCTGGCTAGGGGAGTTCCAGGATGAAGCCAGGATTTGTCTCGCAGGCAGTAATTCAGTTAAGCCCTTAATGATGCCCAGTGGCTTTTATCATGTCTGATTCTGTGTCTTTATTTAGTCTGACTGATTTACTAACTCGCGGCAGTCCTGTGCCTCTGCGGGGTACAGGCAGACGAGGTTTAACCAGGGATCACACACAAACACGGTGACATTATATATTCTCCTCAGAGACCTGAGTAGCTTCTGAGGTATCCCTTTCAGAAGGCTGCCTGCCGGACAAGGACACTTAGTAACTAGAGGGGAAGTGGGGAAAAGGAGTCAGATTACCCAGGTAGATGCGAGATTGTGGGGGTAACCTCAGAGCTCTCCGCTGAGAGTATTACACGCCCATTTAAGGAAGACATCTTTCCCTTCTCCCCATCTGTCCTCTCTCCCTGCCATACCTCCCTCTGGTTTTAGGAGACTCTAAAACCAGAAAAGAGGGAAGAAGAGCAAAGGAAAAGCACACGAAAAGGGGCAGCCGTCCCAAAACGGCAAAACTAACAGGAACGTAGCTAATCCTGCAATTTGCTAGTAACAGTTAAAGATCAATCCTGTAGATTCTCTTGTTAAAATGTCCCCTACCCCACAGGAGTTCTGTTTCACACAACTGCTGAACAGACAGAAAAGAGATGCAAATCTTTCTCTCTCAAAATTGTTTTTAAAGGCCCAGCACGGTGGCTTATGCCTGTAACCCTAGCACTTTGGGAGACTCAAGGATATGAGACCAGCCTGAGCAAGAGGGAGACCCCCAACTCTACTAAACTAAGAAGAAAAAAAAAATTAGCTGGGCCTGGTGACTGGCACCTGTAATCCCAGCTACTTGGGACACTGAGGCTGGAGGATTGCTTGAGCCCAAGAGTTTAAGGTTGCCATGAGCTATGATGCTGCACTCTACGCAGGGTGACAGGTACATGAGACTCTGTCTCACCAAACAAAATTGTTTTTGAGAATCTGATTTTATAGGGATCCTGAGTATACAGGCGGAGAGGGAGCCACAGGCTCCAGCTATACCATGAGGGCAGAGTTATATCTCCTGTGATAAACCCCAATAATCCCGTGTCCAGAGAAGGGCAGGAGAGCCAACTCTTCAACTTTGACATCCAGCCCAGATTCAATTTTGTTATCTACCTGCCACTAAGAAGAATGCAAGGAGCAGATGCAGCAGTGTCTCCACTGGAGCCTGCCAATTTACAACCCCCTTAAAAATTACAGCAAGCCACTTGGCCCCAGGGGCTGGCTTATTCCTTCTTTTGGGGGGGATGCTCTTTTCTCTCCCTGCTCTCTTTTCTCCCTTTCTTTCCTCTCTCTCTCCTCCCCTTCTAAGACGATAAAATAAATGTTATGCTTTTATATTCTAATCTTGGGGAAAATCTTTCGCAAACCCATGTGCACAGGCCAGTCCTTGTCTAGTCCTCCTCTCCACGGAGAGTCCAATGAGCCGAAACCGGGGTTGAGGCTCCAGAGGGAAGCAGACCAGGACGGAGCTTTCAGCTGCACTGGTCTCTGTGTGCACACGCAGGTGAGCACTTGTGCATGATCCACCTACGAGTTTTCAGAAAACCACCTCCGTGACAACTTTACAATGTAAAAAAGCAAACCAAAAAACTGGCAAGTCTCTTCCAGTTAATTTATCTCATTAACTGTCTCTACTAACTTAGCAAAACTATAAAAAGTGAGGACGCAGCCGGATGGCGTGTTGATCTTAAATCATCTATATGACTCCTCATGAGGTTAAAAACTGTCAGAAAACTGCGGTGGCTCTTAGAAATTAAGGCCCAAATTACTCCAGTTTTGCAGATTGAGAATTTTAAACTACCCAATTTATGACATGAATCTTTATGTACCTCACTTTTCCTTGTTGGCAAACACTGTAGATTTGGAAAATAAAGTACCAATGAGCTCTTTTCAGCAGCTGGCCTCTAGGCCCCCAATGTGCAGCAGCACTAGTCTCATCTGTGAAATGAGAGGGTGGATTCCTCTCTGCGCGCCATTCGGGCTCTGAACTCTGTGAAACTTAACGCTGCCGGGAAGCATGGCAGTTTCCCAAATGCCAACCTCCAGGCTGAGAGAGCAAATGTAGCATGGGGTCACCATCTGGTATTCCGGTGACTTCGTTGAGGTTGTATATTGTTTAATGACTAATTGACTACTAACTGCGAACTTCTCCGGAGTCATTCATTCTAGTCAACTGAACACAGAAGCTCAAGTTCACAACTAAGAGCTGTGCCCTTCATTTACCATCTGGAAATGAATAGCTTAATTTTACTCTGGGCAAAATGGAAGCCAAAGAACTAAAATATCAATAGATAGCAATAAACTAAGTTTTGAAAAAACTCACACCCCGTGACTCCATTAACGGAATGCCACGGTACGGAATTCTGATGCAACCTACTTTGTTCTGCTTCTTTTAATAACTTGAGTTATGAAAGTATGTGTGTGTATGTGTGTTTTAATTTTGTGGAAAAACAAACAAAACACTTTGATGTTCTATTTTTTTTACTTCATCTGATTTTATTTTGAGACAGAGTCTCAAGCTGTTACCCTGGGTAGAGTGCTGCAGTGTCAAAGCTCACAGCAACCTCCAACTCCAGGCTCAAGTGATCCTCTTGCCTCAGTTTTTCTATTTTTAGTAGAGATGGGGAGGTCTCACTTTTGCTTAGGCTGGTTTGAACTGGTGAACTCAAGCAACCCACCCACCTTGGCCTCCCAGAGTGCTAGGATTACGGGCTTGAGTACCACGCCCGGCTTGATGTTCTATTTTAAATTGCTGGAACTTAAGTCTTATTTCTGCTGAATATATTCAGCATAGACCATTGTAGTTTTGTATTTATGCTAAACATTGATAAGGTACATTGTGTTGGGTTTGTTGGCAGGAAGCCTATGATTAATATTTGTTTTATTTTCCAAAATTGTGCAGAAGTTTTTTTTTAAAAAAATGTCAAGGGTACGTACTACTTGGAGGAAGTTTTCTCACCTTCTGTTCTCTAACGGGGATGAGTTCTGGGGAAGAGGAGCAGCGCTGTCCGGATGCCGCCCCGGCTGGGCGGGTGTGAAGGCAGGGTCAAGAAAAGCAAGGGGAATTTACCGGCATTTACTGTGGGTAGAGTTCTGATACCTGAAACCACAGCTGACACTAATCCTCACTTCTATTCCCATTTCAGCCTCTAGCTATTTTCAGGGCAAAGAACTTGAGACTTTACATCAGAGGTTAAATTTAGTGATGGATATGAAATAGGGAGTTAATGGAAACTCTCTTCTCACTCAAAACACATCATCTGGTCTGGGTAAAAGGCACTTACCTCATCTGCAAAGAGAACATAAAGAAATGACAGGAGAAAGGGACCGGTTTGAAAGCAGAAAGTGATGCTTGGCTGAATTCCATTTGGCCTGTGGGACAAGCTCTCAGATCTGATTTGATTTAGAGCTGGAATAGTGAAAATGTAATAAGGTATTACAAACATATAGTGGTGATATTCTATCATAGGATGAAGACAAGATAGCTTATGGCTTCCTAAGAGTAGACAAAGCATTTTTAAAAAAGAAAATAGTTGGCGTGACCCTTATTTCTCAGACTGTCCCCTGCCAAAATAAAAACAAAGGGGGCTAGGACAGTAACAGGTTTTTAACTTGGTGCCCCCCAAGACTAAACTCTAAGATGTCAATATGTCCTGCTTCACCCACTTAGAGAGTAAAGTCTTTTTTGTTTTTGAGACAGAGTGTAACTATGTCACCCTGGGTAGAGTGCCATGGTGTCACAGCTCATAGCAAACTCAAATTCTTGGACTTAAGCAATTCTCTTGCATCAGCCTCCCAAGTAGCTGGGACTACAGGCCCCTGCCACAATGCCCGACTATTTTTTTGTTGTTGTTGTTGCAATTGTCATTGTTGTTTAGCAGGCACGGGACAGGCTCCAACCTACCAGCCTTGGTGTATGTGGCTGGCACCTGGGGTATGGGCGCCAAGCTGGGAGTAAAGTTATTACTCAATTAACCTCCAACTCACCTGTCCTTTGAATGAGTTTCTTCCCTCCTTAATGCTGCCATAATAAATTCAAGAACTCAGAGATTGTCTTACTTGCTTACTCTTGGCTGGAGACACAGCTCAGATTCACCCCCTAGAAGTTGGAGCTCAACTACTACTAGTGTGGTGGTAGTTGATTTTTCCATGCAAAAATTGTCTTATGCTCCCAGAGAACTTGTCTTTGGTGACTCAGGTCTCTGTTTACACACACAATCAAACATCCACTTCCTACACCAACCCCAGATCCTTCCCTGTGCTCCAAGTGTCCTTCCCCGATAGAATCTAGGATGTGCTGTGGGCTTAGATGTACAAACCTTTCCTCTCTTCCCTACCCCCTCTCACCTTTTCCATTAAAATAAGCTCTCCTGTGGGTGTCCCTTGGTGAGACCACCTTTACCTATCTGAGATGTCGGATGACTTGAGAAAGAAAAGGAGCTAGGGTCTCTATCTGTGGCCTTTCAGAGGTTCCTAGAACCTTATGCAAATTTGCCTTTTCACTACAAACTTTAAGATTCACCTACTAAAATGTTCTATTGTACCCTTCCTCTAACAGCAGGAACTCAGGATCAGAAAAATGCTAATGACAGAGCAGTAGGGCATTCAGTATAGTCCACAAACTTTTCTTTTTTTTTTTTTTTGAGACAGAGCCTCAAGCTATCCCCCTGGGCAGAGTGCCGTGGCACCACAGCTCACAGCAACCTCCAACTCCTGGGCTCAAGCGAGTCTCCTGCCTCAGCCTCCTAAGTACTTGGGACCACAGGTGCCTGCCACAACGCCCGGCTATTTTTTTTGGTTGCAGCTGTCATTGTTGTTTGGCGGCCTGGGCTGGATTCGAACCCACCACCTTAGGTGTATGTGGCTGGTGCCTTAGCCACTTGAGCCACAGGTGCCAAGCCAGTCCACAAGCTTTTCATTGACATCTAACATGGTTTGTCAAGACAACAAATATATCTGTTCCCTTCCACTTCTGTGTATAAGGAAAGACAATAGACTAGTTAAAACAGAGGAAACCAATATTTCTATTTATAAGAACTACTTCACAGCTTGGCGCCGGTACTCGGTGGTTAGGGCACCAGCCACATACACCGGGGCTGGCAGGTTGGAAACCATCCTGGGCCTGCTAAACAACAACAACAACAACAAAAAATAGCCAGGCATTGGGGGGCGGGGGGCGCCTGTAGTCCCAGCTACTGGGAGGTTGATGCAAGAGAATCGCTTAGGTCCAAGAATTTGAGGTTGCTGTGAGCTGTGACATCAAGGCACTCTACCAAGGGTAACACAATAAGACTCTGTCTCAAAAAAAAAAGCTACTTTACTACCCCTTCCTGCCCCTCCTTGTTGAGATTCTCAGCAAATAGTAAAGGCAATAACACACCAAATACATTGTCTCTAATTTAGCTACTATGGTTTTATTTCCTTTTTTTGCAAGAACTAAGCAATAGTGCCCCCCCACCCCCACACCACACACACAAAGCAGTTCTTGCTCATGTTTTGTGTGGTTTGACCCTACAACCCTCATCACAGTAGACCAGCCTGCAGGCAAACACCCTCAGCATAGGGTGGCCTGGTCCCAAGCCTTTGCTTCTGAGAGGCATTCTCTGCTAACAGGGCGTGGCAAAGGCATTTGGAGACTTATTCCGGTCACACAGGGAAGGGCACAGTTGCAGCAGAGGCCGAAACCATGCAACTTGGAGAGGGGGGTTAAACTGAAACCGCAAGGCAGCAGATGTTATGTGGGAAAGCAGAGCAGAAAGAGTAAGAAGTAGGAGCAGAGAGAGTCAGAGACGAAGACAAATGAGACTGGAGGATTCACCAGGAGATATGACATCTACTGAGGCTACTATTAGTCCAGCAGAACATTTGTTGTTTCCCCAGATAGTATGGGAAAAGAAATATCTTTCCCTCCCATTTTAGGTTTGTAGCTGAAGTCCCGATAGCAAAAGATAGAATAACAAGAGAAAACTATGAGTTTTATGTCACATGGAAGGTTTCATAAGAAAGTGAAGGCCCAGGCAGCACCTGTGGCTCAAAAGGGTAGGGTGCTGGTCCCATATGCTGGAGGTGGCGGGTTCAAACCTAGCCCCAGCCAAAACCTAAAAAGAAAAGAAAGTGAAGGCCCAAAGAAACAGGCAACCTTATGTATTTTTATGCTTAGTTTTTGCTGAAAAGTGGACAGTCATGGAGAAATATGATTGAAGGACTAAAGGCTGTGACCTAATGGCAATAAACTGGGGGGGGAGGGATTTGCAAAGCTGGTTTATTTAGATTTTTCTTGGGATCTTTGTGTCTTTGACTCCTTTTCTCTGAGTACAGAAGGGGTCCTTTCACATGAGGTACTGCGCATGTAACCTACAACAGGGATGGTCCAAATACCCTGCGTCAGGCCTTGTCCAGGACTTACACTTGTAATCTTGGCACTTTGGGAGGCCGAGGCTAGGAATTTGATCAGCCTGAGCAAGAACAAAACCCTGTCGCTACGAAAAGTAAAATAAACTAGCTGAGTATGGTGGCACACAGCTGTAGTCAGGACACTGAGGCAGGAGGATCCCTTGAACCCAGGAATTCAAGGCTGCAGTGATTCATGCCACCATACTCCAGACTGGGCCACAGAGCAAGACCCTGTCCCCCAAAATCCTTCTTAGGTTTTAGGATACAGCTTCAGGGGAGAAGGGCAGGGTTAGGGTGGAGGAAGGTCAGAGAGAACTTCTTGTTTCTATGGTTTTCTCAAATGCCAAAGTGCCACAATTTGTAATAGCATGTCCTGAACCCTATCCATGGCAACAAGAGTCTTCCAGTTCAGGGAGCCCTGGCTGTCTCTAGGCACAGTTGGTTCAGAGATTCACCCCATTACCATGTAGATATCCTTACAAAAATATTCCATCCCTGGAGTGGCTCAAGCACACCTCTATGCTGGCAGCCAGACAGAGCTCCTCTCGTCCTGTGCCTGGTTTAGCTTTCTTCTGTGCCTCCACTTCACACTGTTGCCTTCAAAGTCAGCTGGTATGGGTGGCACCTGTGGCTCAGTGAGTAGGGTGCGGGCCCCATATGCTGAGGGTGGCAGGTTCAAACCGCACCCCGGCCAAATTGCAAAGAAAAAATAGCCAGGCGTTGTGGCAGGCACCTGTGGTCCCAGCTACTCAGGAGGCTGAGGCAAGAGAATTGCCTAAGCCCAAGAGCTGGAGGTTGCTGTGAGCTGTGATGCTGCGGCACTCTACCTAGGGCGACAAAGTGAGACTCTGTCTCCAAAAAAAGAAACAAAAAGTCGGCTGGCAGAAGTGCTGGGTGGAGCTGCAGGGGCTCAGGCAGGTGGCGGTGAGCGGGGGAGGATGAGGACAAACTACCCCTGATTCCTGAAGGTGGCAATGAGCTCCTAGATTCTGTGGTCACTGTTGCCTTCCTCTGCAGGGCAGCTCCAGTCTCTGTCTTATCTCAGTTGTTCCCAGCCCTGACTGCACCTGAGAAACACCGGGGAAGCTTGTAAACAGTGTGGCTGAGGAGGCATCATCACCTTAGATGAGTTACATAAGATGTTCTGAGATTGAGGCCCGGTATTGTCAATTTTATTAAGAATTGCTCCCCACCCCATTTGCAGGTTCATCCAAGTTTAAGAACTGCAATTATAATTATCAATTGTTTTAATTAATTATTAAGGTTTCCCCTTTGCATGTATTGAACAGTTAGTCAACCAGGTAATAATTGTCTCAATCTTTTTTTTTTTTTTTTTTTTGATACTAATTTTAGACAGGGTCTCCCCTCTGTCGCCTATGCTGGAGTGTAGTGGTGTAATCATAGCTCACTGCAGCCTCAAACTCCTCTCGCCTCAGCCTTCCAAGTAGCTGTGACTACAGGCATGTGCCAGCATGCCCAGCTAAATTTTTTTTTTTTTTTTTTGAGACAGAGTCTCACTCTATTACCCTGGGTAGAGTGCAGTGGCATCATATATTATAGCAACCTCAGTCTCTTGGGCTTAAGTGATCCTCTTGCCTCAGCCTCCTGAGTAGGTGGGACTACAGGTACCCCCCACAACACCCAAAATATTTTCTATCTTTGGTAGATACAGGGTCTCAAATTCCTGAGCTCAAGCAATCCACCTGTCTCAGCCTCTCAGAGAGCTCAGATTATAGGCCCAAGCCATTGTTCCTGGCCTTTTAAATAATTTTGTAGAGACACGGGGTTGCTCTGTTCCTCAGGCTAGTCTCAAACTCCCTATTGCTACTTCTTATTAAAGAATTTCAGTTTATTATTAAGTTGTCCCAATCAGGCTTGGTGCCTGTGGCTCAAGTGGCTAAGGCACCAGCCATATACACCTAAGGTGGCGGGTTTGAATCCAGCCCGGGCCCGCCTAACAGCAATGACGGCTGCAACCAAAAAATAGCTGAGCATTGTGGCAGGTGCCCGTGGTCCCAGCTACTTGGGAGGCTGAGGCAGGAGATTCGCTTGAGCCCAGGAATTAGAGGTTGCTGTGAGCTGTGATGCCCCTGCACTCTACCCAGGGGGATAGCTTGAGGTGCTGTCTCAAAAAAAAAAAAAAAAGTTGTCCCAATCAAAGGTATTTCTATGCTGTAGTAGTTCAGAATATGTAACTTTTGAGATATACTCTCTCTAGGGGAAACTATTTCTTTGTGAGAGTATAGGATGTGGTCTCCCTATTCATGCAGAGTCCCTACACACCAATGAATGGAATCAGTTGGCTGTTTATGAATATTTCATGGATCCAAACACGAGTTAACAACAGAAAAAGAGGTTTCCTCCTCTAACTCATAGTGTAGTACCTTTTTTTTGCACAGGAGCAAAAGACAAGGGAGGCGTCCAATTATTTTCTTATATGAAATAAAATTTTGGAACTCACAGAGTTGCAGCTGAATGCCTTTTAGCTGTTCTTTCAGTTTCTCTCATATAAAATACTCATTCCCAAATTTGCTGTCCTAGATGTAACTCCAGACAGTGCTTGCCATCTAGGACTGTCATTTTCTGTCTTCAGACCTCCATATCCTCTAGCTCCCTTCTCTTAAGTTCTTCAATTGCACTCTTACCTTTGCTCCCACAGATTAGAATTCCCCTCCTGTGTCTTCCTGGTTTCTCTTTCTGCTTTCCTTTTTAAAATGCTTGCTGAGTTTGCCTTTTCAGCTTCATCTTGCTTATCTCATTCTTAAAAATACTTATTGCTTCATAAGAAACATTTAGAGCTTTTACGCAGAATCTTCTGGCATCTTTAAGCTCTCAAAAATTAAGATGTCAAAAATATTTATGTTTTGGCTTTTAAAAATATCAAAGATAAGTTAATAACCACACACAGTAAATACCTTTATAAATCTAAATTAGGTTTCTGCAACTCAAATGATTGCGATGCCTTTCCAATTACTCTAAAAGACCTCTGCCAATAATGTGGTATGAAATCTTATTCGCAAAATTATGTTGGCCACCTCTGTACAATTTTGTAATGAACATTTTGTTAATAAAAGTACATTTAGTTACGATTTCCCATTTTGCCTATGAACGGCCATTTTCTGGGCAACCTTTGGGAGTGAGTGTTATGGAGATATACTTCTCACATGTCAGCATGAATATAAATCACCTGGTGCTCTTGATAAAATTCAGATTCTGATTCAGTAGGTGTGAGTGGGGCCTGGGATTTTGCATTGCGAGAATCTGGGTGTTACTGCAGCTGCTGGACAGGGAAGCACTACCACGGGGACATTTCATCACCAAAGCTTTCCCTACACTCAGCTAATACTCTCTCAAATCAACTCTCCACCAATTCCTGAATTACTATTAGACCAATAGCCTCCGTACTGATGTTGCTTTTCAAACTGTACCTCAAAGCTTTGTTTTTCATTTTGTCAATAAATCTTTCTAGTTTCTGGCTGATTACTGTCACTTATGTCAACACAACATGCCACTTTCTTCAAATCTTGCTTCTTAATCGTTCCTCTTGAACAACCCCTGTGCAGCAGTAGTCATGGTCTCTCTAATTTCATTTTTTTACGTTTACTTTTGCTCCTTTATAATAAACTGTCTTTTACTGGTACTGTTAAAACTTTTCCTTCTTTTTGAATTTAATAGATAAGATGTTAAGAATGGACATAAAACACCTCAAAATGAAACCACAAATGTGTCACTAATAAGCAATGTGTCACTCAAGACAGAACTAATTGAGGGTAGCACCTGTAGGTCAAAGGAGTAAGGTGCCGGCCCCATATGCCAGAGGTGGCAGGTTTAAACCCAGCTCCGGCCAAAAACTGCCAAAAAAGAAAAACGAATTGGGTACAATTAGTAAAGCTATTTTTAAAGTTACAGGCAAAGACTGGTTTGGTGCTTCATCCATGAATCCATGAAACCTATTAAAGTATAAGTTTATAAGCTAGAGGAGTTTATTTAACTGAATAAAAGAAAAATGATTTAATATTTCCCAGTCCCGGTGGTTTTCCAATCTGCTAGGTACTAAGGCACTTTAGTCTATAATCTCTGCAGATTTGATCATCTGATCATTTACCTTGTACCAGTTACTACTTCTTGGAGGTAGACGAGAGCTTGATAGACAACATGCCCCTTTCTTACTTTTCTGAGACGTAAGACACTAGAGTCAGCATAAAGAGTCCAGACGTGACTTTTATTTCTGGGCAGGCTGATGAAGCACATGGCTTATATTCACGGGCAAGCAGAACTCCTAATATTGAGCCTCAGATTCAGACTTGCCTATGCAGTCACAAAAAGTATTGAGCCACCTCGGCAGACTGTCCTTATTAGGCAGAATGAAAAAATGGTCTGCAGTGGATGAAGAAAAGAAAAGAGCGCAGGACCCAACGGCTTATTTTCCATCTCACTAATCATCATAGTCATCTCTTCTCCACCAAGAAGGGCTGGAGGTGTTATACTAGTGGAGGAACTTCCTCCACGTGGAAGAAAGCCTCAAGAGTGGAGAAGAAGTGTTTCCCCAATCATAAGCTAAGCACTTTGTCGTATTCAATCCCCACAACAAAAAAATCAGTATTGATTGAGTGTCTGCTGTGTGCCATCCATTGCTGTAGGTGCTGGGAATACACAACTTAACAAGACAGGGGCAATTCTTATCAGGCCTAGTACTTGTACCACCCACCTCATTCCTTCATCCAATTCCAGCCCTATCAGAGCCTGTATTTATCTAAAATTTTGAATTTTGTTCCGCACTTATTTTTTTCACTAACTTCAAATTTTCAAATATTCTATTAAAATATTGCTTACCTTACTTAATTACTGAGTTTTGGGTTCCCCCTTAAATTCTGCACTTGAGGTGAATGCCTTATTTGCTGTCCCCTAATCCTATCCCTGGTTTTAAAATAAACTTGTAAACAAATAAGTCAATAAATAAGTTTATTGGCTCGCCACCTGTGGCTCAAGGTGCCAGCCACATACACCTAAGGTGGTGGGTTCAAATCCAGCCCGGGCCTGCCAAACAACAATGACGGCTGCAACCAAAAAATAGCCAGGTGTTGTGGCGGGCACCTGTGGTCCCAGCTACTTGGGAGCCTGAGGCAGGAGTTGAGCCCAGGAGTTGGAGGTTGCTGTGAGCTGTGATGCCACAGCACTCTACCCAGGGGGACAGCTTGAGGCTCTGTCTCAAAAATAAATAAATAAATAAAAATAAGATAAATAAGTTTATTAATTAAACAAGTATTACATTTTCTAATGTGTATTAAGCTGACACAGGATATGTGACAGTCAGTGATTGGATGGGTAACTTGAATAGTCATCTTGTGGGAGTTACTTAAGCTGAGACAGGAATGTCACGAAAGAGGCAGGGAAAGGACAGTTTAGAGAGAAAAGCTGGTGAAAAGACCTCAAGGTAGAAATTTTGAAGGAAGACTAAAAACAAACAAACAAAAGGCTAGTATGGCTTGAGTGTCAAGGACATGATAAGTTACTAATTGATTTGGATTCAGTGTCAGGAAGGGTTCAAATTTTGAGACATTCTAAGCTGGGCAAGGAGTTTGAATTGTGTTCTGAGTGTGCAGGAAGCAACTGGAAGATTTTAAGCAGGGAAACAATGTGATCTGATCGATCTTTTAAATAATTCTCTCTGCTGCTGTGGCAAGGATGGATTATAGGGGTGTGGATGGCAAAAGAGTAGAACCAAGGGGAACTGTCAGTGTTTCTAGTGAATGATGATGGTGACTAGGACTAGTGTGATTATCCTGAGGAAGTAGAAAGGTGAGCAGCTTCCAAAATACTTTAGGATTGGACTTGATGGGTAAGTACTGGAAGATGAGGAAAAGAGAAAAACCAGGGGTGATTTCAAGTGTCTTAACTTGAGCAACTTGGTGGATGGTAGTGCCATTTATGGAAATGAAAAAGACAGGATGAACAGGTTAACAGGTGAGTATGCAATGAATTTTTAAATTTTGTGTATGTTGGTTTGAGTTGCCTGTTGGATACATTTTGAGTATGCAACTGGTATGAAAGAGCCAGGGAGGAAGGACAGGGCTGAGACAGGAGATAGAGGACAGGAGATAGAGCACGTCTGGAGAAGAGCAGGAGGCTGGGATGCACTGTTGGGGCAGCTGTTGCAATAGAAGTGACGAGGGGGTAGGGGGAAATAGTATGGAGTGCTCGAAGGTGAAGGAGCTAAGAAAATTTCACCCCAAAATATGATTCCTTGGTATAAAGATTATTTTGAATTAAAAGCTATTCATAATCAGGAAATTCTGAACAAAGACTTTCCTCTATCTACCTAAAATCTTAAAGGGCTGCTAGACTCCTTATCACATGCTAATAGAACTGGCCCTAAGGTCATTTGAAGCACAATACTTGCCTCTCAGGTTAATTTACTAATCAATGTTTCCCTCCATCTACCCATCCCCCCCTTAGCAACCTCTTGCTCCAGTTTCTCTCCCCCCCTTCCAAAAGGCATCTTTAAAAGCCAATTACTATCACTGAAACTTTGGGAAATCATTCTTGTGGTTCCTCCCATTTGCATGGTGTTTGGAAATAAACCTTTCTCTTATTAATCTACTATAACTGTGAGTTGATCTTTTCAGCAAACCAACCTAGGGGAAAAGAGCAAGTTTCCCTGGGATTCCCCTTCAAAATGTTACACCAAGGAGTCCCCCAAAGACCACACCGCTAGACAGGTTGAATTAAAGAGGAGTCCTTTTATTAGAGAGCCGGCCGGGTGACTGCCTCAGTGTTCCAACATGGGGTTTCTGAGTGCAGCCCTGAGTTGTCTGAGGCTATGACTTTTATACGGCAAAACTTTTCCAGGGGGCAAGTAAGCATAGTTACAAAAGGGAAAAACAGCAGTTGGGGAAATTACCGAGAGAGGCCGCTTAGTCAGTTTACAGTGCTATAATCCTATAATCGCAAGAGCACTTAGTAATTCTTTTTACAAAACAAATACAATCTACAATTGTATAACAAATACAAACTACAATGACCTAAGGTAGTGTAGGGAGGAGGACTCGTAGGTAGGGGGGTCAAAAACAACATCATCAAAAAAAAGTGATAATCACCAAGAATATAATCAAGAGTGCAGTCAGTCATCTTCATCACTAACCATTTTACTTGAAGACATTCACAGTTATACAATAAGAGGGCAAATAAGAGGAACCAGTTTCAAAGGTAATGGAATATAACAGAAAAGGAGTAAACAGTAAAGTGGAATCAAACTTGCTTTTTTAACATTTCCATACCATATACAGATGGCTTGAAGACCAACTTAACATAATCATGAGCATTGTTGTCCCAAAAGTAGTTAGTGAGTTTCTACACAATACTAATAATTCTAACAGTTCTAACCAGGTACACTTAAAATACCATGCAAGGAGTGGGGAGGCAAGTGGAACCAGTTTTTTTTTTTTTAAAGCAAAAGAACACCAGAATGGATTTGCCTTCCCACTGATTCTAAAGGAGAAGAATTATATGAAAATGGAGTTAGGCTTGCTTTTCTTTCACCTTATCAAAAGGCAAGAGAAGAATGTGTCTTAGGGAAGGAATGATTAACTGCATTGAGAGCCACTGAGAAGTAAAGAAAAGATCAGAGCAGAGAAGTAACAAGAGCTATTGGCAACATGGACGCCACTGGGGACTTGCAAGAGGGCTATTTCCTTCCGAGAGTAGGGCCCAAAGCCTGATGTAGGTCAGAGAGACAGCAGAAAATAAGAACGTCAAGACAGTTCATTCTTATTGCCATTTTATCAATGGAAAAACGGAGGCTTAGAATGTTTGACTTTCTCATCCAAGGTCAAAACCACTAGGGTCAGATCCTGGACCCAGAGTCCATAAAATGATTTCTTAGAGGGAGGTGCACACTATCGATGCAGGACATTCATCCAACTCTCTTCCAAATCGTAAAAATCAAAGCTTCACTCAAACAAGCCCTTAACTAAAGTCATCATCCTTCCACCATGCCACTTTTTTCCGAGCCTGGAAGCAGCTTCCTGGGACATAGTGTAATGCGGTAAGACTCGCCCCCTTTCTGCAGGGTGAGCGTGGCGCGGTCTACTGCGGCTGCGCAGACGTGGGGCGCGCGGGCGCGGGCAAGGGAATGGCGCGAGAGCGCGCGCGGGCGGGCGCGCGGGGGGCGGGAACACGGAAGGGGCAAAGGCTGCAGCACTGGGGCCGGGGGAAGGACGGGGGCGGGGTCGGACAAGAGTGTGCGGGGCAAGCGGGTGACAGGTGCTGCGGGCTGTAGGAGCGGGTGGAGGGCGGCGGCTGCCACGCGAGGCCCGAGGGGAGGAGGCTGGCGACGGCGATGCTGGAGACCCTGCGCGAGCGGCTGCTGAGCGTGCAGCAGGATTTCACCTCCGGGTGGGTATTACGGTGGGCGACGGGAAGGGACCCGCTCGGGATGCCCCCACTACCTCCCTTTCCGCACCGCGCTCCGGGTCCAGTCTCGCTCCCCCCCCCCCCCCCAGCGGAAAGTAACGAACTTCCCGGCGTCCGCGCGCCTCGCGGTGCAAAGTAACTTAGGTCCCAACGGGCTGGCTCTGGCAAACCCCGGCAGGACCCAGAGGTGGTCGGCGACGCCGCGGACTGCGCCGGGCATGCGTGGGACCCCCTGGGCTCCCCCCCCTGGCAGGAGCAGCAGGGCCCAGGAGGGGAGTCATGTGAGAGGCGGTCACGCCTCCTGCTTCCGCCTGAGTGGGATAGTGGCCCTGTGCCCCTCGACCCCTCCAACGCCTCCGACACCTGCCGACCGCCCACCTGGACCTGGGTCCGCCGCCCCCTCCCCAGGCCGGAGGATCGGCCCGCGCCGTAGCTTACCCCGGCCTGGGGCCGAGCCTGCGCGCCCCGTCTCAGCGCTCAGGTCCGGCTCGCCGGCCTAACTCTTCGGCGAGGCTGGCCGCCTCTTCCCTTCTGCGTTCTGTGTCCACCTTTGCCCGGGGTTTAACACCTAGGTGAGGGAACTCTTGGGCAAGAGAAACAGTCGAACTAGAGCAGTCCTGTTAATAATCCTCTTAACGAGCACAGAGGTTCCCAAACTTTGCTTAGAACCTCCTGGGAACGTTTACAATCCCGATGTCCTGGTCACACCTTGTGCCAATTAAACCAGAATGTCTGGAGATGGCATTTTAAAGCTCTCAAGGTGATTCCTTTGTGCAGTAAAGTCTGGAAACCAAAGGCCTAGACTCTGACACCAGACTGCCTAGATACTCATCCTGGCTCTACCACTTAACCTAACGTATTCCGCCAGTTATTGGAACTGTCTTGCCTCATTTTACTGTTCTGCTACGGTGAAATGGGTATAATGATACTTAAGAGAGTCCTTTCAAGGTTTAAGGAATTCACATGTAAAACAAGAAGTCACTGTTGTTATAACTTAGCACTTAATTCACTTTTATTTTTTCATTACCTTAGAAAGGGTGCCACCTTTATAAAGGATCTGTCACTTTTAGCTTGCAAATCGTTTTGGAGAATGCTGTGAATGTTAGAGGTTCCTAGACGTACTATGTTTTAAATTTCTAAAGAGAAAGATGTTAACCAACATTTTACCTTTTGGGTACTAAAGTGTTCATACTATTTGCCTGTTTGGTGTTGATAGTAACAAACTGTCAGATGCCGTAGTGCTTACCACATGTAAAAACATTTTTGTTAATTTTAGTTTGGTGTTCTTTAGAATGTTAGTTATCTCTATGGAAGCATCTACAGATGCTCTATAGGAGTCATTCATTGGTGGGTGTGCTTGCATGCGAGCATTTTTCCTCCTGATAAATTTAGAAAAATAACTTCAGAGTGTAAATCACTGTATTGAAAAGTTTTGGTGTGATGCTGAAATGAGCGTGGCTATAGATAACTCATCTGCATATACTTCTGTTACCATTGCATAAAGTAGTTCCTTCATGGCTTAATTGTCCTGTCATTGGATAGTTACTATAACTGTCCAGCTCACAACCATTTGTGTTACTTATCTTTGCTTCAGAAGGTCTTATGTAGGAATGTGGACTTTGGTCTAGGCTTTTGGACTGCCCAGCCCCAAAACATCCTGGGAGATTGGAGTGGACTCACTCAAAATAATCCTTTTTTTTTGCAGTATTTGGCTGGGGCCTGGTTTGAACCTACCACCTCTGGTACATGGGGCCGGTGCCCTACTCCTTTGAGCCACAGGTGCCACCCCAAAATGTCCTTTTTTATAATAGCTTAAAAAAGATTTGAAAGACTGTGTGCTCAGTTTTGCCTAGTCTTTACTGAGGGTGTCTATGTATTGGGCTCGATGCTGGGGCTACAAAATAGTAGACAAAATAATTAGTCTCTGTCCTCTGGATGCCCTAGACTGGTGGTAATATAAAGTGAAGCAGAAGGAACTGCATGTTAGATACAAATGGTGTGGTATCTGAGCCCAAGGAAGAGCCATTAATTTGGATGCCTTTACAGAATGTGTCAAAGGAGTAAGAGGCTTCTGAAAGTGGGCCTTGAAGAATGTGGAGAAATTATGATAGATTTGGGTAAGAACATTTCAGAGACAGAAGCAGTAGTGGGAGATGAAGCTGGGAAGGAAGTTTAGTGCCTGATAATAGCAGATCTTCAATGTTTTGTTTAATTAATTAATGCATCAAATATTTACTGAACGCTTACCGTATGGCAGGCATTATTTTAGGTGCTGAGGATGTAACAGAGAACAAGCCAGGTGGCAAATAAGATCCCTACTCGCATTCTAGTGGCAGGAGGTAGAATATCTAGAAGGTCAAAAATTCTATGTCTAAAAAACAAGTTAAGGGAGCAGTTGCCTTCCTGTATTTCTGGAAGGATGATGTGGGAGGCAGTGTGATGGGAAGATTTAGGGATGGGGAAACATGGAGGTTATTTCGGAGGCTGTAATTACAGGCCAGGTGAGAGATGATAAGGGAGTACTGATAGAAATTTAAAGGACAGACCCTGGTCAACTTTGGCAGTGGTAGGTTATAGAAGGTGAAAAAGGTGAAGACATTGAGAATGTTAGTTTGGGGATATTTTAGGCAAATGTCATATACCAACATAAAAGGATTTAAGGGTAGATTTGAAAGAAAAGGAGCTGTTGACAGTCAATTTGCTGTGCAGTAACAGCTTGACATCTGAGAAACAGTTGGAAATTTAAAATGCACTGAGGAGAGGGGTGAGAACTGGAAACTGTATTTGGGGTTAATTTTATATATACATACACACACACACACACATATATATATATATATATATATAATTTTTTTTTTTTTTTTTTTTTTAGTGACAGAGTCTCACTTTATTGCCCCCAGTAGAGTGCTGTGGCATCACAGCTCACAGCAACCTCCAGCTCTTGGACTTAGGTGATTCTCTTGCCTTAGCTTCCCAAGTAGCCAGGACTACAGGCACCCGCCACAATGCCCAGCTACTTTTTTATTGCAGTTTGGCTGTGGCCGGGTTTGAACCCACTACCCATATGGGGCGAGCGTCCTACTCACTGAGCACAGGATTCGCCCTATTTGGTGTTAATTAGGATAAGGATAGTGTAGAGTGATTATTCTCCCTTTCCTGAGTCTGTGCAGTTTTTGCATGAATTTCTCAGGCCTTGAACCTGAGGGGTCATTTGCACTGTTAAGTGTGATGGATGCTTTTGCTTTCCCTGATTGTTTAAGGTGGGAGAAGGGGCTTGAGTAACACTAATGCGAAAATATGATAGATTATAGTTAAAAGGAATTAAGCTTTATGACAAAATATACTAATTAATACGTTTTTGTGGTGTTTTACAGTGGTCATCCTCATGTCATTTCTAACAGCTGAAGATGGTTGACAGCTGGAGATTTAGGTACAAATAAATGAAATGCAATCTAGGTTCCCCACACTGTTGGGTCAGCCAGCACATCATTCATTGTAATGCTCAAGGCATCATTCTGATTATCTACTTCTTTTATACTTTTTATCTGAGCAGTTTTGCTAATCACCTTCATCTCTTAGTAAGATGCTTCCACTTTAGTATTTTCTACAAAGCTTGAAGAAATAAATGTGCTAGTGTCAAATTAAGGTTAAATCTTTGGAGCCATCTAAAAATAAAATTATTGAACTGGTGTGATGAATTTGAGGTTTAGTTCTTTGAACTTGAAAGTTGTCTTTAGTAGAAATTGTCAGATGGCTCCCTGAAGTCTGTATATTAATATGCTCATGTAGCAGTCCTTATGTCTTCCTAGAGGTATATGGTTTTAGGGGAAAGATTAACATGGGGCTGGGCAAATCTTTTATAAGAACTGGTGCATTGAGAACCTCTACTTATTTCACCCTGGCCAGGTAATGTAGTATGTGGCTTCTCAACTTTCTTTTTTTTTTTTTTTTTTTTTTTTTTTTGAGACGGAGCCTCAAGCTATCCCCCTGGGTAGAGTGCCGTGGCATTACAGCTCACAGCAACCTCCAACTCCTGGGCTCAAGCGAGTCTCCTGCCTCAGCCTCCCAAGTAGCTGGGACTACAGGCGCCCGCCACAACGCCTGGCCATTTTTTGGTTGCAGCCATCATTGTTGTTTGGCGGCCCGGGCTGGATTTGAACCCTCCACCTTAGGTGTATGTGGCTGGCGCCTTAGCCACTTGAGCCACAGGCGCCGAGCCTTCTCAACTTTCTTGATAGTGATAATTTTTATTATACCTTTCATTTGAATTAGATTTATAGTTTGCAGAATTCCACCAAGGTCATATTGGGAATTTTATTGAATTCTTGTGGCAAATCTTTCTGGTTGTGTATTATGCTACCATTTTACATTTGAGGAAACTGAAGTAGTCCTACTAGGTTAGTATTTCCTTCCCAGCATGTTGTGATGTTGTGAGAACTAGTGAATAGACTTTATGTGTGGGTTGTTTCTAGCACAGGGTCAGTGTCAGAAACTTGAATTATACGAAAATAAAAATGGTAGGTCACTTTCAGGTTTTGAGGATATATTTTATTTTATATTATATATTATGTTTATTTATTTAGACAAAGTCTCATTCTGTTGCTCTGGGTATAGTGCCATGGTATCATTGTAGCTCATAGCAACCCCGAACTTTTGGGCTCAAGAGATCCTCTTGCCTCAGCCTCTTGAGTAGCTGGGATTAGGCACCTGCCACAACACCCAGCTAGTTTTGCTATTTTTAGTAGAGATGGGCTCTCACTCATGGTCTTGAAGCAAATACTCCTGAGCTCAAGCATCCACCCATCTTGGCCTCCCAGAGTGCTGAGATTACAGGTGTGACCCACCATGCCTGGCTGAGGATATATTTTAAAGAGGACCTTTTTGGAGTTTTGTTACTGTGACCTTTTTTTACTATTTTTATTATTTTTTTTTGTCTTAAGAATAATAGTCATTTTAACTTTTCATCTTTTTCTCTCTTAACCTTTCTTGACTGTTTCCAACTTCCCTCTGGCAGCTTTATGCTTTCTGTAGCAGTTTCTATTGTTAATTTTGGCATATTGGTGATTTATTTGAAGAAGAGGTGCTGAGAAAAGATGAATAGCTGAAAGACTGCTTTTGTTGCTAAAATTTTTTTTACAAAGTTTCAAATATACACAAAAATTGAATAAAGCAATGTACTATAATAGCTAATAAAATTAACACTAATTCTTTAATATTATCAATTGTGCAATCCATTATCAGATTTCCTTGGTTCTTAGAAATGTCTTTTTACAGTTGGTTCATTAAAATCCAGATCAAATAAGTTCCGCACATTACATTTGGTTAAAGACCAATTTTTAAAACAGATGGTTGTTAAAGCGTCATGTGGGGAAGCACTTATTGAATCTTTCAACAATTTTATTTTCAGCTCCTTCTTTCCCTTTTCTTCCAAACTAATTTTTTTCTTTTTTGATGGGGGAGAGAACCCCAGACTTGGCATATTATAATTGAGAAATTAGAAGTTTATTTTAGGATTAACTATTTGAAACACCAATATAGAGATTTGCTAGATTATATAATTGGAGTAGTCAAAAGCGGATTTTTAGGAATTCTTTTCACTCTTAAATGTGTAGAATTGTCCTGAGTCACTAAAAATAACCCTAGAATCATTTTGAGTATGATTTACTGCTGTGTATAACTATCATAGGATAATTTTGTCTGGGATGTCACAACTAAATGCCTTTCTCAAATTCTGGAGTGGAAATAGTAGAGCATGGACATTTTTTCCCAGCTCTTGCTTTCTCTTGGTTTAAACCAGATTTACTAGTTTCTAAGATCAGTTTAGAAATTTATTTTGTTTTTCTGGGAAATTAGACTTTCACACAATTTCCTAGATTCATCTAGGGAGATGCATTTACTGGTTTTGTGTTAAAAATATGGCTGAATATTTTGAAACTTGTAGAGAAATTAATCTCATCAATATTTCTTTTTTGAAAAAGATCATAGAGTAGCACGGTGCCTATGGTTCAAGGAGTAGGGTGCCAGCCCCATATACCAGAGGCAGCCGATTCAAACCCGGCCCCAGCCAAAAAAAAAAAAAAAAAAAGAAAAAAGATCATAGAGTAATATGAAACTCTTTGCATGAAATTTGCATTCTAATTTGTTTTAAAGATTATATTTGATCAGCAGTCCCCTTTTGTTGCTTTACAGGCCTTATTGACAGAAATGATGGAATCCTGTGTTTGGGCTTGGGTGGATAGTTATGAAGATTGTGTGTTATGTGATACAGGGTTGAGGCATTTGCATGTGAGTCAGCCTGTATGTATGTTAGGACTCTTTCTGGCTGATAGTAGTAAAGTGTCTTGAAGGGAAGGAGCACCTATTTTCTATTTTTACAAAGATTTTGTGGAGGCCTATGTTTTGGTTGGTATTTAGAAATAAACATATGGTGGCATAGTTAAATTAATAAGAATCTATACAGCAATTTTATACAAGATTGTCTCATACTTTAGCACTTCCATTATCTGTTACAGAGTCTGCAGCCAAGAGAAAGTAAAACCACATCAGTGAAGCGAAAATAAATTGTACTGTTTATGATATAAGGGTATTTTCTATTTAGGCAAGCCTATTAATTTAATTATGTACAGATGTGGTTCTAGCCTCCTTATCTGTTTTCCAGCTCAATAATTAAAAAACAGCAAACAGAAGGGAGGAGGCTTCTCACTCCTCCTCTTAAATAGCTCACAAAAGCAGTAAGTGATAGCTGATAACCAGATGACCAGTGGTGGAGCCAAAAATGTAGAAAAAATAGACACAAAGGCCAAACACAAATGAGCCTATCATAGATTGGTTGGTTCAGGTTAGTAAGTGTAGATGCACTTCTAGGTTAGAAGTATCTGAGGAGAGTACTATTTGGCTGCAGAATGTAGTTAGTAATATCTTTTCTTTTTATTTGACATCAGTGTCTCCCTCTGTTCCCCAGGTGGGAATACAGTGACCTCATCATAGCTCACTGCAACCTGAAAAGCTTGGGCTAAAATGATCCTCTTGTCTCAGCCTCCCAAATAGGTGGGACTACAGGTGTGCAGAATCACACCCAGCTAATTTTTCCATTTTTTGTAGAGTCTGAGTCACTATTGCTCAGGCCGGTTTTGAAATTCTGCCCTCAGGTAGTCCTCCCTGCCTTGGTCTCCCACAGTGCTAGAATTACAGGCACCAGCCGTTACACCTGTCCTGGAGTGTTCTTAATAATGAGCTGGAGTTATCAGAAAGAGTTAAATGGATATATCAAGACCAATTTAATGAAGAAGTTTATGATATATTTTAAAAAGCTTTTTATCAATGAAAATTTCAAATACTATGAGTACTTGAAGAGATTTGAATGCTTGGGATAGTATCTACTTAATAAAGTGTGATACTTACACATCTTTGTTATTTAGTTCACTTATGTGGACCACTATTTTTTGTAAAGATGCCAGATAAATTAGCTTTTTCTGGTCTGCTTACATTTAGGAATCATTGTTTCTACAAAAGATACTTTGGGCAAGTAAAACTATAATGGTATCTAGCATGGTAAACACACAAATATTTGTTGTTTGTAGAGCTGCTTAATTCTTTTTTTTTTGGCCGGGGCTAGATTTGAACCTGCCACCTCTGACATATGGGGCTGGCACCCTACTCCTTTGAGCCATAGGCATGATCCTTTTTTTTTTTTTTTTTTTTTTGGAGACAGAGCCTCAAGCTATCCCCCTGGGTAGAGTGCCATGGCCTCACAGCTCACAGCAACCTCCAACTCCTGGGCTCAAGCGAGTCTCCTGCCTCCGCCTCCCAAGTAGCTGGGACCACAGGCGCCCGCCACAACGCCCGGCTGTTTTTTTGGTTGCAGCCATCATTGTTGTTTTGGCGGGTCTGGGCTGGGGATTCGAACCCGCCACCTTAGGTGTACGTGGCTGGCGCCTTAGCCGGTTGAGCTATAGGCGCCGAGCCTGATCCTTTTTTTTTATTGAGACAGAATTTTACTTTGTTGTTCTAGCCTAGAGTGCCGTGGCATCAGCCTAGGTCACAGCAACCTTAAATTCCTGGGCTCATGTCATTCCCTTGCCACAGCTTCCCTGAGTAGCTGAGAGACTACAGGCATGTACCACTGCACTTGGCTAGCTTTTTCTGTTTTTAGTAGAGACAGGGTCTGACTCTTGCTCAGGCTGATCTTGAACTCCTGAGCTCAAGCAGTCCACCTTCCTCGGCCTCCCAGAGTGCTAGGATTACAGTAGTGAGCCACTGTGCCCAGCCTTAATTTTTTTTTGTTTTTTTATTAAAAATTAGCTTATCTGACTTAAAATTTTAACATGTGAAAATTTGTGGTTGAAAAATATCTTTACATGTAAAAATATTATATTTTATACTTGTTGAATTATAGGTTGAAGACTTTAAGTGACAAGTCCAGAGAAACAAAAGTAAAAAGCAAACCCAGGTAAGCTTATGCTAAGATTTTGATTTATCATGACTTAAATATCATGCAAAGTTTGCTTGTATTCATAGTAGTATAATTACTTTCATGGGTTTTAGATCTGTTCCGTACATCTAACTACAAAACAATTTATTGATTCTTTCTAAATTTTATATCAGGAAAATTTTCTGATAAAATTGTGAAATGGTTAAAAAAATTGGTGAAGTATAATTGTTTCTTACCCCATGACAATCAGTGGCTATTGTTTGATCACAATTAATCATTTTTAATTTTTATATTAACAGCAAAAGTAAAAGTTGTGCATTATTGGAAAACAAATTAATAATAGTACATAGCCTTCTTAGCTATGTTACCTGTTTTATATGAAAATGAGAGTATTAAAAATTTCTTTTCATAAAGTATGTGACCAAAATTTACTTTTAACCTAGAAATAATGAACTTTGATCATATATATTTATTCTTATCACCCAGCATTATATTAAAGTGTTTATTTTATATGCTAAAAATAATCTCCATGGAGCAAAATGATAGTTGATAGTAAATTAAGGTACATTACATTAACTCAGAAGTAAAACAGTGCATTTCTCTAAAAGTTTAGATTTAAGTTGTGATTAGTGATTTTAAAATATCTTACAACATAATTGGCAGTGTTGAAATTTTTGTATGTAACTTTTTAAAGTTGGCTACATCACACAGTTTTTAAAAAGATAAGTTTTTCTTTTGGCAGGACTGTTTCATCTTTGCCAAAGTATTCTGCTGGACTAGAATTACTTAGTAGGTAAGTATTTTCATTTAGAGAGGAACGTTATACTTATTTTTATTGACTGTTTTTATTGATGATTTTATTGACAAATATTTTATAATTTTATAGATAAAATCTTAAAATACCTAAATGTTACCTTAATATAGTGTTTGGAAATTATTTACTTATTCTTTTCCCTAATGGCTTTCACTTTTCACTCATTAGCACATAGGCCGTTCATATTTTGAGCATATTGATTACTGTTGTATTTACTAGTCAATACTTTATTATGTGTTTTTATTATATGCATGGTTTCTCTGTTGTAAGAAAATTGATTCTAAATTTGAGAAGTCGATAATTTTTTACTCTTTTAATTTTATATCATGTCTCTTCCACTCCATTCTTATTGACATACAGGTTAATACTAAAGTGTATGGCATGACATGACACCAAAAGCACAAGCAACGAAATATAAAATGAAGAGCCAAGTGTGATGGCTCATGCCTGTAATTCCAGCCACTCAAGAAACTGAGGGGAGAGGATGGCTTAAGGCCAGAAGTTTGAGACAAATTTGGACCATGTATTGAGAATCTGACTAAAAAAATTTTTTATATAGCTGGGGTGTAGTGGCGTAAGCCTATAGTCCTAGTATTCAAAGAGGCTGATACTGGAGAATCACTTGAGCCCAAGAGTTTGAGACTGCGGTGAGCTATAATTACACCAGTGAACTCTAGCCTGAGTGATGGAGTGAGACTTTGTCTCTAAAAAAAAAGAAGAAAAAGAAAAAAGATAAATTGGATTCAATCAAAATTTAAGACTTTTGTGTTTCAAAGAACGTCAACCTAGCACTTTCAGCAGCTGAAGGGAGAGGAGCTTGAGGCCAAGGATTGGAGAGTAGCCTGAGCAACATAATTAAAAATAGAAATATGGGTGGCCGGTTAGCTCAGTTGGTTAGAGCGTGGTGCTAATAAAAATAGAAATATTAGTCTCTATGAAAAATAGAAAAATTAGCCAGTTGTGGTGGCACATGCCTGTAGTGTCCCAGCTATGTTAGAGTCTGGGACAGGAGGATCCCTTGAGCCCAGGAATTTAAGGTTGCAGTGTGCTATGTTGGTGCCACTGCATTCTATCCTGTGCAACAGAGCAAGACCCTGTTTTGGAAAAAGAAAAAAAAAAAAAAGAATACTATCAAGAAAGTAAAATGACAACCTACATAATGTGACAAAATATTTGCAAATTATATATATCCAATGAGTAACTTGTATCTAGAATATATAAAGAATTTTTATAACTCAATAATAAAAAGACAACCCAGTGAAGAAATAAGCAGAGGATTTGAATTAGATGTTTTTCAAAAGAAGACACACAGGGCGGTGCCTATGGCTCAGTGGGTAGGGCGCAGGCCCCACATACCTAGGGTGGCAAGTTCAAACCCAGCCCGGCCAAACTACAACAACAACAACAACACAAAATAGCCGGACGTTGTGGCAGGTGCCTGTAGTCCCAGCTACTCAGGAGGCTGAGGCAAGAGAATTGCCTAAGCCCAGGAGTTGGAGGTTGCTGTGAGCTGTGTTATGCCATGGCGCTCTACCAAGGGCAATAAAATGAAACTCTGACTCTATCAAAAAAACAAACAAAAAAAAGAAGATACACAAATGGTCAATAAGTACATGAAAATATGGTCAACTTTGATAATCACTTATGGAAATGTAAATCAAAACCACAATGAGATACTTCATACTCATCTAGCATGGCTATGATCAAAATGACAGATGGTAATTGTTGGTGAGGATGTGGAGAAATTAGAACCCTTACATATTACTTGTGGGCATGTAAATTGGTACAGCTACTTTGGAAAACATTTTGATAATTTCTCAAGAAAATTAGATATAGAATTACAAGTTGAGTATCCCTCATCCGAATATCCAAAATTTGAAATGCTCCAAGTCCAAAACTTTTTTTTAATTGAATCTGAGTCTCAGTGTAGGCTAGGTTAGAGTGCCATGGTCCTAGCCTAGCTCACAGCAACCTCAAACTACTGAACTCAAGCAGTCCTCCTGCCTCAGCCTCCCGTGTAGCTGGGACTACAGGCATCTGTCATAACACCCTGCTAATTTTTCTATTTTTGGTAGAGATGGGTCTCATTTTGCTCAAGCTGATCTAGAACTCTTGAGCTCAAGAGATACTCCCACTTTAGCCTCCTAGAGTGCTAGAATTACAGGTGGGAGCCATCATGCCCAGCCTTAAATTCAAAACTTTTTGAGTGCTGACATGATGCTCAGAAGAAATGCTCATTAGAGCATTTCTGATTTTAGATTTTTGGATTAGGAATATTCAACTGGTACAATGTAAATATTCTCAAATAGGAAAAAATCTGAAATCAAAAACATCTATAGTCTCAAACATCTTGGATAAGGGATATTCAACCTGTACCATATTACCTGGCAGTTTCACTCCAAGAGAATTGAAAACATAGATCCACATAAAAACTGCATGAATGTGCATATCAATATTATTCACAATAGCCAGGATGTAGAAATAGCATAAATGTCCATGAGCTGAGGAATGGACAAAATGTAGCTTATACATACGGAATATCATCCATCCACAAAAAGGGATGCAATATTGATACCTAATACAGCACGGATGAAAGTTAAAAACATTATGCTGAGTGAAAGGAGCTAGTACAAAAGACCACATATTACATGTTTTCATTTATATGAAAGGTACAGAATAGGTAAATCTGCAGACACACAAAGTAGATTGATTAATGGTTGCCATTGTTTGGAGGGAAGAGAGAATTGGTGGTGCCCGCTAATGGGCATCGAGTTTCTTTTGTAGATGAGGGTAATTGTTTTAGTTATTTATTTTTTCTGGTTCAACAAATTTGTATTTTTAACAAGTTAATTAAAAATACTCTGTTCTTTCTAATAACTCAAATTATTTTTTTATTAGATCATAGCTGTGTACATTGATACTGTCATGGGGTACAGTGTGCTATTTTTATATATAATTTGAAATATTCTCATCAAACTGGTTAACATAGCCTTCGTGTCATTTTCTTAGTTATTGTGTTAAGACATTTATGTTCTTCATTTAGAAAGATTCACGTGTACCCTTAAAAGATAAACCATAGACGTGATCCTACTAATTGCCCTCCCTCCACCCATC
The DNA here is from genome assembly GCF_000181295.1 of Otolemur garnettii. Lineage (NCBI taxonomy): Eukaryota > Metazoa > Chordata > Mammalia > Primates > Galagidae > Otolemur > Otolemur garnettii. The sequence continues at coordinate 12,035,227 of NW_003852421.1, read as the reverse complement.
CTCCCCCCTCCCCTTCCCTCCCTCTCCCCTTTCCCCCTATTCTTGGGCTATAATTGGGTTATAGCTTTCCTATGAAAGCTATAAGTTAGTTTCATAGTAGAGCTGAGTACATTGGATACTTTTTCTTCCATTCTTGAGATACTTGGCTAAGAAGAATATGGAAAGACAATTTTAAATGTCATATCTAAATCACATATTTTTTATTTAAAAAAAAAACAGTGATAGAATGCACATAAAATATATCATCTTAATGATTTTTAAACGTACAGATAGGAGTATTGAGTACATTCACAAGGTCCTGCATACAGTCCCTCACAAGGTCCTGCATACAGTCCCTAAAACTCTTTTAATTTGCAAAATGGAAATTCTATACCCATGAACCAACAGCTCCCTGTTCCTCCACTTTCCTCCCCACAGTGACAACTGTCATTGTACTTTTAGCAGTTCTGTTCTCAATCTGTGGGTCGTAACCCACAGGAACTGTATTAAAGGGCTACGGCGTTAGGAAGGTTGAGAACCACTGAGGTACTTCATTGTTGAAAGGTTCTGGACCAAAGGATAAAATCATTCCAAGAAGCAAGAGGAAAGGAAAATGGAGATCCAATTCATGCAGTTAAAGTGGCTTTTATTCCACCTGGAGTGCAGGTGGGGTGAGATTCCTCACCAGGGAGAAGTCCACATGTGGGCTATGGTGGCCAGGGATTTAAAGGGTTAGGGCAGCCAGGATTGGTGGCATTCCTATTTCCTGGGAGGGACATGAGTGTGACCCTTCCTGGGCGGGCTATGAACCTAACCCTGTCTGGGTGGGGCAAGTTTATTTGGGTAGATACTTGATTCTGTCATACCAGCCTCTTTAGTTTATTATAAGGATGTAGTGTGGTGGGCGGGGCATCTCTTTGACAGCTTCTTGTGGGGGGAGGGGCTGCGTGGGCTGCATGGGCTGCCTGTAAGAATGAGGGGGAGTTTTTTTTTGTTTTTTTTTTTTCAGTTTGAGGTGGTTAGTATCTAGTAGGGGGAGGATATGAGCAGTTTTCTGGTGACTGCTCAGTAAATGGAGAGATGAAGTGAAGAATTGTTGATCTGTAACTGAGAATGTGAAGGATTATACTTAGTGACTTTAACATTAGTTGGGGTCGATAGGTAGGGGAGAAAGGGCAGAATTGATAGGAGGGGTAGCCAGAAGGAAAAAAAGAAGAAAATAGGTTTCTTCAGGGAGAAAACCTTGGAAGGTGCTTCTAAAAAACCATAGATGTTTAGCGGCTTCGAGGAGGTTGTTCCAACCTTGAACGTGTAAGAGTAGCCAGGCATTCTGAGAAAAGGAAAAAATCGGGGAGGAATGTTATGATTTAATAGGGCGTGGATTCCTGAGAGATCCTAGTGAGTTTAAGGTGGTGGGGGTCAGTACTTATGACTTCCAGTGATAGTTCTTCAGCATGGAAAGTTTTTCTGTAGGACACAGTTTTATTTGGGATCGGTGAATCCAAACTGGGGGGTCCACAAGGTGAACAGCTGTGAGAGTGCTGTAAAGAACCATGTGAGGGCCTGTCCAACGAGGAGATAAAGTCCTGCGGGCCAAAGGAGTTGAGGAGAGCATGTTGCCTTGCTAATAGGTCTGTGACTTTCTCTGCTGAGGATTGGGATAAAAGCTGATTGTTTTTCTAAGTTCATCTCTAGTTTCCTGGAAGATGGGAAAATAGTCTTCTTTGATAGAGTCTGGGGGAGGGCCAGGGTCTAGAATATTAGTTCTGCCATACATTATTTCAAAAGGGCTATAAAGAGGGCTTTGCGAGGGGTGGAACAAATGTAGAGTAAGGTGAGGGGACCACACTTTATCCAATCATGTTTGTGTTGGAGTACTAATTGTATGAGATGTTGTTTAAGGATGCTATTCATGCATTCTACTTTTCCTGATGATTGGGGTCTGTAAGGTACATGTAGACACCACTGAATTCCTAGGGCTTGTGAGATTTGGGAGGTGATGTGGCTAAGGAAAGCTGGGCTCACAATAACTAAGAAAATGACATTAAGGCTATGTTAACCAGTTTGATGAAAGTATTTCAAATTGTATATGAAAACACCACACTGTACCCCATGATTGCATTAATATACACAGCTATCATTTAATTAAAAAAAAAAAAGAAAGCTGGGCTCTTGTCACTCTGAATAGAGCTGGGGAGACTGAATCTAGGAATAATGTGGTTCCCTTTACAGTGAAAATGGCAATTTCCTTTGGAAGTGTACTCCATTTAGGAGGTCTTTAATGAGTGTGGCATTGATGATAGAGGAGCCACTTTCTTGCCATATGGCTATATGGTGGAGTTGTAAGGCCTTAGTGAGGGCTAACAGAGGTGATAATGTGGGAAGAAGACACAGTAGCAGAACCTGCCTTGGCAATGGAGTGAGCAGTAGGCTCAAAAGAACTGCCAGGTGTCTTCAGGATTAGGTAAGGGAAAAAGAAAAATATTTGGAAAAGGGTATAGTGGTATAATAGGGTCTACAGGAAGGTCAGATTGAGAGAATGGAGGGGTTGTTGGGAGGGGATGGAGAGGAGCAGGATGGGTAGTGAGAGGTGGGGACCAGCTGGAATCATCGAGGTTGCTTGCAATTTTGAGAGAATATCTCTACTTAGTAGGGGAACATTACATGAGGGAATACCAAGGAATGAATGTGAGAAAGAGTGTTCATTAAGTGTGCTCCATAAAGGTGGAGTAGCATGGGGGTGGAATTACATTACCATTGATACCCATCATCGAGATCTCTATTTTTTTTTTTAAACACACATCTTTATTTTTATTATTTTTTTCTACAGTTTTTGGCCGGGGCCAGGTTTGAACTTGCCACCTCTGGTATATGGGGCCGGTGCCCTACTCCTTGAGCCACAGGGGACTCCCGAGATCTCTATTTTAAAGGATCTTTATAAGATGGCAGCGTGGAAAAGGTTGCTTCCATGTTTATTGAAAAATAAATTGGCTTACCTTCTACTAGCAAAACTCTTCAGAGTTTAGACTTTGTGATTATCCAGGGGGCACTCTGATCCTCCGGGAACTGTGAATCTTCAACAGCTAGGCCCAGAGGGTCTGGAAATTCATATTTTGGGTGCATCCCTGAACCAGGTCCCTAGGAAGACCTAGGCAAAATTCTGCCCCTTTCTGGGAGTGTCTGTGAACCAAATTCTCGGAAGAACTTGGGCAGTTAAACTTCCAGTGAGGCCTTCTGCAGGCTGGACAGGGTTTGCGGGGAGGGTTTGGCTTTGGGCATAGTTTTGCCCAGTGACCTGGCTTGCTGCATTTAAAACAGTCCTGGGAGAAATTTCGTTATTTATTTATTTATTTATTGAGACAGAGCCTCAAGCTGTCACTCTGGGTAGAGTCCTGTTGCATCACAGCTCATAGCAACCTCCAAAGTTCAGTTTATCTATTTTTTCTTTTGTTGCCTGTGGCTTTGGTGTCAATATCTAAGATATTATTGCCAAGTCTAATTTCATGATGATTTTCTGCTGTGTTTTAAGAGTTTCATAGCTTTAGCTCTTATGTTTGGATCATTGATTCATTTTGAGTAAATTTTTATATATAGTGTTAGGTAAGGGGCCATCTTTATTCTTTTGCATGTGAATATTGAGTTTTCCCAGCACCAGTTTTTGAGAAGACTGTCTTTTCCCTGTTGAATGGTCTTGATAACCTTGTCAAAAATTTTTTGGTCTTAATATGCAAGGACTTATTTCTGGGCTCTTTATTTTATTCCATTGGTCTATATGTTTGGCCTTTATGCCAGTACCATACTGTTTTGATTATTGTAGTTTTCTAGTCAGTTTTAAAATCAGGAGGTATGGGTCCTTCAGCATTGTTCTTTTTGAGATGATTTGGCTATTCAAATCAATATTAATATTTGAATCAAATGCATATTGAGATCCCATATGCATTTTAGGATGGAGTTTTTTCTATTTCTGCAAGAAATGTCATTGAATTTTTTAAGTATTGCATTGAATCCATAGATTGCTTTACTGACATCTTCACATTATTAAGTCTTCTAATTCATGAACAGGGGATGTTTTTATGTGTTGTCTTTAATTTCTTTCAACAATGTTCTGTAGTTTTCATTGTATGTGTCTTCCATCTTCTTGGTTAATTCCTAGATATTTTTGTGCTGTTATAAATGGAATAATTTTCTGAAATTATTTTTGGATTATTCATTGTTAGTATAAAGAAAAAACTGACTCATGTTGATTGTTTTTTGTTTTTTGTTTTTTTTTTGAGACAGAGTTTCAAGCTGTTCCCCTGGGTAGAGTGCTGTGGCATCACAGCTCACAGCAACCTTCAACTCCTGGGCTCAAGCTAGTCTCCTGCCTCTGCCTCCCAAATAGCTGGGACCACAGGCGCCCGCCACAATGCCTGGTTATTTTTTTTTTTGCTTGCAGCTATCATCGTTGTTTGGCACGCCCAGGCTGGATTAGAACCCACCACCTTAGGTGTATGTGGCTGGCGCCTTAGCCACTTGAACCACAGGCACCGAGCCTCGTGTTGATTTTTGTATCCTACTTTTCTGAGTTCATTTGTTAGTTCTGATAGGTTTTTTTTTTGGAAACAACAGAACAAAAACTAGTACTGATCATTTTTCTGACAATACACAATTACTCAAAATTAACTAGTACTGGGAAGGGGAAAGGGGGGCATACCTATGGGCCTCGTCTGACACAGTACATGTGAGTAGGTGCAGGGCATTTATCATTATTGCAAAACGAATTTTAATTTTTAATCTTTGGTTTGATTTAAACATTGCTTTTAGTATGATGCCTACCCCAGCTGTGCAGAAAGGGCTCTGGAGAGATGTTCAGCAGCACATACCTGTGGCTCTTCTTTGGTTCTGGAGGTTCCAGGGCAGCCAATATCGCTTCATCAAATACATTCTTTAGGCCCTGCTGTGTAAGTGCAGAACACTCCACATACTTGACAACCTTCAGGTCACGGGCCAGCTTTTCAGCAGTCTCTGGTGTAATAGGCTTCTGTTTGTTCTTGGGAAGTTTCTCAGTAGTAGAAGGATCATCTCTGAGATCAGTTTGGGTCCCAACAAGTAAGAAAGGAGTCTTTGGACAATGGTGAGTTATTTCAGGTACCCACTTTTCTTTTACATTTTCAAATGAGGATGGAGAGACCACTGAGAAGCAGACAGAAATACATCTGTTTGTGGATAACTCAGAGGTCGTAATCTGTCATAATCCTCTTGCCCTGCAGTATCAAAAAGTCTAAGAGTATGTGGCTGTCCACCAATCATAACTGTGACTGCATAGTTGTCAAAAACAGTGGGAAAATATTCAGATGGAAATTTGTTTGTTGTGTAGGATATCAGGAGACATGTTTTACCAACAGTGCCATCGCCTACTGCAATGCTGTTAATTGTGTGCATTGCTGAAATAGTTTTATATCCACTTTAAGTATTTCAAATCTGATGTTGATCTTAATGTCTCCACCGGGGCCTAAAGTGGTTTTCTTATAAACAGTCTATAGGTGAACCGTGTTTTTTTTTTTTTAATTTTTTCTTCCATTCTCAATCTCTGTTTTGATTAGAGAGTTTACTTCATTAACATTTAAAGTAATTATTGGTAAGAAGGAATTTACTTGCATTATTTAGTTAGTTCTTTTCTATATGCCTTATAGCTTTTTTCCCCCTCATTTCCTGAATTACTATCCTCCTTTTGCATTTGATTTTTGTAGTGAAACATTTAAATTCTCTTTTCATTTCCCTTTGTGTATAGTCTATAGCTGTTTGTTTTTATTATCATAGGGATTATATTAATAACATCATAAAGTTATAACATTCTAATTTGCATTTATACCACCTTAACTTCAGTAACACACAGCCTTTCATGCAGCTCCATCCCCACCCACTTTCAGCTATTCATGCCACAAAAGTGCACATATACTGTGTGTCCAGAAATATAGGCTTTTACTTTATTAATGCATATATCTCTCAAGTCATGTAGAAAGCAAAAAGTGAAGTTACAAACAGTTAAAATAACCCTAGCTTTTGTAATTGTCCGTGCATTTCTTTTGCCAGAGATTTTTATTTCTTCATGTGGCTTGAAGTACTGTCTAACATAAAAGACTCCCTGTATCATTTCTTGCTATACAGGTCTATTAGTAATGATCCCTTTCAGCTTTTGTTTATCTGGGAATACCTTAATTTCTTCTTCATTTTTGAAGGACAGTTGTGCCAGATATGGAATTCTTGGTTTAGTTTTTTATTTTCTACCAGAACTTTCAGAATATTATTTATAACTCACTTCTTGTCTCTAATGTTTCTGTTGAGAGAAATCTGCTGATATTTTTTTATGTACAAGGGATCCTTGTATGTCTTTATGTATAAAGTGTCTTCAATAAGGGTATGTATATTTAAACATGTATATAATTTATAAATATTTACAGTTATATATATTTCTTGTTGTTTTTAAGATTGTCTATTGTTGGTTTCCAGCAGTTTGATTATATTGTGCCTCAGTCTGTGTCCCTTTGAAGTCATCCTGCTTGGAGTTGGTTGAGTTTCTCAAACGTTCATTACGTCTTTCATCAAATTTGGGAAGATTTTGGCTGTTGTTTCCTGAAATAATCTCTTCTCCCATTCTGTCTCTCTCTCCTTCAAGGACTTCAGCAATTCGTATGTTGGTCCTCTTGATGGTGTCGCTTAGGCTCAATCTTTTTTTTCTTTCTCCTATTTCTAGTACTCCTAATCTTCCTAATTTCAATTGGCTTATCCTCAAACATGCTGATTCTTTCTTCTGCTGGCTCAAATCTGCCTTTGAATTCCTGCAGTGAATTATTCATCTTAATTAATGTACTTTTCATATTCAGAATTTTTTTTTTTTTTGAGACAGAGCCTCAAGCTATCCCCTTGGGTAGAGTGCTGTAGCATCACAGCTCACAGCAATCTCCAACTCCTGGGCTCACATGAGTCTCCTGCCTCTGCCTCCCAAGTAGCTGGGACTACAGGCACCCGCCACAATGCCTGGCTATTTTTGGTTTCAGCCGTCATTGTTGTTTTGGCGGGCAGGGCTGGATTTGAACCCGGTGTATGTGGCTGGTGCCTTAGCCGCTTGAGCCACAGGCGCTGAGCCTCATATTCAGAATTTCTTATTGGTTCCTGTCTATGTTTTATTTCTTTATTGATAATACTATAGTAGAGCCTCCATAGCTGACCACCTCCCTACATTGACCACCTCCTTAAGTTGACTTCACATAGACCAGACATGCACCACATGTAGGTGTCAGTACAGTAGGCCTAGTTCCTTATGTTGACCACTTCTGTATGTTGACCTGTTTGTTACAGTCCCTTGAGTGGTCAACTTAGAGAGAGTCCACTCTATTTTATTCACGTGTTATTTACTTTGTTCATGTCTTCTTTTAGCTCTTTAAATATCTTGAGATAATTGTTCTAAAGTCTGTCTGGTAAGTTCACCATCTGATCTTTCCAGAGATGTTGTCAATTCATGTTTTCCCTTTGAAAGGACCATACTTTCGGGCGGCGCCTGTGGCTCAAAGGAGTGGGGTGCTAGCCCCATATGGTAGAGGTGGTGGGTTCGAACCCAGCCCCAGCCAAAAACTGCAAAAAAAAAAAAAAAAAGGACCATACTTTCCTGTTTCTATGTGATTTTTTTAGTTGAAAACTGGACATTTGCATTCTATGTGTCTTACTGTGGTAACACTGGAGATCTGATTAACTCTGTACCAGTGATTAGCCAGTGATCAGACATGTAAATTTAAGGTCTGCTTAGGTCTTTAACATGTATTGTGACTATCTAAGTTATGAATATGGTCTCTTTCCTTAGCATTGACTTGTAACTTTACAAATATTAAAGTTTTAACACAGGAAAATTGAAGGAGTTTATATCTAGGGATTTTATTTTAGTAGAATGGTGCAATAAGGTCATCCATCTGTTGACAGCAGTTGGATGGGGATGAGTTTCAAGGCTGCGTGACATGTATAACAACTATTGTGTAGACTTCAGGGAGCAATCTGGTAGTAATGAAATTTTTTTTTTAAGTGCTGATTGGCAGCTAAGCCCCATGCAAGGTTGGATAGCATGCATTTATAATGGATTTAATGCTGTTCTCCAACAGTGCTCCAGAGCATAAAAGTGGAGGAGAGAAAATGAATGGCTGGGATAATCTAGGTTTAGAGAAACCTTTAATCTGGGTTTAAAGACACTAGGAAAAGCATGGACTAAGGAGGTAAATGTGAGGAAGGGTGGTTTGTAATGGCAAGGAAGGTGTGGAGAGTATACCTAAAAGGAGGGGAAAATGAAAATGATGAGAGATTCAGAAAAATATGATCGGGAGTCTAAATGGCAAGTGAGGCTTAATTTGCTCTTTTCTGCTGATTGGAGACAATGATAGAAAATTTTACCATGAAGCCCTGAATTTTAAATTTGCAATTAGCATATTTATTCTTCCACTCAACAGTCATTTAATATTTATTTTTTGTATGTCAGGCTCTGTGCTAAGTACTGGGACAACACACATGCAAAAGTAAAATTTATCTCAGCAATTCTGGTGCCTAACAGTGCTTGACATTTAGTAAATACCTGTTGATGTTAATGGACACTTACACCATCTGATACATCAGAGAAAATTTTTAACTTTCTGTTAGTCAACAGTGGCAATAGGGCTATATTAATTGTGTGGCCTTTCACCTTTTTATTACATGTAGACTCTAGTATATCTGTTTGGATTATTTGGATTGATTTTCTTATTTAAAGTCAATAGAAAAATTGTGAGTCTCTCTATGACTGTGGGGAGGCAACATAAACTCATAAAATACGTATTCTTGTATGGAGAATTATCAGTTGGATAGCAAGAATCTTAGATAAGATGAGAAATCAAGTTTAAGGTCAGCAACCATATGAATAATAGTTCAGAAGTTGTATTTTCTAACTTTTCATTTGGAAACAATTTCACATTTACGAAAGATGTTGCAAAAATAGAACAAGGAATTTTAGCTTTCCTAGTTAGCATTTTATGTACGGTACAATGATCAAAACCAGGAAATTAACATTGGTAAATAATTTTAATCTACAGATCTTTTTTTTTTTTTTGAGACAGAGCCTCAAGCTATCCCCCTGGGTAGAGTGCCGTGGCTTCACAGCTCACAGCAACCTCCAACTCCTGGGCTCAAGCAAATCTCCTGCCTCTGCCTCCCAAGTAGCTGGGACCACAGGCGCCCGCCACAATGCCCGGCTATTTTTTGGTTGCAGCTGTCATTGTTGCTTGGAGGGTCCAGGCTGGATTCGAACCCACCACCTTAGGTGTATGTGGCTGGCGCCTTAGCCACTTGAGCCACAGGCACCGAGCCAATCTACAGATCTTATTCAAATTTCATCAACTGTCCCACCAGTGTCCTTTTTTCCTGGACTCTGAGTCAATGTAGTTCTCACATTATTTACTCTTCATTATATTTAGTTTCCATGACTTTCTGATCTCCTTTAATCTGGAACAGTTCCTGAGTCTTTGTCTTTTATGACTTTGACATATTTGAAGAGTTCTGAGCAAGTTTTTTTTTTTTTTTTGAGACGGAGTCTCACTATGTTGCCCTTGGTAGGTGCTATGGCGTCACAGCTCACAGCTCACGGCAACCTCAAACTCTTGGGCTTAAGTGATTTTCTTGCCTCAGCCTCCCAAGTAGCTGGGACTACAGCCACCTGACACAACGCCCGGCTATACTTTTGTTGCAGTTGTCATTGTTGTTTTGGCTGGCCCAGGCTGGTTTGAACCTGCCAGCCTCAGTGTATGCAGATGGCTCCATAAACACTGTACTATGAGCGGATGAGCCAGTACTCAGCAATTATTATTATTATTATTTTTTTTGTAGAGACAGAGTTTTCCTTTATCGCCCTGCCATGGTGTCACACAGCTCACAGCAACCTCCCAACTCCTGGGCTCAGGCGATTCTCATCCCTCAGCCTCCCGAGTAGCTGGGACTACAGGCACCTGCCACAACGCCCGGCTATTTTTTTGCTGCAGTTTGGCTGGGGCCGGGTTTGAACCTGCCACCCTTGGTGTGTAGGGCTGGTGCCCTACTCACTGAGCCACAGGTGCCATCCCTGAGTAATTGTTTTTCTAAATGTCTGTCAGCTTGGACTTTTTTGCTCTTTCCTCATGATTAAATTCAAGTTAGTGCTTTTTTGGCAAGTGCATCAGAAGGTTAATGTGTCCTTGCAATGTATCATATCAGGAGGCACATGATGTGTCTCATTACTGTTGACATTAATTTTGATCTTTTTATTAAGGAAGGACCTGCAGGTTTCTTTCTCTTCTGTTAACACTGTTTCCCCCTTTTTAGTTAGTGAGCATCCCTTGGGGAGATACTTTGAGATTTTGTAAATATTCTATTTCATTTCATGCTTTCACCAACTAACTTTAGCATCTATTAGAGTCCCTTCTGAAACAGTTACTGGTAGTTTACCAAGAGGCAATTTTCTGTTTTCATCATCTCTTATATAATTAACAATTAGAATTCTACTGTGAGTTTTTCTCTTCTCCACCATTTATTCACTTATTTATTTAAATCCCTGTGGACTATGGCAATATTTTCTTTTATTACTTGAGTTATAATCCATTACTATCATTATGTGTTTTATTGATCAGGTTGTCACAGATTTGGCCACTTGGTAACTCCTTCAAGTTGACTTCTGTGTTCTTGAACATGTCCTCATTATTTTAGCTTTTCCTTTCTGGTAGAACAGGCTAGTCCATGTTCATCATTAGATAGTATTTCTTTTTATATGTGGTTTGCATTTTAAATTTTTTTTTTTTTTTTTTTTGAGACCGAGCCTCAAGCTACTGCCCTAGGTAGAGTGTTGTGGCATCACAGCTCACAGCAACCTCCAGCTCCTGGGCTCAAGGGATTCTTCTGCCTCTGCCTCCCAAGTAGTTGGGACCACAGGCACTCGCCACAATGCCTGACTGTTTTTTGGTTGCAGCCATCATCGTTGTTTGGTGGGCCAGGCTGGATTCGAACCCATCAGCTCAGGTGTATAGCTGCTTGAGCCATAGACGCCGAGCCTGCATTTTAAATTATTTTTTGCTTTTTTCAGGTATGAGGATACGTGGGCTGCACTTCACAGAAGAGCCAAGGAATGTGCAAGTGCTGGAGAGGTAAAGAATTGGCTACTGTTATACTTATAGTAAAATTTCCTTTTTCAATGTTAAATGCTAGTTTAAAAAAAAACTAAATTGTATTAATTTTTCAGGATATCTGAAATTGGATCTAGTAGTTTCTTATTATGAGACTACCTGAATAAAGGGTGGTGCCTGTGGCTCAAAGGAGTAGGGCCCCTGGCCCCATATGCCAGAGGTGGCAGGTTCAAACCCAGAAAAAAAAGAAACTACCTAAATAAAACACATTTTTATAATTTCTAAGTCAAATAATTTAGTTGGGCTAGAGAGTTTATAACTTTGACTCTAAGGACAGGTAAATATTTAATTCATCTAGGCATTATGTTTTAAATTTGAATCTGATGATTTTGCAATATATGTAAATTTATAAGATGTAATCTCTATCCTCTATTTAAAAATTCTTTAATATTTAGGCAAAAGCTCAACTTTGCTCAATCTCCCTAAAATCATTAATTTGCTTAGCAGATTATTACAATAATTTCTTTTCTTTTCTTTTTTTTTTTTTTTGAGAAAAAAAGACTCTTACTTTGGCTCCCTGGGTAGAGTGCTGTGATGTCACAGCTCACAGCAACCTCCAACTCCTGGGCTTAATTGATGCTCTTGCCTCAGCCTCCCAAGTAGCTGGGACTACAGGGGCCCACCACAAAGCTCGGCTATTTTTGGTTGTAGTTGTCATTGTTGTTTGGCAGGCTGAGCAGGATTCGAACCCGCCAGCTCCAGAATATGTGGCTGGTACCCTAGATGCTGAGCTACAGGTACCGAGCCTATCAGAAAAATTGCATGGGTCATCCTCAACACTTAAGAGAGCAAACTATTTTTAAACACTGTGTTTTGAATAAAATTAAAATTATTTAGTGAATATACTTAAAGCATTATCTGCTTAGCTAATATCAGATACTCTGTGCTATTGATGTGAATCAAACTTTCTTTCTATAAAGATTTCTGTAATTCTGACTTTCAGTTAATTTGCATTGACTTTCTTTACCATTTACATAAATTAGTGAAGCCATATTAGTTATATAAAACATAGGCATATATATGATGAAATTTAGACATTAGCATGTCTCTTAGAAATTACTGAAAAGAGAGGAATGTAGATTTCTGGCACTAAGGCAGACCACAAGCCCAATAGCTATAAAACATTTACTTTTATTATTATTATTATTATTTTTTGAGACAGAGCCTCAAGCTATCCCCCTGGGTAGAGTGCCATGGCATCACGCTCACAGCAACCTCCAACTCCTGGGCTCAAGCGAGTCTCCTGCCTCAGCCTCCCAAGTAGCTGGGACCACAGGTGCCCGCCACGACGGCCGGCCATTTTTTGGTTACAGCCATCATTGTTGTTTGGCAGGCCCGGGCTGGGGATTTGAACCCGCCACCTTAGGTGTATGTGGCTGGCGCCTTAGCCGCTTGAGCCACAGGCGCCGAGCCTACTTTTATTATTATTATTATTTTTAGAGACAGAGTCTCACTTTGTCACCCTCAGTAGAGTGCTCTAGTGTCACAGCTCACAGCAACCTCCAGCTCTTGGGCTTAGGTGATTCCCTTGCCTCAGCCTCCCCGAGTAGCTAGGACTACAGGCGCCCACCATAAGGCCTGGCTATTTTTTTGTTGCAGTTTGGCCAGAGCTGGGTTTGAACCCACCACCCTCAGTATATGGGGCTGGCAGCCTACTCACTGAGCCACAGGCGCCGCCGTCTAAAACATTTAAATGCTCTATATAAATCTTTTAAGATATCTTTAGCTCACAAAAAGTAAAAGAAACCTAAATAGGCAACAAAAAAAACTGAACTGGGAACTGATATTAGAGTGGTTAAAAAACAAAACAAAATATGGAAGCTGGCATCAAATACTAGAGCAAAAGCATAGAGAGTCATGAGGATGGGAGACTTTTTCTATGGAGAACTGAATCTGAGACACCAGATAAAGCTCTTTAACCTTTGAAGTGGCTATATCACCTAATGAAAGGTTAAGCTAGTAAAAAAAAAAAAAAAAAGTACCTGTTGGCCAAGGGAGTCAATGAGAAAACCTGTCTGTCCTCATTCCTCATAAAAAGTAAGCATACAGGCCAGGTGCGGTGGCTCACACCTATAATCCTAGCACTCAGGGAGGACGAGGCGGGTGTATTGCCTGAGCTCACCAGTTCAAGACGAGCCTGAGCAAGAGCAAGACCCCATTTCTAAAAATATCTGGGTGTTGTGGTGGGCACCTATAGTCCCAGCTACTTGGGAGGCTGAGGCAAGAGAATCACTTGAGCCCAAGAATTTGAGGTTGCTGTGAGATTCGATGCCATGGCACTCTACAGAGGGCAACAAAGTGAGACTCTGTCTCAAAAAAAAAAAAAGACCAAAAAAAAGAAAATCATGTGGGGATATATGTAGTTTCCTTTCTGGATTTGCTTCCATGGTCTTGGCCTCACTTAAGTATGGGGTTCTGAGTTATATTTTCTGTATAATCAATGAACTTCTGCATTAAGAAATGAGACAGTTGCATATGACTGTGTTCTTTGACACTCAATATAAGCAAAAATTCTTCATGGATAAAACTGTTTAAAGGTTGCATCCTCAGATTTTTATGGACCAAGTCATTAGCAAATAAATTGCCAAAGGTTTGAATCACCTGAGCTAAAGAGTGAGATTTAGATCTGCAAAAGACTTTAGATATTGAGCTATTGAATATGAAGTATCAAGTAGATATTTGTGCATCTTTCAAGAGATAAAAGATGGATTTAAAAATGAATAAAGAATAAGGAATAAGGTATTATCAAATATGATTTTAAGGTCATAGAAATCAAAAACCCAAAAGATGGGCAGCGCCTGTGGCTCAAAGGAGTAGGGCGCTGGCCCCATATGCCGGAGGTGGTGGGTTCAAACCCAGCCCTGGCCAAAAACTGCAAAAAAAAAAAAAAAAAAAAACCCCAAAAAACAAACAAACCCCCCCCAAAAGATGTGCTTAGTAGCAGTTAGATGCAGCTGAAGAAATAATTAGTGAAGTAGAAGGGTCAAAGAGACTCTCTAAAAATAAATGATTTCTGAGAGAAAGTGGAAAGTCTGAAAGACAAATTAGAGAATAGTTATAGAAGATTTTTAGGTTGAACTAAATGAGATTGCCAGACTTCAACCAATTTTGATCTATAAAACTGCAGTTTCATATGGGTCATATGAAACATCCCAGAAAGAATGAGGGATGAGACAATGTAGAAAAAGATAAATGGATAAGAATTTTCCACAAATGAGATACGTAAATCCGTAGATCTATGCAGGAAGTACAACAAACAGTTAAGATAATTATCCACACCTAGACACCTCAATTTGAAACTATAGAACATTAAAGGAAAGGAGAAGATCTCAAAACAACCAGGAAGAAAAGATAGGTCACTTATAAATGAATGAATTCCACAGCAGATTCCTCAAAGTGTTATAAGAATTAGGATAAAAGTAAGACTTTTTTGGATAAAAACCATTTTCGAGGTTCAGCGCCTATAGTACAATGATTAGGGCACCAGCCACATACACCAAGGTTGGCATATTTGACCCCAGCCTGGGCCTGCTAAACAACAAGGACAACTGCAACAAAAAAAATAGCCAGACGTTGTGACGGGTGCCTGTAGTCCCAGCTACTTGGGAGGCTGAGGCAAGAGACTCACTTAAGCCCAGGAGTTTGAGGTTGCTGTGAGCTGTGACGCCATGGTACTCTACCAAGGGCGACATAGACTCTGTCTCAAAACAAAACAAAACAGTTATCTATCAATTGTCCCCCAAGAAAGGAACTTCTAAAGAATATTTAAGAAAAAAGGAAAGTGATTTTGGAAGATAGGTCTGAGATGTAGGAAGGAATGATAACAGAAAAGATGATAAACATAGGTAAGTCTAAATAAACAGTGGCCATATGTATCAGGGGTCCTCAGACTTTTTAAACAGAGGGCCAGTTCACTGCCCCTTAGACCGTTGGAGGGCCGGACTGTGGGCCCCAGGACGAGTTGGCTGCTAGACAGGACAGGCAATGGTAGCAAAAACACCTGGCAGGCCAGATAAATGTCCTAGGTGGGCCGTAGTTTGAGGACCCCTGATTGTGTGATTAAAAATGATAGAACAAGGGCCGTGCCTGTGGCTCAGTGGGTAGGGTGCCAACCCAATATATTGAGGGTGGCGGGTTCAGCCTGGCCCCGGCCAAACTGCAACAAAAAATATCTGGGCGTTGTGGTGGGCACCTGTGGTCCCAGTTACTCGGGAGGCAAGAGAATCGCCTAAGCCCAGGAGTTGGAGGTTGCTGTGAACTATGTGATGCCACAGCACTCTACCGAGGTTGATAGAGTGAGACTCTGTCTCTACAAAAAAAAAAAAATGGTAGAACAAGATAAAACAGTCATGCCAGAGAACAAAACATGTAAATGTAAGCTGGAAGGCAGATTATCAAGAATTTTAAGACTTTTTCTTTCTTTCTTTCTTTTTTTTTTAATAGCTCACAGCAACCTCAAACTCTTGAGTTTAAGCAATTTTCTTGCCTCAGTCTCCTGAGTAGCTGGGACTACAAGCCCTGCCACAACCCCTGGCTATTTTTTGTTGAGGTTGTTGTCATTGTTGTTTAGCTGGCCCCATGCCCAGGTTCGAACCTGCCAGCCTCAGTGTGTGTGGCTGGTGCCATAACTTCTGTGCTATGGGCGCCCAGCCTTTTTCACATTATTAATTAAGAGAGCCCAATAATAAAGAAATTACTTTTTTTTCTCAGAGTTTAAAATCTGAAGCTAAGAGAATTTACGAGACATGTCACTAAAATATAAATACAAACACCAACAGGGCATTGTTGTGCTTTGTTCAGCAGTGCACCTCCAGTGCCCAAAACAGTTTTTTTTGTTTGTTTGTTTGTTTGTTTGTATTTTGAGACAGAGCCTCAGGCTGTTGCCCTGGGTAGAATGCTGTGGCATCACAGTTCACAGCAACCTCCAACTCTTGGTCTCAAGTGATTCTTCTGCTTCTGCCTCCCAAGTAGCTGGGACTATAGGCGCCTGCCACAACGCACGGCTATTTTTTGGTTGCAACCATCATTGTTGTTTGGTGGGCCCGGGCTAGATTTGAACCTGCCAGCTCAGGTATATGTGGCTGGCACCCTAGCCTCTTGAGCCACAGGCACCGAGCCCAAAACAGTTTATAACAAATAATGAGTGGTCAGTATAAATTTATTGAATATTATAAATGAATTTTATAAACACAAATTCTTTTTTTAAACTTTTGTTTAAAAAGTTAATAGCTATTATCTATTAGCCCTGTTCAGTATTTTTAAAGCTATTTTTAGAGGAGTTTTTTTTTGTTTGTTTTGTTTTGTTTTTTGAGATGGGGCTTTTGCTCTGTCACCTAGGCAGTGGTGCGATTATAGCTCACTGCAGCCTCCAAATCCTAGGCTCAGGCGATCTGCCTGGTTTAGCCTCCCAAGTAGCTAGGACTAAAGGCATGTACCACCCCAAGTGGCTAATTTTGTAAATTTTTTTTAAAGATGGGATCTCGCTGTGTTGCCTTGGTTGGTTTTGAACTCCTGGCCTCAATGAGTCATCCTCTAGCCTCAGCCCCCAAAGTGTTGTGATTATGTGCATGAGCCACCGGGTCCAGCTATTTTTTAAGAGATCTTTGTAAAGACCAGTTGGTAATATGCATTTTTTAAGTACACACAGTTAATGAGAAATGCAGTTTGCATAATGCTTAGTATGACCTTCACCACTCTTGTGGCTCGAATATGGGAGAGGGCGTGGTTATTCCTTAAGTGTGGGCTGAAAAACCATAGGGAGATGTTTTATAGCTTAGTTCCTTTATTTCACATGTGAATTCCTACTATGTTAAAATGTAGAAACAAAAGCAGTCCAGTACCACATACAAATAATTTATCTTTGATTTATCGATTACTCTAAAGTTATTACTTGTTTTAGTGAGATTTAGTAAGAATTAGTTGTATTCAGATTCTAACTTCAGAAAAACCTTAATCTTGGGATATGTAAATTGTCTTCTTTCAATAATTTAACTGTGAACTCTGTGATCTTACATGTAAAATTTAAATGCATATTTTTTTGTAACAAATGGCTTTTTCTACTTTTATTTTTATCGTATAGAATGTGGGTATTTTTCACAATTCTTGTTTATCAGAGGTATTTTCGAAAGGTGATCTCTCTTTGCTCCTTCTAAATCTTATTCTAGACCTTTTCCTCTCTCATCATGTTAAGACCAAAATAAAATAGTCTGGGAGAGACTGATGTCTGTCATTTTCTTAAAGTCTTCAGGAAATGAAGTTAGAATTATCTTACACTAGTCTAGAATCTCACAACCTTGCTATTAGGAACACTTTACATCTGCAAATTCCTTCTTTGTTTCCTTAACTCTTTTCTTCTTCAGTTGCCTAATAATTCCTTTATACATGTATAATTATGATTTACCTTACTCAATGCAATAAATGTTCCTGTTTAAATGTAAATAGAATGAATCATGGTATATTCTAAATGCATTAGCTGTTTAAAGAACTTCTTTTGTAAAGCAGTAGTTACTGGCTAATTATGTTTTGACTCTGTTTTTGTTTTCTTTTTGGTCGTTAGTGGTAGTTTTTTGTTTTTGTTTTTTCTAGATTTGTATTTTTAAATATATAGTTTGCTTAAAAACAGGGTATACTTAGTGATTTCTAAGATCATTTTTGAACTTTTCTGTGGGTTAAGAAGCACTGATACAAACAGTAATTTGAGGTTTCTTGCACTGAATATTAAGTTGATTCTGTTCTAAAAAAGAAAACAACTTTAGTCTCTTTTAGAATGTGCTGTCATCTATACTCAGTGGAGAGATTGTTAAGGATAACATTAAATCTTATTATGCTAACTGTACTTTCTTTGTGCCTAAAATCTGGCTCCCCGTGACCCCTCCTCTTGTGTGTTGCAGCTGGTGGATAGCGAGGTGGTCATGCTCTCAGCATACTGGGAGAAGAAGAGGACGAGCCTCTTAGAGTTACAGGAGCAGCTCCAGCAGCTCCCAGCTTTGATAGCAGATTTGGAATCCATGACAGCAAATCTGAGTAAGTTGCGTTTGTACAGTACTTTAAGGGATGGAAATGATTTGGAGTGGACGTGTGTAATTTCAGAGCTTTTAAGAATACATTAACAGAATATTTTTACAGTCATGAGTTCTAGTTAATTTCATATTCTCATTAACTGAGTATTAGATAGACAATAATTTGAGGTATAGACGGATAGTAATTTGAGGTATAGAAATTACTTCTAAAATATAATATACTTCTAAAATATACATTGTTTATATCTCAGTTTTTCTCTGGACACATAATTAAAATTTTACTGATTCTTAAAGTGACTTGGGGCTGTCTTTGTGATGTTGACTCTTTTTGTTTAAAAATGTAAGTGTAGAAAATAAAAGATACTGGGTGACTTTGTCCTTAGTACTCCAGCAGTTGTTGCTTTAAAAATTTAGGTCTGCAAGAGATTTATATCTTGTTTTTTGTTTTCTTTTTTTTATCCTTAAACCGATGACAGATCAAATAAATCCTGTTAAATAAGGGTGTCTCTTTTGGTTAAATTTATACTTTGTAGAATTTATTTTTGAGATTGTTGTTTTCATTTTGATAGATTATGTTGTTACTCTTGCGTTTATGTTCAGAAAATTTTTTTTTATGTTTGACAGTACCACACCTGAGGACAATATTATGGCTTACTATTTTCAAATCAAGCTAAAGATCTTAGCGAAGTAGGAGGTAGGAGTTATCTCTATAGGAGATAAACTGCTAGAGCTCATAACCTGATCCAGTCTTATTGGTGAGAAGCTAAGAATTCCCTATGATCTCCTGTTTTTTGTTTTTTTTAAATTTGTTTGTTTTTGTGTGTGTGTGTGGGGTTTTTTTTTTTTTTTTCTCGAGACAGAGTCTTACTCTGTTGCCCTAGGCTAGAGTGCAGCATCAGCCTAGCTCACAGCAACCTCAGACTCCTAGGTTCAAGCATTCCTTCTGCTTCAGCCTCCTGAGTAGCTAGGAATACAGGTGTCGGCTACAACACCCAGATAATTTTTCTAGTTGAGATGGGTTCTCAGTCTTGCTCAGGCTGGTCTCAAACTCCTGAGCTCAAGGGATCCTCCTGCTTCAGCCTCTGAGAATGCTAGGATTACAGATGTAAGCCACTAGCCTTCTCCTGTTTCTAATATTGCCTTATTTAAAGCAAAAGAAGACTTATTTAAAAAATAATTAGCAAATCATAAATCACCTTTTCAAGTGTGTAGATAAAACAGGTTAATGGTATTTGGAATGCCCTTGCTGATCTAACATTTATAGCACCTAGAGATTATTAGGTGCTTTCTAGATACTATCTTTAGTTCAGACAAGAACCCGACAAAAGTAGCTTTTGTTATCCTTACTTTACAAATAAAGAAACTGAGGCTTGAAGAGGTTGTGACTTGCTCAGTATGTTACAGTTGATATATGATATGGATCAAGGATCCCAGCCACATTGATGACATCTCAGTGGAATGAGGATAGGATGGCAGTTGTCAGTAGGTCTTCATGGACTGTATTCTTCAGGCCCACTGGCTGTTACAGTGGCTTCTCAGCTCAGTGATTTGTTTCTTCTGAAGGCAGGGCATGGAAAAGAGATTCTGGGTATTGGGAGAAATGTAAAATACCTGTTTTGTGTTTAGGGGTGCATGATGCGGTGTAGCAGAGATAAGACCTACAGTGAAATTGTATTGCGAATAAGGAGACTGGAAGCTCTCTCTGGCATCCAGCAAAGTTCTTTATTTTAGCAAAGCTTATATAGGCAACACTGCATGTACACACAATTAATCAGTAAACTAGTGACTCAAACCTGACCCAGGCCCAGCACTGCCCGGCGCCAAGGAGTTCATTGATCAACCAATAACCATTCTAAACTGTACAATAAAAACAAGACCACAAAACAGAGTTCTGGGGGAATAAGCTGATTGAATGCTTGACCTTTAACAGACCATATGGAGGCAGTCATCCATCTTAGGGAGTAGTCTGGAAATTCCCGAGTTGTACTGGTATCTGCCTGCAGGCCTGCCCCCTTGAGGCTTGGCTCTAAATGATTAGGTCCTGAGCCACATAAGGAGTTCTAGCCAAGTCTCTCTAAATTCTGACTCACAAAAGACTTCAAACTTGCTCTCACAAAATGGAACTGTTTAAAGGTTTACTGATAGGCCTTCCGCCTATACCTGTGGTTGCCATCTCTGTTATTTCCCTCTTGTGGGTATAGTAATGATCCTTACCACGCCTTGGATAACTAACCAATGAAAGCTTTCAAAATATTTGGAATTTTCTTTTTTTTTTTTCCTTGACAGAGTTTCACTCTGTTGTCCAGTCTAGAGTGCTATTGTGTCAGCCTAGCTCACAGCAACCTCAGACTCTGGATTCAAGCAATCCTCCTCTCAGCCTCCTAAATATTTGGAACTACAGGCATCTGCCACAGGGGGCTAATTTTTTCTGTTTTTGATAGAGACGGGGTCTTGCTCTTAAGTCAGGCTGGTCTTGAACTCTTGACTTTGAGCAGTCCTCCTCCCATGGCCTCTCAGAGTGCTAGGATTGTAAGCATGAACCACCAAGTGACCTATCAAGCCTGGCCAAGATATTTGAAATTTTCTTTTTAGCCACTTTCTTTTAGCTTACCTACCTGTATTGCTTTGAGTCACTTGCTTTTCACTGGTTTCTTTGCAGAGATAGTCTCCTGTGATCTCACTGTCTCTCTGTTTTTCCAGCTGAGAGTAAACCTGTTTATCAGTAGTTTTTTTTAAATACCATTCTACTGATTAAATGCATTTTACCTTAATTTTAATAATTTTCATAGTTAATTCTGCTTTGAAAATGCAGTCTGTATAAGTCTTCTGAGAATATATTGTATTTTCATTTTCGCTTAGGATTCTAATATCCTGAAAAATGTTTAATGTTTAGTCATGCATGACCTTACTCTTCAGAAATTGCATTTTGACTTCTTCAGTGAATGAATGGATTGGGATTTTCAAATGTCCATTTGAATCCTCTCTGTTTACTAATCTGAGAACATCTACTATTAAAGGCAAATTAATGCCAAAAGAGTCTCTGAAATACTGTTCTGGGGAGATAGTCACTTCTAAATAAATTTGAGTCACTTTTTTCTCCTAGTCTGTGTCTCTAACCTATATTGTGCCCTTTTAGAGAGTTTATTCCATTTGCTTAGAAGATGTATCTAAAATGTAAGATGTTTAAAATATAACCAACCTGAATTATCTGTAAACATCTGAAATCCATGCTACTTTTGGGTTTTAATCTGTCCCTTTTGTTTTGTCTGATATTTATACTTAGTAATGAATTACTAACTGTGGAAGATAGCATGTCAAAAGTTGGAATTCCAGAGAGTTATTATTTGTTGGCCTAGAATAAGTTTATGGAGAGCTGTTTTGAGATCATGAGACTTTTAGCTAAGCAACTTAAGCTGCCTGAAATCAAAGCTGATATTCTTATCCTTTACAATTAGAACACTTAGAAGCCAAATTTTGTGGTAGGCTGCATGTGTATAAACATATCTATATCATTAATGTACATTATGAATATATTTTTATGCATTTACATCTGTAGCATTCTTAGCTATTAAAAGCACTTAGTGAAAGGCTGGGCACGGTGGCTTACACCTGTAATCATAGCACTCTGGGAGGCCAAGGTGGGTGGATTGCCTGAGCTCACAGGTTTGAGGCCAGCCTGAGCAAGAGCGAGATACTGTCTCTAAAAATAGCCAGGTGTTGTGGCGGGCACCTGTAGTCAGTCCCAGCTACTAAGGAGGCTGATGGAGAAGAATCACTTGAGCCCAAGAGGTTGAGGTTGCTGTGAGCTATGATGCCAGGACACTCTACCAAGGGTGACAAAGTGAGACTCTGTCTCAAAAAAAAAAAAAAGAAAGATGTTCTTTTAGAAACATCTAAAGATGTTTAAATGTTCACTTGTGTTTGGGCTTATGCCTATAATCCTAGCACTCTGGGAGGCAGAAGCAGGTAGATTGCTTGAGCAATCTTTTTTTTTTTTTT
>NW_003852421.1:12004978-12012944 GCF_000181295.1 Otolemur garnettii | reverse complement strand
CCGCCTCCCAAATAGCTGGGACCACAGGCGCCCGCCACAACGCCCGGCTATTTTTTGGTTGCAGCCGTCATTGTTGTTTGGCGGGTCCGGGCTAGGGATTCGAACCCGCCACCTTAGGTGTACGTGGCTGGCGCCCTAGCCGATTGAGCTATAGGTGCCGAGCCTGCTTGAGCAATCTTAGGTGAGCAATCCTTAGGTGTTCAAGATCAACCTAAGCAAGAGCAAGACCCCATCTCTACTAAAAATAAAAGACATTAGCCAGGCGTTGTGGTAGGTGCCTGGAGTCCCAGTTACTCAGGAGGCTGAGGCAGGAGGATTGCTTGAGCCCAAGAGTTTGAGGTTGCTGTGAGCTGGACTGAGGCTGCTGCACTCCGGTTGGAGCAGCAGAAATAAATAAATAAATAAATAAATGAATAAAATAGATTTTTGTAGACTCAAAATATGTCCTGTCATCACCTAAATACCTTGAAATATCATAAGGCTTATGTAGTCAAGCAATAATAAAAACTAAGAACAATTTAGAAGAACATAGTAACTGACTTTTTTTGTCACAGGATTCTCCTAACTTCTTTGAATTTTTTATACTTTCTTTGACAGATCTAATGCCATATCCAGTCAGTACCTAATTTTCCAGGCTACTTAATTCTTTTGGTCTTTTCATGTTCTCTCGAGGGTCTGCCTTTATTAAAGAGTAAAGGATTTATATTATGTGAGCAATTTGAACTTTTGATGATGCTTTTGGCTGTATTATTCCCATGGCTTTATAAATATGACTCCTGGTTACCTAGCCCCTCAGGAATTGTTAGGAACAACAGATAATCCATTTATATTGGTTCTATACAGCTTACAAAAGTCTGTTTAATTGGTACTTACTGGTAAGGCTTGACGTTTTACAAAGAAATGATAAAGGAGTGCTAGGAACTGAAAGGGG
This sequence comes from Otolemur garnettii, assembly GCF_000181295.1. Lineage (NCBI taxonomy): Eukaryota > Metazoa > Chordata > Mammalia > Primates > Galagidae > Otolemur > Otolemur garnettii. The sequence continues at coordinate 12,012,013 of NW_003852421.1, read as the reverse complement.
TTAAGAACTCTCAGATCTGGATTTGGATGCTGATCCTACAACTTTCTGTGAGTCCCATGCACTTTCTTAACTGCTTCAAGCTTTTGTTTCTTATCTGCAAAATGAGAATGAGAGTACCTGCCTCGTAGGTATTTGGAGGATTAAATGAGATGAGAAACCTAACACCTTACAACAATGTCTGCCCTGTGTCTGGGGGTCTCCTGTGCACTACACACTGTTCACAGGCCCTGGACAGACCGTGCTGGATAAGGGTGGGTGCCTGCCATCAAGATGCTGACATTCAAGTGGGAGTCTCTCTAGGCTTTGCAAATTTACAAAACTGTTATTATGTGCTGTGAAACAGTTTAGAATGCAAAAATACAGCATTAAATATTGTAAAATTAGTATCCTGTAAATTGATAGACATACATATACAATGAGATAGTTTCACCCAAATTCTGTATACTTTCTTATTCTGTGAAAAAAAAAACAGTATTCATTTTATTATAAACTGGGAAAATGTTTGAAAAGTATTTACTGAATTCTTTTGAACTTCCACTAGAGGGTAGTCTAATCCTGTTCCTTTATTGAAGTTTAAAATGACAAGGGCTTATCTCTGAATTGTCTCTATTACTTAGTTTATCTTATATGACTTATTTAATTAATTTATTTTTTTGAGACAGAATCTCAAAACACAGCTCACAGCAACTCTAACTCTTGGGCATAAGCAATTCTCCTGCCTCAGCCTCCCAATTAGCTGGGAGTATAGGTGCCCACCACAATGTCCAACTATTTTTCATTATTGTCATTATTGCTTTAGCTGGCCTAGGCCAGGTTCAAACCCACCAGCATTGGTGTATGTGGCTGGCCCCCTCCCCACTGAGCTTGGGCACCACCCTATGACCTATTTTATTAAATTTTAGAAAGATTGTCACCTTTGTCTGGAACAGAAGATTCTGTTAATTCTTAGATAACAAAGTGATGGAAGAGAATAGCAGCCATTACTAAGTTTGTCTCTTGATGTGACCTATCCTGATACACTATTGTTTTGCTTTCTTCTATACAGAATTGAAGATGTCAACTGACAGGGAGACTGTCGTAGCTGTTAGTGTTTCATGAACTAGATTATCTTATTGTTCATATTACTTTCTGAGATTGCATTCTTCAAGAGGCATATTAACTCTTGTTAGATACCTTTTAGACTATGACATAGATCTCATTTGTTACACAATGGCTTTTGCAAGGAAATGTACCTCTTAAAGTTTCCTTATTACCATACCATCATTACCTTAGTACATAAAAGTGTAACCTAAGTACTTGAAGAGTCTTGTGGTCTTTTATCACCTGATTCCTGTGACCCATGGGTTTGCAGCCAAAGGATTTCTTTGTTTCGTGAGGCTAATTATTTTGTTAGAAAGGAACTCATTAAGTGTGAAATAATTAATTTTACTGCTGCCTCATCCTTCAGATATCAGTGGTTACACTACAGATAATATGTATTTGAAACAAATGGCACAAAGAAAAATTTCAAACACAATTGCCCTTCCTCTGGGACAACCTTCTCACAAAGGTTTGTGAAACTCTTTCCTGCACAGCTGTCAAGCATTCCCAAATGGCTTTTCATGATAGAATTCCACCTATTTTTTTTTCACTGATCACTAAATGAGACATATGCTTTTGTTATAGTGAGCAAAATGGTGAGGCTTGAGCTTCTTGTAAAGGTATATTTGTTTCCATAGAGGTCTGCTAGCGTTTTACGTACATGCATTCTAAGTCGGTTACTACATTCACTCATGTGCGACTTGTTTTATAACAGGAAATGAGCGGGGAATTACATTTTCTGACAACTTAAATATAAAATATGTAGAATGTACATCATATATGTATATGTGCTTATAATTATTTGAGAGTTTTTAAGTTTTTAATACGAGGGGAAGAATACAATTCTTATATTTTATATAAGTTTTTAATATGAGAAGGGAAGAATACAATTCTTATATTCTAATACAATTCTTTTATATTTTATTAACCACTTTCAAGCCTGTTAAGAGTTAGCATAGAAAATTTCCTTTGCTGCTTCTGCTTTAACTCTAGGCCACTGATACATGGCCTAGTTTAACATACTGCTTAATGTTTACTCAGTTCTGTGCCCATGTTTATTCTTCTACGATTTAGCACGATCTCTTAATATTTAAAGTAGATGAACAGGAATGATAGATTTTCTTTCTTGATCATTTTATGTTTTAGAGGAATGCAATCATTCTATCCCTAGAAATTATTCTTTATTGAATTTACTAGTCGAAGTATTAGGGGATACAAAGATGTAAAAATACACTCTTCACCTGTAAGACGTTACTGATCCCTGAGAGAGATAAGAATACACAGATAGTTGTATGCTATCGGTCAGATAAATCCTATGTGGAGCTCAAAGGTCTGGGGAAACACAGAAGGAGAGGGGAGCCCTGTGGGATGGGAGCACAGGCATGAGCCTGGAAAGAAAGATTGGGTCAGGCAGTGGGAACAAGGAATTTCAGGGACAGGCAAAGTGCAGGACTCCTCTTTGGATGGCACTTGGTCCTGTGTTGCTGTAACACAGGATATCTGAAGGAAGTAGTAGTGAGATTGTGAAAGTACACTGTGGCCAGAGAACAAGCAGTAGGTCTGTGAATACTAATTAAGGAGTTTAACTTGATTCTGAAAGGACTCAGGAGACTTTGAAGTTTAAGGGAGAATATAAATATGAATTTGGAAGCAGCAATAAAATGCTGACTATCTGAAGCATTTTTAATCTGTGTCCAGCATTCACCAGAAGGTATGATTCAAAAGGATGTAGGGTTTGTTTCTTTCTCATTAGGAGTTGCAGGCTGGTACTATACCACTTTCATGTTTTCACCTGGTCCCTATGTTATTAACAGAAGAATGGCTCAGGCAGCAAGTACAACTTGAACCTAGAATAGAATCTCTATTCATGAGAAATCCCTAGCCTCATTAGCTCTGTAGTCAACCAAGAGAGCTAGCTTCTAAATGGAAATTGCCGTCCATTCAAATAAAGATCAAAAAGGAGCATACCACATTTTCTAACACAGAATAATTGTTGACTCTATTACATATTTTCATATTTTGTTTTTAGGGAAATCCTTTGAAATTTAATTCCCCTCACCTATGGGGAATCTTCAGACTAGAGCCTGGAGTATAATTTATAGGTATGTAAGTTTGTCAGGAAAAATGAAAATGTTATTGATATTTTAATCTATTAGAGGCATAGATCTTGTTTACAGCATGATTGTTAGTGATTAACAAAATTATTTATTTTAAATGCCTTTTACAAAATTTATCTATAGAAGTTTTTTCCTGTGTACTTTTTATGTTCAGTCATTAGTTATTTGATAATTGTCAAGTGCTAAGTTTAGCAACTCTGACTCATTTAATCCTTTTGACAGCATTGCAAGATGTATGTTGTTAGCCTCTTTTCACAGATGAGGCATCTCATTGCATCTCATCTCATCTGTAAGGTGCAGAGCTGAGTTTCTAAGAATGTGCTTCAAAGTCCAACTCTGACCCAGTCCTCTATATGCTAAGGATACATGAAATGTATGGAAGGAACCAAATAGCTTAGAGATAAATGGATTTCATATTAAATTATTCTAGTTCTTATCACTAATTAAAGTGAATCCTCTTTTAAATAATCCTATTAGTTATGATTGTCATTTATACATTTTAAGACCCTGTCAGTCTGGTTATAACAGAACAAGCTGAATTTGCTTCTTCAAGGCCAGTAGTACTAACATTTGTTATTTTTTAATACTAGCCATCCTGACTAGGGTGGGATGATATCTCATTGTGATTTGGGTTTCTGTTTCCCTGATGATTGGTGATGTTGAGCGTTTTTTCACATACCTGTTGGCCATTTGTATGTTTTATTTTAGAAATGTCTAGTTAGCTCATTTACTCATTTTTTAATTGCTTCTTCAATTTCTTTATCAGAATTTTTTCTGGCTCGGCGCCTATAGCTCAACCGGCTAAGGCGCCAGCCACGTACACCTAAGGTGGCGGGTTCGAATCCCCAGCCCGGACCCGCCAAACAACGATGATGGCTGCAACCAAAAAATAGCCGGGCGTTGTGGCGGGCGCCTGTGGTCCCAGCTACTTGGGAGGCGGAGGCAGGAGACTCGCTTGAGCCCAGGAGTTGGAGGTTGCTGTGAGCTGTAATGCCATGGCACTCTGCCCAGGGGGACAGCTTGAGGCTCTGTCTCAAAAAAAAAAAAAAAGAATTTTTTCTTTCTTCTCTCTCTCTTTTTTTTTTTTTTTTGAGATGAGGTCTCACTCTGTCACTCTGGGTAGAGTACTGTGGTGTCATCGCTCACAGCAACCTCAAACTGGGCCAATAGGAGCCCACCACGATGCCCAGCGAGTTTTTCTATTTTTAGTAGAGATAGGAGGTCTCACTATCACTTTGCTCTTGCTGGTCTTGAACTCCTGAGCTCAAGCAATCCACCTGCCTGGGCCTCCCTCCAGAGTGCTGGGATTATAGGCATGAGCCACTGCACCTGGCCTTTTTTAGTATTTTGTGTTTTTTCTATAAAGATCTTTCACTTCTTTGGTTAAATTTACTCTTAAGTCTTTCAAATTTTTGTAACTATTTTAAATGGGATTGCTTTCTTGATCTTTTTTCCCCACTGATTCATTGTTGGTGTGTAGAAATGCTACTGATTTTTATGTTGGTTTTGTACACTGAAACTTCACTGAATCATTTATTGAGCTCTAAAAGTTTTTGGGTGGTGCTTTTAGGGTTTTCTATATATAAGACCATGTCATTTGCCAACAGGGACATTGTGACTTCCTCCTTTCTAATTTGGATGTCCTTTCTTTCTTTCTCTAGCCTAATCATTCTGGTTTGGACTCGAAAAACAGACAAAAAATTGCATTGTAGTAAGCCTAGCATTTCAAGTTGAAATTTGAGGAGTTTATTTCTAACCTGCTGCTATGAAAGCTAGTTTAGAAAGTCACATTAAAATCTAGTAGATGAATGAAGGGCTTGTATTGTAGTTATTTTAAGGAGCCTGAGACTAGAAGGCTGCATGGCCCACTTGTTCCTGCTCTGCTGCCACTTTCCCCCATTGCTGTCAGTTCCCAACTTGGCCGTTAGCGCTTGTTGAACCTTCTCTCAGTCTCTCTCATGTTTGTGAGATCCCATTGCACCTGGCACTTAGCTCTGTCAGGTTGTGCTGCCACTGAAATATGCCTCCCTTCCACTATAAGCTGCTTGAGTTCAAGCACTGTCTTTCTCATCTTTGTATCCCAGTGGCTGGCACATGTCAGTGGGCATTTGATAAATAGTTATAAGGCTGTTTAAGTCCCCAAATCTTTGACCCCTAAAGCTTTTCTGTTATGTGAGAAAACAACCAATCCTTAACCCTACAATCATGGTTTACTTTAACTTCCTATCCAATAGGAAGCATTGTAATGTAAGAGGGGCTCAATTGAGATTCCTGACTGTCCTTCATTAGCTATGTGACCTTGAACAAGGCACTGAGTTTGCTTCTCTAGGATTTTGTCTTGAATCTTTTCAATGAAAAATTTTAGCAGATGATCTTCATGTTCCAATAAAGCTGCAAAACTCTGGTGTAGCCTAGAGGCAAGTAGACTAACGAAAAACTGTCACCTGGTCGGTAGAGCTGTCTCTTCCCCACCCAACCATTGACTATCCTGGTACTGCGCTTACTGAGGATTTGTGTATATGATATGCCAGAGGCAAAACAAATGCTTAACTAGGAAGCATGAATATTAAATTAAGTTAGGCACAATTTGTGTTAACTGCATTTTGTTATATTCTCATGTGAAAATTGAATATTCACGTGTGGTATATAGGATTATTAGGGTATAATATTAAGTTAACCAACATATTCCTTTTTTTTCTTTCTCCTTAATGGAGTATTTAGGAAAGTTGTATCTTGCAAATGGTTGAAATGTAGTCAAAAAGATAATTTGAAATACATTTTGTTAGTCATATTTTATTTTGTTTTAAGAAAGTTTAATAGAGTATATTAAACAAAGGCAAAACAATGGCAACAATTTAAACTTTTACCTTTTTGATACTTTTTTCTTTTCTTCATGATCAGGGGTTCTGATTTTTGTTGTTTCTTTCTTCTTTTTATCTTACACACTTTCAGGTCATTTAGAGGCTAGTTTTGAGGAAGTAGAAAACCACCTGCTGCATCTGGAAGATTTATGTGGGCAGTGTGAATTAGAAAGATGCAAACATATGCAGTCCCAGCAACTGGAGAATTACAAGAAAAATAAAAGGTGAGTTTGAAAAATTGGCCACAGCATTCATTTTAAATCTTGAAGTTTTCCATATTACTTTTCATTCTGACTTTTAATTTTTTTAAAATTCTGATTGATGAAAGATAAATGTGCCAACACATAAGGCTCACTAATAAGCTTTCCAGAGTGTTTTTTCTTTTAAATCACTTCTGTTGCCATTTTATGCAGGTGAGTTATAAAAAGGTCAGAATAAGAAAAAAACATAAATCCCTAATATGAAAGTGAAGGGGAGCAGAGCCCAGGGCATAGTTTTCAACAATGTAGGAGCCCCCTTTAGGTTTTCTCCAAATGGCAAATGTCTTTCTCTTCTCTATTACTAGGGAAGGAACCTGAGCCCAGTCCGCAGACAGGCAGTAGATAGGTTTTAATCTTACCTCGGTCACATATAATTTGTGGGGCCTCAGGCAAATTAATCTCTTTAGCCTCAGTGTCACTGATTTATAATGTGGATAATAATATACTCACCTCATAAAGTTGTCGTGAGGATTATGATATAATTATTATCTAATTCAATTAGTGCTCTGTAAGTAGTAGTTATAATCATCATGATTATTATCACTAGACCAACCTGAACTAGAAATAGAAGAATAGTTTAGGCCAGGTACAGTGGCTCATTCCTATAATCCTAGCACTCTAGGAGGCCAAAACAGGAGTGCTTAAGGCTGGGAGTTTGAGATGGGTGGATCACTTTAGCTCAGGAGTTCTTTTTTTTTTTTTTTTTTTGAGACAGAG
>NW_003852421.1:11988422-12004816 GCF_000181295.1 Otolemur garnettii | reverse complement strand
CTCGGGTGTATGTGGCTGGCGTCCTAGCTGCTTGAGCCACAGGCGCCAAGCCAAGCTCAAGACTTCTGAGACTAGCCTGAGCAAGAGCAAGACTCCGTCTCTACTAAAAAATAGGAAAACTAGGTGGGCATTGTGGCCTGTACCTGTAGTTTTAACTACTTGGGAGGCTGAAGCAAGAGGATTGCTTAAACCTTGGAATTTGAGGTTGTTGTGAACTGTGACACCATGGCACTCTACCCAGGCTAACAGAGTAAGACTATCCCCAAAATTATATTTTTACTGTAGTGTAGTTTATCAAGTGTACGACATGTCTTAAAAAAACCATAGAGTACATTAATTAAAAATATATTGTTGCTAAAAAATGTTAACAAGTATCTGCGCCTTTAGCAAGTCATAATCATTTTGCTGGTGAAGTGTAATGTATGACTGCTGACTGATCAGAGTGGTGGTTGCTGAAGGATAGGGTAGTTGTGGCAGTTTCTTAAAAATAAGACAAATGAATGAGCCAGACATGGTGGCTCACGCCTGTAATCCTAGCACTCTGGGCCAGAGCAAGACCTCCTCTCTAAAAATAGCTGGGTGTTGTGGCAGGCACCTGTAGTCCCAGCTACTTGGATGGCTGAGGCAAGAGGATCACTTGTGCCCAAGAGTTTGAGGTTGCCGTGAGCTATGACTCTACGCCCTCTACTGAAGGTGACAAAGTGAGACTCTTGTCTCAAAAAAAAGAAGACAACAAATGAAGTTTGCCACATTGATTGACTCTTCCTTTCACAAAAGATTACTTATAGCATGTGATGCTGTTTGATAGCATTTTACCAACAGGAGAACTTTCTTTCTTTTTTGTTTTTTAGAGACAGAGTCTCACACTTTATCACCCTCAGTAGAGTGCTGTGGCTTCACAGCTCACAGCAACCTTCAACTCCTGGGCTTAGATGATTCTCTTGCCTCAGCTTCCCATGTAGCTGGGACTACAGGTGCCTCCCACAAGGCCTGGCTATTTTGTTGTTGTTGTTGCAGTTTGACCGGGATTGGGTTTGAACCTGCCACCCTCAGTATATGGGGCCGGCGCCCTACCCACTGAGCCACAGGCACCGCCCAGGAGAACTTTTCAAAATCAGAGTCAGTCCTTTCAGACCCTGCCTCCTTTGTCAACTAAGTTTGTGTACTGTTGTGAATCCTTTGCTGCTATTTCAGCAGTGTTCACAGAATCTTTACCAGGAGAAGATTACATCTTTTGAAACCATTTTCTTTTCTCATTCCATAAGAAGCAACTCCTCATCTGTTCAAGTTTAGTCATAAGATTGCAGCAATTCAATCAGATCTTCAGGCTCCATTTCTAATTCTGGTTCTCTTGCTATTTCTACCACATCTGCAATTACTTTCTATCCTGAAGTCTTAAACCTCACAAAGTCATCCACCAGGGTGGGAATCAGTTTCTTCCAACTTCTGGTAATGTTGATTTTTCAAAAAAATTTTTTTAAGGCACAGGTTCTGGCTCTGTTGCTCAGACTGGAGTGCAGTGGCACAATCATAGCTCACAGCAACCTCAAACTCCTAGATTCAATCAGTCTTCCACTTTGGCCTCCCAAGTAGTTGGGACTATAGACATGAGCCACTGTGGCTACCTAATGTTAATAATTTTGACCTTCTTCCATGAATCAGGAGTGCTCTTAAGGCATCTAAAATGGTGAATCCTTTCCAGAATGTTTTCAATTTACTTTTCCCAGATTCATCAGGGGAATAATGATCTATGGCAGCTATTACCTTATTAAATGTTTTCTTAAGAATTAAAGCTTGAAATTCACAATTACTTCTTGGTAACTAGGTTCATTGTCAGTGAACAAAATTACTGGGAAAGGAATCTTTTTCTGAGTAGTAGATCTCAACAGTGGGGTTAAAATTCTCATAAAACCATGCTATAAACAGATGTGATGTCATCCAGGCTTTGTTCTACTGATAGAGCACAGGCAGAGTCGATTTGGCATATTCTTAAGGGCCCCAGGATTTTGGGAATGGTAAATGAGCATTGGCTTCAGCTTGAAGTCTCCAGCTGCATTAGCCCCTAACAAGAGAGTTATCCTGTCCTTTGAAGCTTGAAGGCAGGCAGTGACTTCTTTTTTCTAACTATGGAAGTCCTGGATGGCATCTTATCCCATTCTTATCCCATTCGAAGGCTGTTTTATCTGTGTTGAAAATGTGTTGTTTAGTATAGCCACCTTCATCAGTTACTTTTGCTATATCTTCTGTATAAGTTGCTGTAGGTTCTACATTAGCACTTGCGTTTCTATGTTGTTGAGATGACATCTTTCCTTAAATATTATGAACCAACCTCTGTTAGTTTCAAGTATTTCTTCTGCAGCTTCCTCTCTCAGCCTTCATGGAGTTGAAGAGAGTTAGGGTCTTGCTCTGGATTAGATTTTGGCTTAAGGAATGTTTTGGCTGGTTTGCTCTTCTACCTAGAGCACTAAAACTTTTCCCTTATCAGCAATCAGGCTGTTTTGCTTTCCTTTTTTTTTTTGCAGTTTTTGGCCCGGGCTGGGTTGAACCTGCCACCTCTGGCATATGGGGCCAGCGCCCTACACTTTTGAGCCACAGGCGCCGCCCGGCTGTTTTGCTTTCTTATCATTCACGTGTAGCACTGTTAATTTTCTTAGCATTCACACTTTAGCTAACTGCTTGGTGCAAGAGGCCTACCTTCTAGCCTGTCTTGGCTTTTGACATGGCTTCCTACCCAGGCTTAATCATTTTTAGCTTTTGATTTCAAGTAAGAGATTCTTCCTCCTAAAATGATTATTACTGATTCAATTCAAAATTATTAACAGAAATACAGTTTATTTGGGTTATTGAAGAAAGTCCTTGAAGATCTAAGCTTGAATTTCTTCTCCACCACTCACTATCTCCATGACCTTTTCACAGTGACCTATCCTCAGCTTTCTTATTTGTAAAATAAAAATAGTTTTGGCAGAGTTACTGAAAATAAGAAATAATTTTTTTTTAAAGACTCAAGTAAGAGCAGGCCTATTTAGCTCACAGAACCACTGGTAATTCTCAATTCTGGTTGACTAGCTTCTCTAAATACAAATAATGGAAATGCTGAATATAAAACATTGCTTAAAACTCTTTATAAACTATAATCTTCCTAAAATTCTTATCCTATTTTATTAGGTGTATAAAATTTTACTTTATTTTATTTTTTTGAGACAAAAAAATCTCAAGGTCTCAAGCTGTTGCCCTGGGTAGAGTGCCGTGGCGTCACAACTCACAGCAACCTCCAACTCCTGGGCTCAAGCGATTCTCCTGCCTCCACCTCCCAAGTAGCTGGGACTACAGGCACCTGCCACAATGCCTGGCTATTTTTTGGTCGCAGCTGTCATTATTGTTTGGCAGGCCTAGGCTGGATTCGAACCGCCAGCTCAGGTGTATGTGGCTGGCATCTTAGCTGCTTGAGTCATAGGCACTGAACCCTAAATTCTTTTTTTAAAAGAAACTTTTTGGAAGTGGTTTATTTAGTCTGATTGTTTATATGGCTGATTAATTATTGATCATAGTATAAATAACTTGGTTATAAAACTGAGTGTTGAGCAATTTTCTTCAGTCAAGTACAGATTAACCAAAAAAATCTTTTACATAAGTCATGTATAATAGAGTTTTATTTACATTGGGAGTTTTATTTACATTTTAAGCTCCTTCTTGGTTACCCCATTCAAGTCTGATGGATCAAAACTAGAAATATGAAGGCTACTATGATTATACCTAAATAGCTTTGATTGATACAGAACTTTCCATTAACACAGTGGATTGTACAGCCATCTTTGCTGAAAACCGACTGAAATGATAATAAAGAACTTTAATAAAAAATGATTCAAAGGAACAAGAAGAATGGAAGAAAAAACAATAATAGAAAAGAAATGGCATCACCATTTTGGGGGATGGAAAGTGGACAGATGAGTGGTAACTAACTTAGCAGAGCTGAGAAGACTGAAACCTTTGCTGGGAGGTGAGTGGCAGTACAAGAGAACTCGGACATGTGGTGCGTCGGTGTGTACTGCAGGGATTCTAGAGGGGCTCAGAAATTGTAGCCACCAGGAACTTGAAAGATACCATGTGCTGAGAGCAGTGGAATTGGTTAGATCCCCTGATGCTCTACTTAGCCAGATGATTACCTCAACCCTAGCTCATCAGACAACATGGGATTACACCTAAGAGGCTTTGGACTTGATTCTAGACACATTCAAGATCAGGTATCAGTACAACTATATTGAAAACAGAGGGATAAAGTAAAAGTCTATATAGTAAACAGTGAGATTCTTTAGGTCTCTTTCCCTGCTGGATGCCAGAATGCCTGCCTTTTTGATGTCTTATTCTTAAATATGAATGGACAGCTGAGGAATAATATTCATTTGAGGATGAGGAAAGTTTCCAAAATGAAAGGGACCAAAATACATAGAAAATAAACTTGTAGTTTTAAAAAAAAAAACCCAAAAAAAGAATGAGAGACTTTGAGGGGAGTAGAAGAAAACTTAAAAACGAAGAACTATAATTATTAACCTCAAATATATGAGGACATCTTATAAGAGACCATCTTATATTTATGAGTTAAGAAAGGGTACTATATTGGGTAGTGCCTGTCGCTCAGTGGGTAGGGTTGTGGGTTCAAACGTGGCCCCGGCCAAACTGCAACAAAAAATAGCCAGGCATTGTGGTAGGCACATGTAGTCCCAGCTACTTGGGAGGCTGAGGCAAGAAAATCGCCTAAGTCCAGGAGCTGGAGGTTGCTATGAGTTGTGACACCACCGCCCTGTACCGAGGGTGATAAAGTGAGACTGTGTCGCTAAAAAAAACAAGAAAGGATACTATAAAAAAGGAACAATTAAAGAATAGCAAAGACCTTTTAGAAAGAAAATGTGATAGCAAAGGTAGAAACTTCAAGTGAAGCATTGGAGGATAATATTAAACCTCTATAGAAGACAGCAGCTTTCAACCTGTGGGTCGCGACCCCTTTGTAACAATAAAAATACATCCTATACATCCTGCATATCAGATATTTACATTATGATTCATAACAGCAAAATTACAGTTACGAAGTAGGAACAATAATTTTATGGTTGGGGTCACGACAACATGAGGAACTGTATTAAAGGGTCACGGCATTAAGAGGCATTAGGAAGGTTGAGAACCACTGATATAAGAGAACAAAAAGGCTGAGAAAGCTAATGTTAAGAAAATTAGAGCGTTAATTCATAAGATCTGTATCTGGAATTCATAGGGGTTTCAGAAAGAAAGGTGAAAGAAAAAGGAGAGACAGACTCATTAAAGAAATAACATAAGGAAATAATAATCATGGAACTGGAGGATATGAATGTTTGAGTTTGAAAGGACCCATTAAGTACTTAACAAAATGAATGGGAAAAGATCCATTGTCAATACACTTATATTTTTGTAAATCTTACACTAGGAATAAACATCATAAGAGCCTTCAGAAAGGCTTTATATTAAGAATCAGTAGTCAAAGAGAACATCAACTTTTTAGTAGCAGCATTGGAAGTAGAAAATTAGAATATTTACTTGACAAAATCTTCATCAAGCATGAGGAAATAAAGTCATTTCCAGGCATACAAGGGCTCCAGTGTAGCTCATACGCACACTTTGTCAGGAAGCTACCAGAAGGCGTGCTCCACAAACAAAGGAGGAAGATCTAACACAGGAGAGATGAATCCCGTGAGAGGACCCATTCAATTCAGAAGAGAAACATGGGGAGTTTCAGGCTGATGGTGAAGAGATGCTTCAGCAGGCCCGAAGAGCAATCCATGTGGGAGCAGAAAGACTTTCCACAGGATTCTAAGTGTAATGTTTCTAGGGGGAAAAAATGAAAACTAATAGATTGTCCAATATGCTGGACCACACTGAGAGTTTTCTAAAAGGCTCTTATAGAGTCTGATGTTGAATTAGAGATAAGTATTTTTTTTTAAACCAAGCAAACAAGAAGTCATATCTTAATGCTAAGGAAAAACAGTTTTATAAGAAAAAATAACCTGCTACATGGCTCAGTCATAATATTTATATTGTGTTATAATTAAATACAGAATTGTGGTATAACTTACTGGGGGGAAAGCATATATTTTCGTTGAGAGGCAGAAGGGGACTAAAATAACAATTCCCATCAGTAAGGAATATTTAAATTAGAAAAAAAAAGGGTTGGTATATAATTTAGAAGTAACAGGTAACCATCAGAAGAAATAACTGAAAGAATTGAACGTGGCTGCTTGTGAAAAGCAGGACGGAAAGGTGGAGAGGGCTGGGGCAAGGACAGCTCCTCTCCACTGAACAGGAACCCTTGTGAGGACCATTTAACACAAGGCATGTACACGTACCATAAACACAAAAATAGAATTCAGAAATTTTTTGTTAGTCTTAAGATTCTCCAAAGGGTTCTAGATGGAATGCTAGACTGAAAAGATAGCCACTGATAAAACATTCCATGATCAGATAATCAGAAACACTTGATTCTGCATTTGCTTCATGGAACCTTACAATGTGTATCAGTGTATTAATGGTTCTGACAACTCCTATAATAAATTTGTTTGACTCAGCATTTCACAATTTACAGAACCAATTTGCATGTAATACATATTAAAATTCTGTGACTTAGTATTTTGTATAACACTGAGAAATTTTCCCATGCTGTTAGCAAAGTAAACTTTTAATTTTCTGATCCACAATAGATAGTTTCTTAAAAATAAACTACCTTCCTGTTCATAAGATACTGTGCAAACTAATGATTTTCCTTTTCTTGCTCTGAAGAAAAAGATAATATGTGATACAAACAGTATATAATGTAAATCTAGGTATGTTTATGCATTTTTAAACACTATGAGCGCACCTGGTGGCTTTCCGAAATTGAGGCCAGACAACTGAGGTGAAGGGAGTGGAGGAACGAAGGGTAATTTTTTGGAGGGGGGAAAAGAGAGTCAATTTTATTTTGCTTTTTAATTTAGAAGACAAAAGCATTAAAAATATGTGCTATTTTATCAAACGTGCATTTTGTGGGGAAAATGGTATAGAGTATGTCACTGAGATAGAAGTCCACAGAAACACTGTTTTTGAATATGGCTGTGACAGACTGTCATCGTCACCTAATTTTTAAATGACTGAGCATATGCATTTTAGGGTCAGAATATCCTTAATTACAATTTATTCACATTATTTGTGACCAAAAGTAACACTTGCCATGATCTTTTAGTCTTTATTGAAGAGTAGGAAATGGGAAAACAGTGTTGCTGTTGCTTGTTAATTAATTTACTTCAGTCATTTAAGAATCTAGAGACAATTAACACCATGATCCAAGTTAAACTTTGTGGCATTAAACAAAATTATAACAAAAAGACAACATACCTACATGTTACTGAGATTTTAAGTACATTTAGATCTTCAGTTGCTAAAAATATTCTGCTTACTGTACCACATGATTTATGTCAGGCTGAACGCTTTCAGGAGCACTGTAGGAACTCGAGAAGCAGCGTCTGTGCGTGTAGGAGGTTGGGGGCACTGCCTGTCACTCTTCATCTCGTCGAGGGAGGCTAAGACACCCACTACTCCTACTTCATCGCCCAGTCCAGGACACTCCTACTGGGGGTCACTGCCCCTCTGACAGTTTCTCTGAGTATGGAGTATCTGTTTGCTTTCTGTCCTGGGTCTCTCTTCCCAGATGGCATCCTTGTCCTGAGGCCTGAGGGGCTCGGGTGGAGGACGAGAACCCTGAGTCCGCTCAGCTTCTGTGTCATGGCCCTGGCTCACAGCTGCTGCCCATAAAAACTACCTTTGTGCCTCCTCCCAACCCCTCACCCCCTGCCCCCTGCCCCCAGTCTTTTCCTGGAGCTAGCTTGAGTAAGTTTTTCTTCCTTGAAACCTCCAGAAGTATAACTCTAGGGTCCTGAATATCTGGAGGTCAATTATTCAATGTGATGAGAACAGCTGCAGTTAGTAAAAGCTCTTGTATAACGTACATGTGAATACTTGTATTGCTCACAAAGCCACCAGTGAGAGGGCAGAATCCATTTGCCCAGTGATAGGGCTGTCTAGGTACCAGGACAACAGCTTGGGGCCAAAATGACTTGGGCATATCTGAGTGTGATCCAGGACATGCCTCTGTCTGAGAAGGCACAGTCCCTCAGGTCACACTTTGATGCTTTCTCTATGCCTGGAAGAACAAGGAATAGTCTCTTAACAATTTTTGATGACATGCACATGCACACATCTTTAGCTCACATACTGGAGTTCATTCTCCTGAAAAACAAATTTCCTTTCAGATATTCCTTGTGTCTTTGCTGGTGAAAAGTCACTCTCAAAATACCCAGGAATTGATGTGCAAAGAGAATTAGAAAGTACATGACTGGAAGTTCAGTTTATTCCAGGGTCGCATCATGTGGAGGTAATGGGAAAAGTGAGTGAGCAGTTCATGCCCTCTGCACCTGCCAGCCCCCGACTCTGCTTGTTGCTTCTGCCTGTTGGAGGGCACGTGCAGTCACACATGCTGAGCAGCTGAGAGAGCGCTGGCGGGGGCTACGTGAATATGCAGTGCTGCTTCTGTGAAACTCAGGTTCAGTGCTGTTCGGTGCGTGTCCTCTATTTCTGTTGTGTAAGCTCCACGTTTAACAGACCAAGCTGAAGGAGCTTTTCTCTTCAGACATACACAGGGAGATGAGGCTCTCACCCCTGTGCCCATCCACACAGGCTCATAAAGGCCATGGGAATCATATTTGGTGGGAGCAGTTTATAAGCTTCATAACAGATGTAGTCTTACCACTTTGTTATACCCCACTTTCAAATAAAAACTGTTTGCAGAGTAGCTTTTGGTTAATCCCAAACATCTCCTGTCTCCTCAGAGGAAACACTTCCAGGGGAACCCTGGCTCAGAGGTAATTTCCCTTGGTGGAGGCAATGCATGCCACATTGCCAGGATACTTGCCACTTTGTATGAAGACAGCCTCATCTTAAACAATGCTCATTTTATTTATTTTATTTTTTTTTGAGACAAAGCCTCAACCTGTTGCCCTGGGTAGAGTGCCTGCCATGGCATCACAGCTCACAGCAACCTCCAACTCCTGGGCTTAAGCAAGCGATTCTCTTGCCTCAGCTTCCCAAGTAGCTGGGACTACAGGCACCTGCCACAACGCCCAGCTACTTTTTGGTTGTAGTTGTCATTGTTGTTTGGCCGGCCTGGGCTGGATTCAAACCCTCCAGCTCTGGTGTATGTGGCTGGCGCCTTAGGTGCTTGAGCTGCAGGCACTGAGCCAACAATGCTGATTTTAATTAGAAGTCTTTAAAAGGAAGTGGGGCATGATAGGGGGAGTGAGCTGCATGGGAAAACTCTGGAAACTGAGTATCTCATTGGGGTAAGTGAAGTTCTTGGTCATCCCCAGAGGACTCTCTGACCAAGGAGCTGCCCTTGCTCCTAAATCTGCACTTAATGAGCTTTGTCCTCCCACAAGGACCCCAATAATCACAGCTAACTACTTATGGTGAGGACAGTGCCAGCGCCAATGCCAGCTTCTAAACTACTCCCATAATCGGACTCAGATTTTTCCAGTGAAACTTTATTAATAGTAAATGGGCACACACGGCTGTATTTAGCACCACGTCCATGACGAGGAGCAGCTCAGAGTCTACAGCCGGGAGGAAACCAGAACCCACATTCTCTTGGCCTCCCCTGCCATTGAGATGATGCGATACTTTTTTGGGATCGCTTACAGGTTTTGAGACCCCTTGTAAAATGAGCTTCTATGTCCACTTGCTCCCGGAAAGCTGGACTCGGGGTGGGTCAGGGTAGACCCCTAATTGTGCGTTGTCCATCGTCTTTCATTTCAGTCTGAGCTTGTTCTAGCTCCTCTCACAGGACTGCTTTTCCCATGCAGGTGATGGCATAGGACCACTTAAACCACTCTCTGTTATAATACGTGTGCTTCTGAAATTTTTTTGTTAAAATTTCCTTGTAAAACTCAGCCATTTTTTCATCATTTAATATTGGTTCCTGACATGACTCAGTTCTCAGCTCTAGGTCTTTAGCTTTTAGTCTTGAGTGAATAAATTCTTCTTTTTCCTTACTGAATCTGAAGTTCTGGTTTGCCCAGAACTGTTGATTAGATTCTTATGTGTCTTGTCTTAATTTTCAAAGCTTTTGTTATGATGGTGATTCTTTTTCAGGGATGTAAAAGTGAACAGGTCAGAGATCTGAATATTTATCTGTGGGTCCTATTCAATCACAGCAGGATTTTCTTGGAGGGCAGAATCTTGAGACCTGGAAAACCAGCCATGCACTCACGAAGCACAAAGATGGTACCAATCACAAAGGAAATAGAAATTGCTCTGAGGTAAAAGCTGTTGTCTTTGTGTTCTATTGAATACCTAGCATAATAGGCACTCAGATCCTGGCTCAGTGCTGTGTGCCCGCACTTGGCACCATACTCCAGAGTGAGCAGCTGGCAGCACCCAGGAAGGTGCAGCAGAGAGGAGAGAGAAGGGTCTTCCTCCCCTGCTGCAAGTCCGCCATGGCCTTGTGTCCACCAGCTCCCTGGAATGAAGGATAACTTCACACTCCTCCAGTGCTCATAGTCTCGGCAGTAGGCTCCTACACATTTTCTCATTCAAATCCCACTAGAACCTGCAGGGTGGGAAGGGCACTAATTTCTGGAGCTGAGCAGAAGATTGAGTTGCATGAAATCATATAGCTACTTAAGGGCGAGCATCAGAGCCATGGTCTTCAAACTCTCCCCTCCAACCCAAATATGTCTTTTTTTTCGGAGTTGGAACAAACTAAATGAATCCCAGGTATTGTTACCAATGCATCTGTAGGTGAGAATGGACATCTGATACTAGGTCCTACATTTGATGCCTCTTCCCATCACAGAGAATGGATTTCCACTGTTAGGAAAACAGGAGTATGACTCATTCCCAACAGTAACAGTGGCTTCCTACTACAGTGAGTCTCACATGTAGAGCCTGGGGGTGATTCTGGTAGCTCTCATCTACCCTTGAGAAACATCTGGATAGTTGGCTTAAATTAAGTATTTCTTCAGTGAAGAAAACAAGCATTTAAGAATCTATAGTTTCTACATATATAGAAATGTATACCCATACATTTTCTAATAGCTTTTTCTAATGCTTTTGCATATAAAAAAGGGATATTACTAATACCTTTTAGAGACAGGAATAGACACTGCCTTGATAAATAGTAAAACAGTGTCTAGTGCTCAGGACATGACTGTGGACAGAAGACAACTACTGACACCAGTGGCTAAGTTGTCAGGTAGTTGAGAAGATGAGCTTACAGCCATATATGTGTGCCGCATGGACCCCTCACAGAGACTTTTGTATCCAATAGGAAACATTTTTCATAAACCAAGAAGAGTTAATATTTAGTATATGAGCTAAAGTAGGGACCGAAAACCATGTACCTGGGTTTCTCTTGTTAGCAATTAGAAAAATTGGCTTGACATTTGAGAGTCAGCTTATATTCTTAGTCACAGGGTGTGGGGGAAGATAAGATGGTAAATGCATAAAGAAAAAAAATAATTTTAGATAATATCATCTTTAAAGGAAGTAAAACAGGATAACGGTGTAGTGGTAAGGCGGGGCAGACCGCTGTAGACAAGGTGAGCAGGGAAGGCCCTTCTGAGATGATACATGAGAACTGAGCCTTGAATAAGAAGGTAGCCAAGCGAGGATCCAGCAGAAGGAACAATAGGTACAAAGACCCTGAATCATGAACTAGGTAGTAGGTTTAGGGGAATGAAGAAATAGTACTACGAAAAACAAACAGAATCTCTGCCTCCTCAATTTTTAATCATTCTAATACTATCTTAATCCTTGGAGTACGTACTGAAATTCTCTGACAATTAATTAGTTATATTATACTTAAAATCATGCATAAGTATGTATTATAATTTAAATACTTCTCATCTCCAAACTTCTAGATCACTTATATTTTTCCCTTCAGTATACCATCCGAATTTCCCCCCAAATAGCTACATCTTGAAGAACAGCGATTTTAACAATTCTAGTTAATTATAAATGACTCATAATTTTAACACAGACTTCTGTTGGGCTTGAAATGCTTAGGAGTATACTAAATTCCAGAAACATTTTTCACTGGTTCATTCAGACTTTGAAATTTGAGTGCCTTTTAGAACTTGTCTTTAAGAATTGGTGATCACTGCTGCTTTTGCTGAGATTTGGTGCCTATGCATATTTTGAAGGGGTCGTTGTTGCTTTTGCTTTCTGTTTATATGTCCATTATAGTTAGTGCTAAGTGCTGAGGGACTGGGCCTTCTTTTTGTTCATATTTGTTTTTGTTTTAATTTTTGTTAACATGTAGACTATAGACTAAATTTAGAAAATCTTTTTTTTATTTTGAGACAGAGTCTTACTCTGTCACCTTGGGTAGAGTGCCATGGGGTCATACCTCACAGCAATATCAAACTCTTGGGCTTAAATGATCCTCT
Organism: Otolemur garnettii; assembly: GCF_000181295.1. Taxonomy (NCBI): domain Eukaryota; kingdom Metazoa; phylum Chordata; class Mammalia; order Primates; family Galagidae; genus Otolemur; species Otolemur garnettii. The sequence continues at coordinate 11,992,319 of NW_003852421.1, read as the reverse complement.
TGCCTTAGCCTCCCAAGTAGCTGAGAATACAGGTACCCTCAATGGCACCTGGCTAGTTTTTCCATTTTTAGTAGAGATAGGGTCTCATTCTTGTTCAGGCTAGTTTCAAACTCCTAAGCTCAGGCAGTCCACCTGCCTTGGCCCCCAGAGTGCTAGGATTACAAAGCCGCTGTGCCTGGCCTAGAAAATCTCTGGAATAAAGCATACTAGATTGATTTAGATATTATGGTATATCTGTAGTGGTATTTGACCATTAAATGTTCTAGGAAATAACCTGCCAAGCTCTTAGGCTTTTAGAAATGACTGTCCAAATGAAGTAGGTGTTGTAGTTGAAGGTCTGACTGGCATTTCTATCTCAGAAGGTTGGGGGCAGGGAAGGCTTGGCAGGAGTGTGGCCCTCAGGACTGCCTTTGCTGAGAATGGGAAGGAGGAAACCCATGAGTGTTCTCCAGGGAGAGATGGCTTTAGAACCTCATCCAAAGGAGACAGGCAGAAAAGCAGTGACTAGCTTCTGAGGTTCTGCGGTGGAGGGGTGCTGAGGGGGAAGTGAAGCAGGACTACTTTTCTTCAGGTAGTGCTGCTTACAAAAAGGGGGTGAACCTGTGCATCCACCCAAGAGGGAGTAACAGGGATCAGATTTACTCTTCCACCTAATATAATAATAATAATAATAATAAAATCAATGAGATCATGTTTTTAAGACTTTAGACTTTGGATTAAACAGTGATGATACCTGATAGAGGGACAAGTGAAATGAGCCCCTTGATGGCCCCAGCAGCTTGCCTTGAGTTTCCAGGCCACAGTGCCAGGAGGGGTCCAGGGAGCGTCTAAAAGACTCTGAGTGGAAGAGGGGAGCTGAGAGTCTGGGGAGACAAAGGCAGCTAGAGTTTGGAGGACATAGTCCCGGAGAGCAGAGAGTAGCTCAGAGAGAGAATCCCTGAGATCTATAGAGGAGTCCTCTTGATTACACAAAAGACTGCTGATAAAGGATGTGAGGAAACTACATGGGGCAGGAGGGAAAAAGCATTCAAGGACAATAATTAATAGTGCCTGGCCTTCACACAGCCTATTCCCAATAGCCAGCCTAGTTCACAGGGTGTGGAAAAGTGAAGTCTTGTTTCAGCAGAGGGTATAATTTGGCCCTTGACTAAATACCGCCTTAGACGTGCTTAACAAATCATAAAGCACACGCAAAAGGATCAAACTGTTTCCAAGTAGATTCACTATATTACAAACAAAGCTCAAAAATATTTTTAGGAATGCAAAAATATCTAGTCCCACCAAAATAAATCACAGTGTCTGGCATCTAATCAAAGATTCCTGGGCAAACACACTGAGGACGATAACCAATCACTCAAAAGCATTCAGAACTCACAATCTGCAGATAAGGATGGTAAAAACTGTTGTAATTGTATTCTGTAAGTTTAGAAAATGAAATAGAGACAAGGAAGGTATTGAAAAAGACATTTTTAAAAACGTGTCTCTTTTCTCCGTTGTCTCCTTTTACTTTCCCCCTCCCTATTAGATGCCAGATTTTACATGGCTCCCAGGTGATTAACTGAAAGTAAATTGCAATTTTTATTTGATTATATTTATTTTAATACAGTAATCACCCTTGCTAGGCCTGTGACCTCTTAAAACAGACTGAGAGCTGTGAATTTATTGGCCTTACGAATGTGTAATCATATCTTACATTTTCTTTCAAAATTAAGCCTCAGCTTATGAGTTGGCAAGGAACTGAACTTAACAAAATTCTTGCTCTAAAGTGTCTGTTAGAGAATAAATCTTGGCAGTTTGGGACTAAAAGTAGTCACGAGAACAGATGCAGCTAGAATATTTAACAGTTTATTAGATCCTTGGGTTGACAGTAAATATAGTTTAGAGCTGATGTTTAGGTTCTGCAAGCTTTATTTTGAACAGTGAATATCTGTGTGCCATCAGTATTAAAAAGTCATATCCTGACATAATTCTTTAAAAATAATAAACATTTTTTTGACCAGTTTACAAGACTTTTCCTTAGCTTTTTCCTCCCAGTTATGTAAATGCCTTTCTGTACATTGGAGTTCACGTGGCTTTTGCTTTTAACAGAGACATAAACACCTAAAGTATATCTCTGGGTCAGAGAGTAGTCAAGACTAAAGATATAGCAATCTTGAGAAAGGTTTATTGAAATTCAGCAAAACATAATTATGATTATTCTTGGTTTTAAAAAAGGTAATCCTTGTTCCAGTTTATAGCTGGTAATATCTACAGATGTATAATTAACATTATATTATGGAGTCTCTAATAACTTTCAGTGCTGAATAATACTTTACATTTTATACGACCATTCTGGAGTTTATATTTCCTTGTCAGCTACTGATGAAGGAAAACAAACATTTTTCAGAAATGCTTTCAGAAGTATGAAATGTATCAGTTATTTAGACCTCACTTGAATGTGACAAACTGTAGCGTTTCTTTTTCTTGCTTTCCTGGTATTCTTGAGGTGTATGAGAGCTGGGACAGGCAGAGGCACGGTTAGCAGCCTGCTCTCCCTGCTCTGACGTTACTGGCAGAGAACAGGATGGCGAAGGTGGCAACAGGAGAACACAGCATTCCTCTCCTCTGCCGCTGCCCCATGCCCTCTCTGGGCTGTGCACGTGTTGGTCACATTGGCCTGGCTTTTCTATGGTTAATAAACAGGTGTCTTTTCTTGCCTGCCTTTTATAAACTACCTAATTTTATTCATCTTTAGTTCTGGCTCAGAAAAACAACACTGAATTATTTCAAAGGGCATGAACTCATTTGCTACTGGAGAGGTTTGACACTGGATTTCCAACAAGGACATTTTCCCCCTAAAGGGAGCAATGATGTTTCCTTCCGTCTGGAAATTTTATGTCATGTTTTGTTTATGACCGATTCATGTCCTTATAACTGATATCAGAGAACATTATTGTCATATAAAAAACACATTATTTGAGGAAGACAAAATTGAAGTTAGTGTATAGCTCTTAAGGATTAATTTGGATACATTTGAGAGTTAATCAGTTGACATCAATATTCTGTGCTTTTACTTATATTTAAAAATATTGAAAAGTATCTTTTAAAATTATAAACATTGGGCCAGGCATGGTGGCTTATGCCTGTAATCCTAGGACTCTGGGAGGCCAAGGCAGGTGGATCCAGTAGATTGCTTGAGCTCAGGAATTTGCGACCAGCCTGAGCAAGAGTGAGATCCCATCTCTACTAAAAATAGAAAAACTAGCCAGGTATTGTGGCCTGTGCCTATAGTCCCAGCTACTCAGGAGGCTGAGGCAAGAAGATTGGTTGAGCCCAAAAGTTTGAGGTTGCTGTGAGCTATGATGACACCACAGCACTCTACCCAGGGTGACTGAGTGAGACTTTGGTTCAAAAAATAAAAAACAGGGGCGGCGCCTGTGGCTCAAAGGAGTAGGGCACCAGCCCCATATGCCAGATGTGGTGAGTTCAAACCCAGCCTCAGCCAAAAGCTGCAAAAAAAGAAAAAAAAAAACCAAAAATAAAATAATTAGACTCTAATTAATAAATAAACTTTAAACATTGGTCTAGTTTAGGGAAATTAAACCACTATTTCACCTCATAAGTGTACTTTTAAAAAGATTTTTTAGGCTGGGTGCAGTGGCTCATGCCTATAATCCCAGCACTTGGGAGGCCGAGGCGGGTAGATTGCCTAAACTCACAGGTTCAAAACCAGCCTGAGCCAGAGTGAGACCTTGTCTGTAAAAATAGTCAGGCATTGTGGTAGATACCTATAGTCCCAGCTACTTGCGAGGCTAAGGCAAGAGAATCACTTAAGCCCAGGAGCTTGAGGTTGCTGTGACACCACGGCACTCTACCAAGGGTGACAAAGTGAGACTCTGTCTTTAAAAAAAAAAAAAA
>NW_003852421.1:11986211-11988267 GCF_000181295.1 Otolemur garnettii | reverse complement strand
CCCTGGGAGGAGTACTATGGTATCACAGCAACCTCAAACTCTTGGGCTTAAGCAATTCTCTTGCTTCAGCCTCCCAAGTAGCTGGGACTACAGGTACCCGCCACAAAGCCCAGCTATTTTTAGAGACGAGGTCTTGCTCTGGCTCATGCTGGTCTTGAAATTGTGAGCTCAGGCAGTCTGCCCACCTCGGCCTCCCAGCATGCTAGGATTACAGTCAATCTTTGTTTTTAATTGATTTATTCATTTTTGAGACAGAGTCTCTCTCAGACTAGAGTTCTGTGGGTTAGCCTAGCTCAAAGCAACCTCAGACTATTAGACTCAAGTGATCTATTTTCCTGCAGAGATGGGGGTGGGGGGGTGTCTCGCTTTATCCCAGGCTGGTCTCAAACTTGTGAGCTTAGGTGATCCGTCATCCTTGGCCTCACAAGAGTGAAATCAGTCTTTATTTACTGGGTCTCTTGATACTGTTTTTTCTTGATTTCTACAGCACCAGCATGGTAAATCTTCTTGTCTACCTTAGGTTAGCTTTTGGTTTTCTTTGTAGATGCTTCCATGTTGGTGTTCTCTCAGTTCTCATATTGGTTATCACCTGCTTTCGTTCTGCATGCCCTCCTCAGACAAGCTGTTTTATATCCTGGCTCATCCACCACACGTGCAGTGATCACTATCAAGGCCCTATCTTCAGGTTTCCTCTCTTTATTCCAGCAGTACCAGTTGCCTTCTAGACATCTCTTCTTGGAATCCCACAAACATCTCAAGAGCACCATGCCCCCAAATTTTCTTCCACAGAAAAATTGACCTTTTTCTATCTCAGTAAGATACTACGACGACTACAGATTTACCCAATGCACAAACGTGGGAGCTGTCACAATCTCTCTCCCTTTCTTACTGTCTCTGCTCCTGATCCAGTCCAATATTTCCTGACTGTGTTTGCCTTTCTGTCATCAGTGGTCCATTCCTGAGCTTTAGCCCAAGTCTTTGTAGGCTCATTTATATTGATAGCATCCTAATTACTCGTACTGTCTATAATCTTGTCCCCCAGTTCATTTATTTTATTGTTAAGAGTACTCATTTTTTCTAAAATTCAGATATAATTAAGATTTCATGTCATCTTCAAGATAAAAATTGAGTTTTGATTGTTAGTGGCGTAAACCCTTCCCTCTTAGAACGAAAGGCCTGCCCCAAGAGTTCCTGGCCCTGTCCCAAGAGTTCTGTGGAAAGACTTTAGCCTGTCCAGACCTTCCAGCAACCTCCCTCCCCCATGCCCAGTATTAAAACAAGCTCCCAGCCACTCTCAGTGCAGCCGCCATCTTTATCCAGGCAGGTCTCCGTCCCCTTTCATGAAACTTGGCCTCTTTCCCAGTCTCGTCTCTGTGTACACTGCCAGACCCCTTTCAGTGGTGATGATGATGGTAACACAAACAGTAGCCTTTATTGAGCACTTAATATGTTCCAGGGACTATGCTTAAAAACCTTAATCTAAACTGACTCACAGGATTCTCATGATGAGCATTTGAGTAGGTGTGTATACTCTTCCCTACCTAAAAGAAAAAAAACTGAAAGAGGTTTAATAATTTGCCAAAAGTTAGCTAGGAAGTGGCAGGGCTGGCTTAGAAACAGTGTTTTTCTAACTTCAGAGCCTGTTCAGACTTCTGTAGTATATTATCTCCACACGAGGCCATCATGCTCTGAGTTTGGGAGAGATGGTACAAGAAAAGGACCTTATTTTTCTCAGTGCATTGGGTGATATGAGTGGCTCATTACAAGGGTGGACAAGCACAGGTTTTCAGTAGTGGTGCCACTTAATCAGGAATACATTTGTGTGTGGGATGCATGATTTTTTAAAATCCCACTTTTTACCCTATCACACAAATATACCAAATCTGTAAGAGTATACAATTTTACGTGAATAGGGTATGACTGTAGAATGCTTAAAAATGACAAACCATCGATTTGTTAATAATGAGTGATAGGGGCTCGGCGCCTGTGGCTCAAGCGGCTAAGGCGCCAGCCACATACACCTAAGGTGGCAGGTTCGAATCCCCAGCCCGGACCC
>NW_003852421.1:11982736-11985378 GCF_000181295.1 Otolemur garnettii | reverse complement strand
TCAGTAATACAAAGGTGATATAAATCCTTGTAATGGTTTTATAGTAAAAATCTTTTTAGACAGTTGCCATGGAGTAGTTACTGAATATAGTGGATTTAGCGGTATACTTAAGAAACTTTCAGTTAGGGCTAAAATATCTCAGGTGAGCCACAACTTTCATTCAGGTAAGCCAGACTGGGCCTGTGCATTATATTTTAAATGCCTAAGACTACACATATATGGAGTCAGAGCGTCATGGGTTTTAATCCTGGTCCTATCACTTATTAGGTACGCGGCTTCCATCCTTAAGCCCCATTTTCCTTTAGTATTAAATAAGGATGAAATTACTGTTACTGCAATTAGGTAGTTGCAGGATAGGAAATAACGTATGTAAATACCTTGTGTAATGTGGGGTGTATGTAAATACCTTGTGTAATGCAGTAGGAACTCAAGAAATTCCTTACCCTCTCCCATCCTTCCTGCAGCCGTCATTGTTGTTTTTTGGCGGGTCCGGGCTGGGGATTCGAACCCGCCACCTTAGGTGTACGTGGCTGGCGCCTTAGCCGGTTGAGCTATAGGCGCCGAGCCTGCCATCCTTCCTTATCCTACTTGCCTCTGTACCCTTCCCACACATGTCCCCTGTGGCTTTCCAAACCAAGTAGATTTTCATGTAAACAGGCTTAGGAAGGCGATTTTCTTGGTGAATTGGGGTGGAATGTAGTCAACACATAGTGCTGCTACCAATCAGCCCTTTTCTAGACTTTTATTATCTTTTAGGGGGTTGTTTTGTTTTTTTAATTTTTATTACCGTATCACTCAGATTCTTTTCAACTTTTTAAATTTATTTGTTTTTTTGTTATTTATTTGTTTATTTTTGAGGCAGAGTCTTACTTTATCGTCCCAGGTAGAGTGCTGTGGTGTCATAGCTCACAGCAACCTCAAACTCCTGAGCTCAAGTGATCCTCTTGCCTCAGCCTCCCAAGTAGCTGGGACTACAGGTACCCACCACAACGCCTGGCTAGTTTTAGAGACCAGGTCTGTCTCTTGTTCAGGATGGTCTCGAACTCTTAAGCCCAGGCAATCCACCCGCCTCAGCCTCCCACAGTGCTGGGATTACAGGAGTGAGCCTCTGCTTCCAGCTCTTTTCAACTTTAAATTCTAAGATTCTAGGTTCCTATCATCTTACTACTTTCTAGGCTGTTTTTGCAAATATATAAAGCTAACGTAATGTTAATAGCATGATAAATGAGGATCAGTGCAGTTTTTACAACAAACTAGCTGCATTTTAAGAGGTTTTGTTTTACAGACAATATTGAAAATGTTTTGCGGGGCAACTTCTATGTAAGAAATAAATGCCAATGGGGACTTCTAAGATACAGTCTGGAGAAAATTTATCTTAAGCTGCTAGGAGGTCACCTTCCTCTGCCCTACCCTAATCTTTCTGTTTTATCAACCACAACCTACCAAGCCTGCAAGGACACAGGGTGTACCCCTGATGTGGACTGCAAGAACAATAGGCTCCTGACTTGGTGGGAACTAGGTAGCAGGTGCTTCTTTTTGGGGAGTTCTGTGAGATCTTACCTAGGAAAAAGTAGTGTGTTCTGTAAAAATATATATATTGCTGCTCCTACTTTGAATTGAAAAAAATGTTTTCCCCTAGATATTCTCAAATGTGAAGAAAAATGTTAGAGTAGATTTCACAGTTGATAGTTTGAATGTGTATTTTGTGTTAGCTTTTTATCATGAATTTTTCCTAGGGAGGCTTTATTTAGTATTTAGAGATAGTGTGCTTTATCTGTGAAATGATCATGTTTGTGGAGACATTTATCCAGTGGCTCCAATCTATTATGTTTGCATCTTGAGTCTGATTTAGTTGATTTCTATTCTTACACACATTTGATATACTACTTACAATGTTCTATAGATTTATTTATTAATGTGACACTTTCTTACATTTTTATTCTGCCCTTATGACTCAATCCCTGTAGAGAAAATGATTAAATAATAGGGGTTTCACTCTTTGGAAATATTATTTGCTTTTGAGTCTGGTGTTATTTTTTGAATGTTTTACTTTCAGGGTTTGTTATGCTAAATTTTATAAAACATTTGCTGAATTCAGTAAATTATAAAACATAGTAAAATCTAAAAGAAGGCATTTCAATTCTTTATACTTATTTGACCTGAAAATTCTATTAAACTGTGAAAAATAACAGACTTGAATTTTTGAAAATACAAATAATAAACAAGTTGTTACCAACTGAGCTTATATGTGACCAAACTTTACAAAGAATAAAATATTCCATGGCTGGGTGTGGTGGCTCACACCTATAATCCCAACACTCTGGGAGGCTCGGGTGGGTGGATTGCTTGAGCTCGCAGGTTTGAGACCAGCCTGAACAAGAGTGAGACCTGTCTCCAAAAATAGCCGGGCATTGTGGTGGGCACCTGCAGTCCCAGCTACTTGGGAGGCTGAGGCAAGAGGATCATTTAAGCCCAAGAATTTGACGTTGCTGTGAGCTATGATGCCATAGCACTCTACCAAGGGTGACACAGTAAGACTCTGTCTCAAAAAAAAAAAAAATAGAATAAAATACTCCAGCCTGGGAAATAGTAAGACTACCGCCTCTACAAAAACATGGGAAGTGTAGGGGTGGCGCCTGTAG
>NW_003852421.1:11976785-11982716 GCF_000181295.1 Otolemur garnettii | reverse complement strand
GCACACTGAGGCTGATGGGTTCAAGCCTGGCCTGGGCCTGTTAAACAACAATGACAACTGCAACCAAAAAATAGCCAGGTGTTGTGGCGGGCGCCCGTAGTCCCAGCTACTTGGGAGAGAATCCTTAAGCCCAAGGGTTGGAGGTTTCTTTGAACTGTGACACTGTGGCACTCTACCCAGGGCAATAGCTTGAGGCTCTGTCACAAAAAATAAAAAACAAAAAAAATAAAAACATGAGAAGTATTAGCAGGATGTGGTAGCATATGCATGTAGTCCCAAGCTACTTAGGAGGCTGAGGCAGAAGGTTCTCATGAGCTCAGGACTTTGAGGTTGCAGTGAGGTATGATTTTTGCCCTTGCACTCTAAACTAGGCAAAAAAGAGAGACCCTGTCTCAAAAAACAAAACAAAACTCTGTAGTAGTTAGAGAAGGGGTATCTAGCCTTTTTTTTTTTTTAATTTTCTCTGCTACATATTAGAAGAATAAGAGTTATCTTGGGCACACATTAAATACACACACTAAGAAAAGCTGATCAGCCAAAAAAAGGTTCATGTATGCTTTTTTGTGACCCCACAGATAAGCAAAAACAGTCCTCACAAAATCAGCATGGCTGGCCATTGGCCAGAGTTTCTATGCTCCTGACAGCAAGGGTCTCTTTGAAGAAGCAGATATGCTTAGTTATTCTACAACCATAGTACTTAATAATCCTAATTTGTTAAGTGTCTTTTGGGTCCAACTCTGTGCACATAGGTGATGCAGGACAGAGGAAATGGTCTCTGCACTCTATGGTGTAACTCTAGAGATAATACATGGATGGATGCAACCACATTACAGGGCAGTTCGTCAGGTCTATAACACTGGTAGAGTTAAATTGGTATAGGAGTTTAGATAAATGGAGAGATTGCTGATTGGATGTCAGGGAACTTTCATGGTAAGATGAATTTGAAGACTCCTTTATACTGATTACCATTACTATCATTTATAACAGAGCTTGACAGAATGACCAAAGTAAAACTCCTGCTTACCTAGGGTTTTTCATTTGGTGAATTGAGAGTATGACACAATGGTTAAGAGTAAAATATCCACTATGTTCTCAATGGATGTTATCCGTCATTATCATCAGTTATGCTTACCTTCAAAACTCATCAGTACAGTGCTTCTTCACAAAGTCTTTCCTACCAAACCAAAGGGTATGAATTACCCCCTCTTCTTTATTCCTAGGAGGGTCTCAGCATGTCATTACCAAAGCACTGATCTATGACATCAGTTTCTAATTACTGCTTTACTTCTCTGTCTCTCCCACTAAAATTTCCTGAGGTTGTGGAACATGTATATTCCCACACCTAACATGATTCCTAGTGTCTAAGGCTCAATGAAAGTTTTTGAATGAACTCAATGAAGATTATATTCAGTGTAAGAAAATGGATGTATTTATATAAGGTTGACAGTAGTGATGATGGAAAGAAATAGAGGATTCAGATTATGTTCTGAGATAGAATTGATGAGATTTATTGAAGGATTAGATGTGAAGAGTGAGAGAGATGGATGAACCAAAACTTGAAGAGTTGGGTAATGCCATTAATTGAGATGAGGAAAAGTGGAGGATGAGCCAGCTCTGTTTTGTAAATGTTTGAGAAGCTTATTTCCCTTTTGAGTAAAACCATCATATGAGTTTGGAGCTCAAAAAAGAGATCAAGACAGGACACATAAATCAGGAAGTCCGTAAGGGATGACATTTAAAACCATGTAGCTAGATGACATTGCCTTCTGGGTAATTTAAGGAGAGAAGAGGGCCCAGAACCAAGCCTGCAGCAGTCCAGCATTCAGGTCTGGAAGGGATAGAGATGCTAGCTAAAGAAACCGAAGGGGTAGCAGAATACTAGAGGAAGCCTTCTCCAGGAATCACCAGTTGGGCCAAATACTGCTGAGTCAGTAGGATGAAAAGTGGTCATTGGATTGGCAGTACAGTGGTTGTTGGTGGCCTTGACTGTGTGGTAATGGGGTCCAGAAGCCAAACTGGGAAGGGTTCAAGAGTAGATAGGAAGTGAGGGAGTGGATCTGTTGGAGCTGAGTCCTTGAGTAGGCTAAAGGGCATGGGACTTGTCTGCAGCACCGTCAGCTTCCCAGGTTATTCCAGCAGCTCTCATCTGAACTCATGCACTGCCCTCCAAAATCTTTTTTTCTTTTTTTTTTTTTTTTGAGACAGAGCCTCAAGCTATCACCCTGAATAGAGTGCTGTGGCGTCACAGCTTACAGCAACCTCCGACTCCTGGGCTCAAGTGAATCTTCTGCCTCCACCTCCCAAATAACTGGGGTAACAGGCGCCCACCACAACACTCAGCTATTTTTTGGTTGCAGCCGTCATTGTTGTTTGCTGGGCCCGGGCTGGATTTGAACCCGCCAGCTCAGGTGCCTTAGCTGCTTGAGCCACAGGCGCCGAGCCAAATCTTTTTTTCTTCCTCCTGGAGATGTAGCTTGGACAGACACCTTGTGGTAACAAGTTCATCTTCTTTCTCCCCTGTCCCCATGTAATCAGGTGCCATGGCTGTTGAATCTTCTCTCCGGCATTTTTCACATGACACTCCCCTTTCATTATCATTGCCACTTATGTTGCTCTTGCCAGGCATTAATTAGCTCTTCTCCAAAGCGTTCTCATAGTTTCCTAAACACACCCTGCTTTTATTCTCTCCCTTGCCAAAACATCCATCAGTCACAGCTAGAAGGTTCTTCCTAAAGCACAGCTTTGCTCATGTTATTCTTCTGCTAAAAATAAAACCAAGTCTTTCAGCCTGCTGTTCTGAAGTATTTGCTCCAGGACAGATACCCATGATGTATTGCTGTTCTGAAGTCATTTCCCTACCTATAACCTGCATCTTTTGGGCTCTGTGCCTTCCTGGTCACCACTGCCTGTGCTGGATGTGCCTTCTCCTGCCGTCTTAGTACCTCTAACAGATGGTGGAATCTGCCTTAAAAATTATAAAATTTGGCTCAGTGCCTGTAGCTCAGCAGCTAGGGCACCAGCCACATACACCAGAACTGGCAGTTTCAAGCCTGGCCTGGGCCTGCCAAATAACGACAGCTACATCCAAAAAATAGCCAGGTATTGCGGTGGGCACCTGTACTCCCAGCTACTTGGGAGGCTGAGGCAAGAGAATCACGTAAGCCCAAGAGTTTGAGGTTGCTGTGAGCTGTGACACTACAGCACTCTACGGAGGGCGACACAATGAGACTCTGTCTCAAAAAAAAAAAATTATACAATTTCAGCACTTGATGCTGTGCTTTACTTTATCCATTCTTTAAAAGAACCATAATACTGAATTTTTTTCCTTTAAACTAGTTACCTATACTACCACTACTTCAACAAGTCTTTCTTAGGACAGGGTGCAGAATTATTTACTCTGAAAGTACATTCCTTGGAGATGCTGCTCAGGACGGTATTGGTGTGGGTTGTGATGTTAGATGGAGGATGATTCCCAGGAGAGCAGTGGGCTGGCCTCGCCCTCCCTCCTCTGCAGCAGTTGCCGTGGACTGGGCCAGGCAGCCGGGCAGTGGAGTGTTGAAAGACCACTCTCCTGTCTGGGCAGTTACTCATGAATATGGTAGATGCTGGATTCTTTGTTTTCTGGTTTATGTTTATGGTCTTTAGGGGTGGCGGAAAGGGAAGAACAATGTGTGTGAAATTGCTATTCTGAGTTTCAGCTTTGTGAAACAAGAAGCACTTGTCACACATTCTAAAAGAAGAAAATCAGAAGCTCTCTAAAGATTGCAATCATAGAAGACACAATTACTCATTAGACTGTTGACTGAGTGTTCTGTCAGTGCCTCCCCTATCAGTGATCTCAGGGTATTGCCAAGGTGAGGGCATCACTAACAAGTACATGGAAAGTGTCTCTTCCAGCTTTGTATGATACTTGCTGTCTTCCTTTTAGGTACTTTGGTTTTCATCCCATTATTGGAATATAAAGTAGGTTTTAGGCATGTTTAACTTATACCTAGCTAAGACTTTTTTTTTTTTAAGAGACAGGGTCTTGCTTTGTCACCCTAGCTAGGGTGTAGTGGCATGATCATAGCTCGCTGCAGCCTTGAACTCCTGGACTTAAGTGATTCTCTTGCCTCAGCATCCACAGTAGAACTACAGGCATGTGCCACCACACCTGGCTAATTTTTAAATTTTTGGTAGAGATGGGGTCAGACTGACTTCAAACACCTGACCTCAAGCAATTCTCCCACCCTGGCCTCCCAAAGTACTAGAATTACCTGGCTAAACTTTTAAGAATAAAATTGATTGCTGAGTGAGGTGACTCACACCTGTAATCCTAGCACTCTGGGAGGCTGAGGCAGATGGGTTGCTTGAGCTCAGGAGTTTAAAACCAGCCTGAGCTAGAGTAAGACCCCATCTCTACTGAAAAAAGAAAAACTATCCAGGCATTGTGGTGAGTGCCTGTGGCCCCAGCTATTGGGAAAGCTAAGGCAAGAGGATCATTTAAGCCCATGAGTTTCAGGTTGCTGTGAGCTATGGCCCTATGGCACTCTAGCCTGGGGCAACAGAGTGTGACTGTGTTAAAAAAAGAGAGAGAGAATGAAATTGACTATTGGCTGATGGGTAACAATTGCATTGTTTATTGAAAAGATAGGATTGAAAGTTACATTCTCTTTTGTAATTTATGAACCATAGTGCTGGAGAATTATTATGAGTAGGTATTTTTAGGAAAAGAAGAGTGGGATGTACATCTGATTTAAGAAGCTTCACTTTGGCTGTTGCAAGAACATTATCTGCTTGACCTTTCAGTAGGCATCTTGCCTGTGTTTTGTACCAGCTGTTAATTGTAGTGAACTCTTTTGGAACATGAGAGTATTATAATTAAAAATGTACAACTCTGATTTGAGAATTGACAACATCTCTAGGTTTTTAGTAAAACCTAGCATGCAAATAAAAGATACAAGTCTCATATTTTAAGTGGGATAACAAGCCTTTACTAAACTTGCCTGCTCAATATAAGTTTATATTAGTACTGATAATGAGAAGAAATATATAATTGCAAAATTATGAGAGAAGACTTGAAAATATCTTGCTTTGGCCTCTTTGTTTATTTTAGGAGCATTAATCTTTTCCCCCATTGTACATTTCCCCAGGAAGCTTTGTATTTTGGCATCCTTAATTGACATTGACAAAATAACAAACCAGAAGATTCCTGGAGCCTTGGCCCTTTTGTGGCAAGATGAGCTGTGGGTCTCCATCCTTTGCTGTGTGCTTTCCCCCCTTTTCTCCTTCGTTGTTGACAGAGGGAAATAACTGCTCCTATTCTGGATAATTTTTAACTAAAGACCACAGAATTCCATTATTTAATCTTTATCAATAGAGTAAAAATCATGTTAAGTGCTATTATAAACATGTATGAGATGTTCATAGTTGGCATTAAAATGTTCTCTGTTTTCTTCTAAGTGTTTTGTTGTTTTAATTGTTTAAATTTTGAAAGAATTTTTTTAGCTGTTAAGAGTTAATAGCAGAAGTAACTGAAAAATAGTTGTTTTAGACTAATTATGCTGGAAATTTCAGTAAAGCGTAATTGATGTGTAAGCATCCAGAAATACCTCTCTGGGCATCAAAAGCATATAAGTTTTTATTATAATGTAAGAATAGTTTCCACTGGAAATTGATTATTTTAATTTGCATTTTCTTATTTTTCTACAGGAAGGAACTTGAAACCTTCAAAGGTAATTTTGTGTTCAATTCTTCACTTTAAAGTACTTGAGAGTTAAATTGATATCAGGCGTACCCTCTTGATGATGGAAGAACTCATTCCTTTTTAAAATTGTTTCACATCAAAAGTCAAAGTTGGCTCAGCGCCTATAGCTCAACCGGCTAAGGCGCCAGCCACGTACACCTAAGGTGGCAGGTTCGAATCCCCAGCCCGGACCCACCAAACAACAA
>NW_003852421.1:11969316-11976012 GCF_000181295.1 Otolemur garnettii | reverse complement strand
GCCATCATTGTTGTTTGGCGGGTCCGGGCTGGGGATTCGAACCCGCCACCTTAGGTGTACGTGGCTGGCGCCTTAGCCGGTTGAGCTATAGGTGCTGATAATTTTAGGGAACTTTTGAAGAAAGGAGATTGGTGAATGATTGGTCATGTTGACTGGTGGAAAAACACTAATGGAACAAAATAGGAAAACCACAGACTTCCCGGCAGCTTAAGATCATTCCAACTGGCCGTTTTTCAGTTACTCATGAGCAATTTTAAGTAGTGTAGAAATCACTGTTTTCAGAGGGACTCATTATAATAACCAGGAAGACGTTTTGGATTACTTATAAAATCCCTTCTAATTTAACTGTTTTATTGTATTTCACATGTGAACTAGTATTGACCTTTTGATTTGCTGACTGATTAAAGATTTTCTAGTTGAGTTGTTTGTGTGTCTGATGTGTTTTAGAAAAAAATGACTAATCCTCAAGATAAAAGGTAAAGGCTTTTTCCTATTCTGGCTATAATTGAACTGCATGGTTTGGGCTAGATCGCTCTTTGACCCACCATAGCTATAGTAAATAATTAAGCTCATGGCTAGTTTGTTGAAGGTAAAGTAAAATAATCATGTGACCTGATATTATCATGGTTCTCGTTGTTCTTATTCGATTGGTGAACCGCTACTCAGGTACATTACTTTTCACCAGTGGTTTAAAATACTGTTTGAAATCCTCATAAAATGCTCTTTTCCTTGTCATTTTTTCTTTTGGGTGACTAGTTTAGCATCTTCTTATATAACATTAAGAGATGGAAAAAACCAATCAAGTTAATATTAAAAGACAGGCAGGGACACAGATTATGTAAAATGTCAGTTTTACTTGCATCTCAGTGCTGAGACATTCTTTTTTTTTTTAGTATGACAATATTCACACAAAAAAGAAGAGAACAGCGGTTTGCAAAAGGTTGGGTAGTATTGCATATTACCTGATAGAATAATTCAATTTAGGCTGAAATATTTTGCTTACACATTTCTAATTATGTACAACAATTAACAGCACATCAGATCCACCCATAGGCCAATTATAGATCTTAAATTTAGTATTTTATTATATCTAGATTTTTTTGTATGAATTTTCATTAAAAATTATTCTTTTTTTCTTGTTTTACTAATATTTCAAAAGCATAAGTAGCCTGTAACAAGAAAAACAGAAATGTAACGGCTCTTCCAAAGTATTAGTGGAGAAAAATAGATTTAAAAACTCATTTACACCTAGGAGGAATTTATTAGTTTTTGAATATTGCCTTTGTTTTTCCTAGGTTGTAGGAAAACAAAAGGTGTTAACTTCTTTCAGTTATTCATCTTATAGTAGTATTTAGAAGCTCTTTTCTAAATTGGGGAAAAACTAGCTTTTAGGATCAAAACACAAAATTAATAATCCTCAAATTTGTATAAATCAGTATCATCCACTGAGTTCAGGATTCTGCCTTCTGTACTCCATTGAGTTAAGTTCACCTTTCACTTCACTGACATACGGCAAATCTCTTTAAGATTATTAAAATCAGTTATTGGGGCCAGGTGTGGTGGCTCATGCCTGTAATCCCAGCACTCTGGTGGGCCAAGGCAGGTGGATTACTTGCGCTCAGGAGCTCAAGACCAGCCTGAGCAAGACCCAGACCTCATCTCTAAAAATAGCCGGGTGTTGTGTCAAGTGCCTGTCCCGCCTACTTGGAAGGCTGATGCAAGGGGATCACTTGAGCCCAATATTTTGAGGTTGCTGTGAGCTTTGATGCCAGGGGACTCTACCCAGGGGGGCAGAGTGAGACTGTCTCAAAAAAATAAAAAAAATAAATTAAAAAAGTCGTCATTTTCTTGATACTTAAAGCCAAGAAAAAAAATAGTTGTTGTTCTTATTGTTTTAATGTTGGCAGCAGGAAGGTTTTTAACATTTTCATTCATTTAAACTTTTAGTGGTAATCACTTGAATATTAGACAGTAGAAAAAGAAGAATAGGCGTAAAAGTCCTAATTTTATATTTTTAATGGGGAAAGAATTCCATTGTTGTAAGTCTATGTACAGTAAGTCAGCTTTCATAGTCCTTAAAGACATGGGAACTTGACCATGAATGGACATACCTGTTTTTCAGGAATTATTAATCATTTTTCCACTGTACTTTTCAAAATAGGTTATCATCCCATGTATAAATCTTAAAATCCCTCTTTAGACTTTTAAAGTACAAGCCTGGAAATATTATACCACTGAAAAGAGTAGAGGTAAGATTCCTGCCTTGACACAGCTTTAAAATGTAGGCTGGCTCTTTTACCTTTGCCTGAGTGGCTCACCACATTAGCCATCATTCTCCTTGTCTCTGTGAAACACAGAGCGTACGGAATGCTTGTGGCTGGCAGGCTGCCGGCCAGTACATCCACGCACTTGTTTCCACCCGTGGAGTGGAATGCTTACCCAGAGTAAGTTGTGTTGGTTCCTATTATGCTCGTTGTTACAATATGCAGTTTAATTAAATATTAGATCAAATGATAAAACTTCAGCAGAAAACAAAGTTGACTGCTTTAGAAGAGTTAATATCAGAAAATAGTTTTCACAGGTTGCTGCTGCAAAAGTATAGTTAAGAATTAGAAAAGATTTGGGAAAGAAATAATAAAAATCCTGAAAGATTCTGTACACAGATTGTTTTATACATCTTAAACTTCTGCTTTGGTTTAAAAAATAGACAGAAAATTATATTATTGCAATGAGGGTGATTTATACAAGAATTTTGGAACAGTGAACCCATGCTCAAAGAATCTGTGAATAAAACTATTGTTATATTTAAAATCAAAGCATTTGTATATGTGTTTTAATGGATTACTATGCTAATTGCTTTTTTAAAAATTAAATGACCAAGATAGGATCCAATTGCGTCATGTAGGAGGGTGTCCTTTATATTCTACTGAATTAAAAATTATCTGAATATGTCAGAAATGTGATTAATAGTGTGAAAAGACATCAAGATTTGGGAGTTACCACCATTTCAGTGAATGTGGTCATCATGAGAGCATGTGGGAAAGGCACCTGCGGCCAGGTTCTTACGGTAGGACCAAACTTAAGGCTTCACTCTGGAAAGCAGAGTCAGTAGATGAGATAGGAACCGGAGTGGTCAGAAAGAGGAGGAAGGCCAAGGCAATGAAAGCCTAGAGAGAAGCCTAGAGAGGAGAGAGTTTCATGGAGGAGAAATGGTTATTGGTGACATATGTAATGCAAAGAAGTTATGCAGAATGAGGAGAGCCTAGTGGAGTTGACAATGAGTAGGTAATCTGAAGGAGCCGTTTATAAAGGGAGAATCCAGATTGCAAATCAGAAATGTAGGAGGAGTTAGGAAGTAAAGTGACATGAACTAACTGTTCTTTCACAGATAGAAGGAAAGAAATGAAAATGTACCTTGAGATAGGATCAGGGTAAAGGTCAGGGAAGAAGGAAAAGTTGAAGATGTTAAAGGAGTTGGTAAGTTCCAAAAGAAGAGGGAAAGAAATGTTCAGATAGGTTATCCTTGAAGAGGGTCCAGGGACATCTCTTTCAATGAGACCTAAGAGAAGAGAAGAATGACTGATAATGTAGGAAAAAGTTGACATGGAGGAATGAAGTAATTTTTGGGGAATCCATATAAGGAAAGGTAATCTGAATTTTCAGGGCTAGGGCTCAGAAATAGGAATAAAAACCCAAACAAATATGCTTAGGTTAACACAAACTTGGAAACAGTAAGAGCAGAAAGCATGGGCCAGGCTAGCATTGTAACTATGGATGCTCCTGAGAGCAGAAGTGATTGGCCCTGGAGTCCATGCTGGAAAGCAGAGGACTGACTAGAGCAGCGACGTACCCAGATGAGGAAGCATAGCATGGTGATGCCATAAAGGGGAAGAGCACTTTCAGGGGTCAAAGAAGGAATTTCAGTTTGAGTGCTCACAGGGGGAGCAATTTCCAGTGATGATAATGGATAAATTACAGTAAAAATAGAAGTCATCACATTGAATAAATTATCTGAATCAGAGAATTCTGAGAGTGTTAGGAGTATCATTTGTTTGGATGACTCCTGGTTGTGGATAACTGGCTTGGCAGCCCTTAGCATGTTATAATTAATAGAAGTTAAACGTGGATAGAGTTTGTTGGTTTAATGCAAGGGTTAGCTTAACATGTAAGGCAAAACTATTCAGCCGCTATTTGGTAATAGGTAAGTGATGGAGACTTAGGTTGTTTGATATGACTATCTTCTGACTTCAAGGAGCTAAAGAACTGTGGCAAAGCTAATAGGATAGAGACACAAATTTGTAATTTGAATACAGTATAGAAATAAGAAGATAAGCACACTAGTGGAAGTAATCAACTAGAGATAGGCAGTGACACTTGATCTGAATGATGAGTACTCACTGGGCTGAAAAGGCTGATAAGGACATTCTAGGAAGAGGAAAGAACTATTGCAAAGATGCAGAAATGTTTATTTTATTTTAAAAATACAAGTTAAAATTTAATTTTTTCTTCATCAAAGGAACTACAAATATTTTGTCATGGCTGAAGCATATGGTGTGTGGGGTGAAGTGGCGAGGGATACAGTCCGGCACATAGGCCAGGAACAGATGATACACAGTCTTGTATGTCATACATGTGAGTCTGCATATTTCCCTTTGGGCCTGTGGTCTCCAAAGAGGAATGTGACTGTAAACCAACAGGCATGGAACTTATATTTCTTTCTTTTCATAGATCATAGCTATGTACATTGATACTGTCATTGGGTACAGTGAGCTATTTTTATATACACTTTGAAATATTTTCATCAAACTGGTTAATATAACCTTCATGTCATTTTCTTAGTTATTGTGTTAAGATATTTGTATTCTTCATTTAGAAAGATTCACATGTACCCTTAAAAAATGAACCATAGGCCTGATCCCATGAATCACCCTCCTTCCACCCATCCACCCCTCCCCCCCCTTCTCCTGTATTCTTGGGCTATAACTGGGTTATAGCTTTCCTATGAAAGCTATAAGTTAGTTTCATAGTAGGGCTGAGTACATTGGATACTTTTTCTTCCATTCTTGAGATACTTTGCTAAGAAGAATATTTTCCAGCTCCATCCATGTAAACATGAAGGAGGAAAAGTCTCCATCCTTCTTTAGGGCTGCATAGTATTCCATGGTGTACAAATTTATTTCTTTTTTATGTCATCCTTTAAAATGTCAGTTTTGTGTCTGTTAGGTAATAAATTTGTACAGGAATTCATGTATATGATATGCAAATATTCATATTTGGGTGCTTGTTAAAAGTTTTTGCTCAAAGTGAGGGCTAAACAATCAATAGAACTTAGAGGTTACTGTTGTAACTGATAGAAGCAGGGTAGGGAGTAGGGGGACCCAAAGGGTTGTATTTAGGGTGGATGGAACAGACTTGCATTTTGTATGAGTTTTGTTTTTGTTTTTTTATCATATAGACAATAGACTAGAAAAGAGCAGGTCTATACTAAAAGAGATTAGCTAGGAACCTATTAAAAAGATTTAAATTAAGGCAGTGGTAGAATGGAGGGAATGACACAGACTCAAAAACTAAGTAAGGGAGCAGCACCAAACTGAGATTTCTGTTTCAACCAAGATGCCGGAAGAAGAGGGTAAAAGGACTACATGAGGGGAAAACACTGATGATTTCTCAGAGACAACTGAATAGTGCTTCAGCTTTATGAAGAGAAAGGTTTGAGCGTGAGGACAACAGAACTTGCCCCCAGACTCCAGGAACTTGTGGGAATTTCTTGGACTTGTGCCTGTTCTTGTGTTTTATAATTATTTGTTACATAAAATTTCTTATACCATTATATGTTAAAATTAAATGCTAAAATTCCTTTATAATACAAAAAATAAGTTCATATGTATAAACAAATAAAAATTTGAATTAAACAGAAAAGATTTTTTTCTTGCAAGTTAGGGCCAAAAACATGAATGTGCATTGTACACAGGAGTGCATTATACATGGCAAAATATGCTAATTTTTGTGTTTGTGTGAGGTAGGAGTCTAAGTTCATTTTTGTATGTTTTGATATCCAGTTGTTTCAGAGCCATTTTTAAAAGACTTAATCTCTTTTTCTATTGAATTGTTTTGGCACTTTTATAGGAGACCAGTGACTATAAATGTAAGAGTTTATTTTGGGGATGTCAGCTTTGTTCCTTTTTGCCAATACCACACTAGATTGGTTACTGTAGCTTTGTAGTATGTTTTGAAATTGGGAAGCCTCGGTTCTCTGTCTTTTTCAAAATTGGTTTGGCTATTTTAGGTCTTTTGCATTTCCTTATAGATTTTAGATTCATTTTCACAATTCTAACAACAAAAAGCCTGTAGAACTTTAATAGTGATTGTTATGTTGAATCTGTGGATTGGTTTGGGGATAATTACCATACTAACTATACTGAGTTATCTAATCCATAAACCTGGAATGTATCCCTATTTATTTAGACTATCTTTGATTTTTCTCAGCATTGTTTTGTTGTTTTCAATATATAAGTCTTCCTGGGCATGGTGGCTCACACCTGTAATCCTAGCACTCTGGGAGGGTGAAGAGGGTGGATTGCTTGAGTTCAGGAGTTTGAGACCAGCCCAAGCAAGAATAAGACTCTGGGCTCTGCGCCTGTGGCTCAAGCGGCTAAGGCACCAGCCACATACACCCAAGGTGGCGGGTTCGAATCC
>NW_003852421.1:11924872-11968389 GCF_000181295.1 Otolemur garnettii | reverse complement strand
AGGCGCCGAGCCAGGAATTTTTTTAATTTGGGAGAAACTTTAGTATGTTTGTATAAAAAGAGAAAAGGAGAGGTTGGAGTGAAAAAGTGGCTGAGTGATGGAACTGCGATTCAGAGGACATAGAGGGAGTGGGATTTAGAGCATAACTGTTTTGAAAAAGGAAAGGACCACAGACAAGTGCACGTAACTATTGGAATTGTGATTTAAGATACTTATTAAATTATATGTAGTGTATTCCAAGCCACTGGTTAGTGTTGCTGAATTTCAAAGACGCTTTAGGCTAAAGTTACATTTAAAATGAGGTGGGGGAAGTTTAAACAAGACTTATGTGTTATGTAATGAACTAGATCCTTAATTTTTATGTTACTACTTTTAGACAGCAAGATTTCGTGTCTCTTTTGGTATGCTAATAATGCAACTTTGTGCCTGGATGACAAATTCAGATGGATTTAGTATATTTTCAGCTCCCCTACCCCCATTTTGAGCAGCATTTGGTATGCTCCCAGATCGGTGCATACATCTTTGTACACTAGAGCCCCTGAGAGCTTGCATTCTGCTTTTATGGAGGCAGTAGATTCCGATGTATGTCTGCTTAAGCCATCAGCAGAAAACTAACAGGCTTAATACAATTTCTTTGGAAAAACCTGCTTCTGGCTTCAGCTTTACTTCCTTTGTTCTGCATCCCAGAAGAGGCACATGAGGGAAGCTGCCTGGTGACTGGAGGCTTCACTTGACCAGCACTGAGCTTCTGTTTACTTGTTCAGGTCTCACATCCATGTCATCTCCAGGACTCACCGAAAATAGTCAGAGGACTCCCTGTAGGTGGAACTTTATTTTGTTTTTTCTTAGCTGCTTTTCTTTAAAATTTAAAACTACATGCTTGGGTACATTGCTATATTTGCATGGTATGCAGATGATGTGTTATTAAAAAGCAGAAATTTCAACTTAATTTGAACCTACAAGCAGTACATTTTAATGATAGCATTATTAGTCACAGTTTCTCTATATTACCAACAAGCAATCATTACTAAATCAGACAGGTAAAAATGTTGCCTGGAAATATAGGACTTTTGCATTTATAATGTGTGTCTTCTCATGCATCAGGTGAAATTCACTAAACAAATGTTTTCTATGAAGCAACATTTATTTGAAAAATAAATATAAAACACCAGGGAAGTAATGCTAGCTATTCAAATAATGAATCCAGTGCAGCTCCATAAATCTGAGTCAGCATCCCTTGCTACTAGTATGTTCATTTTTCAAGAAGCAGTTAATATGGTTAAATATTTAAGCCATCACCAAAGACAGTATAAAGTTAATATTCATTCTATGTTACCGTATGGGTTCATCTAAAATGGCTGATTTTTAGTATGGGCTTTGAAAATATCATAAGGCTTCATACAGGTTAAAAAACATACATTCTTTTCATGATTTTACAGAACTTCAGGGTACTTTTTATCATCTTTTGGCCAGAGGCCATGGTTTTACTGACATCTCCATGTGGCATTTTTATATATACTTATGTAAGGATATTGAACTTGTGAAATTATACCTTGAAAATTAATTGTACATTTTTTTGGTTGAGTAGTTTATTATTCTGTCTGTGAAGATAACTGAGGGATGATTTTAAATAATTACTGCATTTTTAGAATCTCTCTGTTACGATTTTAAGGTGGCATGTATTATGACATAATATATATCATGTTTTGTCAGGTGGAAGCCCCTTATTTTTAAATGGAAACAAATGAAAGAAGTACATGTTATCTCTAGTCTCTTACTCTGCCAACGTTATGCTGTTTTTGAGGTTACAAATCAGAATGAAGTATATCAAACTTGAATTGAAAGAGAAGTTCCTTCCTTTTCTCCCTCTCTCATATCCATATTTACATAGCATAGCAAAACGATTCAAGCTCTTTAAGCTTAGATTAACTGAAGTAAACTGATACCCCAGGAATTCATTAAAAAATTGGAGCATTAAGGAAATGAAATTCGAACAAGAGGTATCACCACATTCTTCATTATTTGTTAAGTACTTAGGGAAAAGACCGATAGTAACATAGGGGGTGAGAACTTCAGTGTTTATTTTTAAAGTATTTATTTATAGGGAATGTATAATAAATGACATTTTTTTTCTTCTTTTGATCATAGTATCTTAATGTAGCAGTTCTGAGGGTAAAGATCTGCATATAAGTATAATCTGGTATTAAATTTTAATGTTATAAATTATTCATCTAAGAACTTGCTGAAAATCTTGATTCATTGGTGACTGCTTAGCTTTTTTCTTGTGACTTTAAGTGTATATTAATTTTTTTAAAGTTAGTTTATATTTGTGTAGCAGTGCCTGAATAAACTTAGTGTCTTTGTCCTGTAGTATAAAAATACTTGTATCCTGTTGTTAATTTTGGTTCCAAGACAGTTTTTTTTTTTTTTTAAGACCTAGTTGAATCTTTATTTTAATACCCTATCGTAAGATGTCATACTGGGCATGACCTGCAAAAGGTGAAGCTCTGTATTACAGAGAAATTGGCACTCTCAGCCTTTTAGGTCTTAAACTACATAATAATAGAGTCTTAAATGAGAGTTGTGATGCTTCAGTGTTATCTTCCTGTGATTTCTTATTATAATTATATACCACATTGTATGCTCAGTAATCATAGCAACAGTGTATTTCAGAGATGGATCAGGACAACCTTTTGTTATTATATGTGTTTGGTATCATAAATAACGACAGCCGATCTGTATCATTACCTTTTTTCTGGAACCTGGTATAAACGTGACAGCAAAAATTACACTTTTCAGAAAACTAAATTTTAGTATCAGAGAAAGGAGAGTTCTATGAAGATTTTAGATATCAGGCTCAACAAGTTGTGTCTATTGAATTGATATGGAACTTCATGATTTTGTCTTAGCTTTTTAGAGTTTTGTGTTGGAAAATAAAGTGTGGGATCTCATAGCTCTGCTCCTGAAACTGTTGAGGGCAGCTGATAGAGTTTGCTCCTTCTCAGAAGACTGGTCATTGCCTGGTGGTCTCTATAGATGTCCAGGGAAAGGGAGAGGTCAGGTGCCCAACTGAGCTGAGAAACTGTCATTCATACTTCAGTATTCATCTGGCTTCCCTGTAGAGGTATGCTTATGCTACAAATATAAACGTGCGAAATTTGATTAATCTGATTATACGTGAGAAAAAATAGTGTTTACCCTAAAGTAGGGAAAATAAGTAAAAATTTGGAATAACACTGAGTTATTTAATTTCCTTTTCCATTTTTCTTAAAGATTAAAGTATTTGTATACAAAAAGATTAGCATGGGATACTTACTAATACATTATTCACTTTAAAGTCTCTAATTCCAGTTTAGAAAACTCATGAAGTAATTACTCTAGTAGATAAGATGGAATTGGGACACTTAGAAACTTACTATGTGAAGGTTTATTAGGTCTAATTATGTTTATTTTTTATTGGAAAGTAAAAATATTTTAATAAGAATTGTTGCAGCAATTTCAATGAACTGATCAAACAGTAACAACATTTGAACATATTGGCTTGCCGTCAGGATTTTTTTCATTCCTTTGTTTAGTAAAATTTATGTGGCACAGAGTATCAGTTGTACCACTATATGAGTATAATCTTGCTATTTCTTTTTATTTATTTATTTTGCAGTTTGGGGGCAGGGCTGGGTTTGAACCCAACACCTCCAGTTTATGGGGCTGGTGCCCTACTCCTTGAGCCACAGGTGCCCCCCTATTTATTTATTTTTATTAAATCATAGCTGTGTACATTAATGCAATCATGGGGTACAATGTGCTGGTTTTATATACAATTGGAAATATTTTCATCAAACAATCTTGTTATTTCTATTAAAATGCTAATAAAGAAAGAAGGAAACTGCTACTTATTAAGGACGTATGTTAGCTGTGTCCATAGCATATGATAGCCACAACAACCTGTGAGCTGAAAAAACAGTCCCAAAGGGTTAAAGAAGACACCGGGCTAGCAAGCATTTCAGCAAGGGATTAAACCCAGAAACGTATGTGCTCAAAACCTGTGGTTTTTGTTTTGTTTTTGTTTTTGTTTTGCCAGTTATTCCTGGGAAGAACTGAAAAGTAAACAACAAAATGTATACTGATTTTCAGTTTCCTTAGTGTTGAGTTTTCTTTATGTATTGCATTTGTGTCTAGTCCCTTAACTTCCATTCTCCTTCTGAACCACAGACTTAACATCTTGCTGAGATTTCCTCTGCTTCCTGGGCTCCATGTAGAGCTCTCCTTTAGTTAGACCAGGCTACTTTAAAACGAAACCCCAAAAAACCTAGTGTTGTTTTGTTTGTTTGAGGAAAACTTAAAAAGCTAAGTTGATTGATGCTGCAGAACCCTGGAAAGATTCCTCTAAATTTGGGATGTCAGTTGGGGCTCAGAGCAGGACAGGGAGAGGACTGGTATGGCCCCTCCCCACACACTGTCCAAGTCCGACATGAAATATCTGTTTTTAAAATGAAGTCTTCTCTAGTTCAGATACTATTTCTGAGAAACATCATTTTCAAGAATTTCTGGCAGTGTCCGCTTTTTGTACTTCTAGCCTCCTATCTCAGAAAAACCATTTAAGTCTTACATCCTCTGCAGGATGCCCTCTGAGCCAGCCGGTCTGCGGGGGTTTGTATCTGTAGTGTACTGAACAGTCCATACTCTCCACTGACCTTCCTAAGTTTTGAAGTCACATTCCTGTAGCCTTTTCACGGTAGCTGGTGGTAGATGCTTTATTCTACCCGTCACCCTTGTCTAGGCACATTCTTGTTTTTCAGTTTTCTTTATAAAAATGGTGTTGGGAACTGCACAGTCTTCTGGAAATGGTGACACTTACTAGAGCTTTTAAGTTACTTTTCCTGCTGGTTAGCTCATGTTTAACCAAATGCTCAGGTCTTTTTAACATGAACTGTCCTTAATGAACATGAAAACATCCTAATTTTTATTTTTAAAAATAGCTGTAAAAGCAGTACATCCCAATTGAAGACAACTAGAAAAATCCAAAAAGTTGCTAGGAAAAAATAAAATCACTGGTCTGAAATAACCTCAGACGTCTTGAGCTTTATGTACACACACACACACATACCCAGTATAAAAGTTGGTACAGCGTGCAAATAATTTTGCTCCTTGTTTTTTTTATGCGTATTGCCCATGTCATTAACATAACGTTTTGGAACTTTTGAAAAATACTGTTTTCTGGGCGGCGCCTGTGGCTCAAAGGAGTAGGGTGCTGGCCCCACATGCCAGAGGTGGTGGTTCAAACCCAGCCCTGGTCAAAAACCGCATAACAAAACAAAAACTGTTTTCTCGTTGTTGGAAATTTAGGTCATTGCCAATATTGTGCTAATTATAACTTATGCAATAGTAAGCATTTATTTCTCTATAGAGTTTCTTAGGATTACAGTCTTCTAGGGTCTAAGCCTTTTTTAAGACTTTTGGTGTGTGTTAAGCCTTACCTTTTTAGAAATAACATGCCAGCTCCCACTTTGATTAGTAGTGTATGTGACTGGATCTATTTCATGGCTCCTGAGTATTGTTTTCTTGTCTTTACTAACATGATAGCAAAAATAAAATTTGATTATTATTTGAGATGTGGCGGTCAGATTAAATGTGTTTTATTAGCTTTTAATTATTGTGAGCTGTTTATGTTTCTGGCCATATTCAGTTGGGGCTTTAATGTACTTAACAAATTTGAATGAGGGTATTAAATATTAAGAATATCAAATTGTCATATTTATTGCAGACTTTTTTTCAGCTAGTTATTTATTTGCCTTTTAATTTTGTTTGCTTTTTTATTACCCACAGAAGTTTAATTTTTTTGTATTAAAATAGTGTGGATAACCCCTTGCAGTTCTCTCCCTCTGTTGTTGGCAAAATTTAATTGGTTAAATTCAGTCCCACCTGCGGTGCCCGCACCTGAGCAGCTGGCTGTGGCTAAAAGGAAACACACTCTTTTCTGAGGTCTCACTTTGGGTGTTATCCACAGCTGACTAGAGGGCCTAGAGCCCGGCCTGCAGTCCTCATGCCTTCCCCTCTACTCTCAAAATGCCAACACCCCTCCCTGCTCCTGCGTCTGATTGGTTTCCCCTGATTTCTCTGAGGAACTGGAACCAATAGGAAGGGAACGGCTCTGTGCCTCCACCACTGCTCCTGCACCACACGTCAGCTTGCTGGGACTTCCTCCCTGGCCCTCTGGGGTCTGGCCAAGTGGGCACCGCATCCTGTCCTGCATAAGGCTTTGCTTGGGCAGCGCTTCCTTCTCCTCCACTGTCTGTGCTCACATCTCTGTGGAAGCAATCCCAGCAATTACTGTCCCCCAATCCACTGTTCCTGTCCTCAGTCTCTTGCTTCTTCATCTTCTCTTTCACACAGAATGTTTATGTGCCTCTGGACTTAATTATTGGGCCTTGTCTCTCCTCTTTGTGTTGGGAACGTTCAGAATTCATGATAAATGTTTGAGGAAATGGATAAACGAATTCCCCTGATTTGACCATTTCACCTTATATAACATGTACAGAAATACCACACTTGTCCCATAAACACGTACAATTATTATATGTCAATTAAAATAACAAAAGCAAACACGTGTGGCACCTCAAACTCATGGGCTCCAGCAATCCTCCTGCCTCAGCCTCCCACGGTGCTGGTACTAAAGGCATGAGCCAGTGTGCATGGCTCTTCTTATCCCCTGAGAGCACGTGCTGTCCTGGGATTCTGCTTACCTAGCACCCTTAGTACCTCCCACGTCCCATTCATCATATCAAATTGTGGTTATCTGCACCGTGTTTTTCTCCTTCATGAGTAGACTGTGAGGTCTTTGAGGACTGTAAGGATAAAGGCCCTGTCATAGCCATCTGTGTAGGCCTTGTGCCTGGCTCAGGCCCCCACACAGCAAGGACTCAGTCAGAAGATAAATGACAGTTGGACAGTGGGACCCTGTTGAGTGAGCAAAGGTACAGACAGCAGGAGCAGAGAGTGGCCGGTCTCTGGAATCATGGTTACTGAAGCAGATTGACCTGTTTGCAGAGCATCCTTAGGCCCGTCACCAGTGGCAGGAGTGGGTGAAGAAGGCAGCAGGGGTTCCACAGGTTGCTGCAGAGGGCCAGGGAAGGTGGGCAAGCTGCAGCCTGTAAAGTTTGCAATGCCTTGTCCACTGCCATTGCTAACTTTATTTCTGCAGATGTTGTGTCCTGGGATGAGGGTACAAGTGGAGCCGTCCATTAGATGAGGAAGTCCCAGGCAGGAGCTTTAAAACTCACAGAAAATATGAGAAGTTTAATTAGGGAAAAGTGTAGAACAAAGAAAAAGATACGGAAAAAACCACTGAGTTTCTATTTGCAGTGAGCTGGGGAAATAGAACAGAGGGAGATGAGAGGACAGAAGAAGCATTTTACAGAGAGAGAGAGGCAGAGGTGGGTTGAAGCTGGCCATCTGTATGTGTGTTGCATGGCCAAGTTAAATAGTACTTGTTTTTTACGTTGAAGTTTTGAGGTCTGTGTTTCCAAAGTTTTGGCTATTTACAGGACTTGAGAGTTAAAAAATAGAAATGCCCAACATAACTCCCTCTAAAAGCATGAGGTACACTCATCGTACGGACTTACCAAAGAGAATAAAGCAGTCAGTTTTTTTTTTTCTATACTGAAAACTTGAAGTACATATCATTTGCTTAGTTTATCTTGGACCAGACAGTTTTTTGGAAAGTGTTTTTCCCATTAATAAAACTGAAAGAGAAAATGTATGTCATGTTGAAAGTTATTGGCTCAGCGCCTGTGGCTCAAGTGGCTAAGGCTCCAGCCACATACACCTAAGGTGGTGGGTTCGAATCCAGCCTGGGCCTGCCAAACAACGACAGCTGCAACCAAAAAAATAGCCAGGCATTGTGGTGGGCACCTGTGGTCTCAGCTACTTGGGTGGTGGAGGCAGGAGACTCACTTGAGCCCAGGAGTTGGAGGTTGCTGTGAGCTGTGATGCCACAGCATTTTTTTTTTTTTGAGACAGAGCCTCAAGCTGTCCCCCTTGGGTAGAGTGCCGTGGCATTACAGCTCACAGCAACCTCCAACTCCTGGGCTCAAGCGAGTCTCCTGCCTCCGCCTCCCAAGTAGCTGGGACCACAGGCGCCCGCCGCAACGCCCAGCTATTTTTTGGTTGCAGCCCTCATTGTTGTTTTTGGCGGGTCCGGGCTGGGGATTCGAACCCGCCACCTTAGGTGTACGTGGCTGGCGCCTTAGCCAGTTGAGCTATAGGCGCCGAGCCAATGCCACAGCATTTTACCAAGAGGGACAGCTTGAGGTTCTGTCTCAAAAAAAGAAAGAAAAAAAGTTATTTTTGGCCAGCAGGTCTGACAACTTTGATAGCTACTTTTTTTTTTTCTTCCTTTTCTGGGGGACATGTCTTAGCAGTGAAGTTTTTCCTGCTACTCTTTGTAATTCCACTGTTTGTGTCTTTGTGAAATGAAATACCAAATATCAGTTAAAATTGGAAATGATACCATAAAATTAAAGAGAAGTAGTCCTGTGGGCTCTTGGCCATTTCAGTGATTTTGGAGAATAGTGGCAACATTGTAGGGGGTGACTGAATTTGTTGGGGTTTTTTTCATCTTCTAGTTTCTCTCATGTTCACTCTTTTTTTAGATTGACTTGTCTCAGCATCAGTAATTACCTGGAGAGGATTTTGCAGTGCCTTACAGTCTAAAAATGTTTTGTTTCTCCAGACCTGCAATATGCAGGTTTATGTTACTGTACACCTTTTTTTCCCCCTTCAGATTAAATGCTGAAATAGCCCAAAGAGGTTTAAAAAGAATAGTTTTCCCAAAAGTTATCTTCACATGAAGATTATGCCTTTCCATGGCTGATTTGGTTTGTGTAGAAAAAATAGAGTGACGATATTATTGTTTTCTGCAACAGAACAGTTGGGCTAGCATGGCAATATTATGTGCTTTGGATTCAGAGAACATACAGCAGAAAAAAATGTTTATTTTATGAATATTTTTAATTCTCTATTTAGAAAATTTAGTACTAATAACCCTTTGGTGGAAAACAACGATTGTGCTCAGAATCTTCTCACTCTTCTTTAGGGGTTGCATTGAATAGGACTGGGAAACTTGGGACTCTCCATTTTGATAGAAATGTTAGCAGATCTTACCACTAGCTAATATGTTGTATTTTGAATGTCCAAATAACTCCAGAGAAACTTCTTCTGAATGATTAGGCACTTCACTACCCACCTCTTCCTCCCCCAGAAACATTTTTTGAGCATTTGAGTGGAACAGCTTGCTGAGGGCAGTGCTCTGTGTGCTGGAGGATGTTTATTTCTATGCATATTGGAGAGCGTGACAATAGGTTCACTTCTAATAACTTTTGGTGAGGACCATATGCCCAGAGTGGACTGAAATAAATGTGTACAAGGCATCCACAATTATGTGGCTGACAATGCCTGAGTTGAGTGTTCACCTTCAGAGCTTGATGGCTACCGAATGGGACAGTGTGTACGTCTCTTGGATGCTTAGCCTCACTTTTGTCTGTCTAGGAGAGCCTCCT
The DNA here is from genome assembly GCF_000181295.1 of Otolemur garnettii. Taxonomy (NCBI): domain Eukaryota; kingdom Metazoa; phylum Chordata; class Mammalia; order Primates; family Galagidae; genus Otolemur; species Otolemur garnettii. Next base: position 11,958,835 of record NW_003852421.1, on the reverse strand, counting down.
TTCCCCAGACAGCTTCTTCATGTCTTTTTTTGAGACAGAGCCTCAAGCTGTCACCCTGGGTAGAGTGCTGTGGCATTACAGCTCACAGCAACCTCCAACTCCTGGACTCAAGCAAGTCTCCTGCCTCCGCCTCCCAAGTAGCTGGGACCACAGGCGCCCGCACAACGCCCAGCTATTTTTTGGTTGCAGCTGTCATTGTTGTTTGGCGGGTCCGGGCTGAGGATTCGAACCGCCAGCTTAGGTGTACGTGGCTGGCGCCTTAGCCGGTTGAGCTATAGGCGCCAAGCCTTCTTCATGTCTCTTGAAATTTGGCGATTCATTGAATGAAGACTGCATTTCCTGGTCTTGTCATTTTCCCTTCTCAGGCTGAGGGTGTAAAGAAGAATAAGGAAGAGTTGAGCAATGTTTACATCTTTACAGCTGCTGTACCTCTTGGCACACACTGGGCCCTCAGCACTTGTGGATGGGAGAGAGGAAATAAGCTGTTTACTTATGTAGTCTTTACATTTTCTCCGTGTAGCTTTTACTTGTGCTGATCAGAGAGTCATGTGAGTTCTGACTTGCCCTCAGATTTGTGTGCACTCAGGTTCTAGAGATGGGAGGATCTTTACACCTTTGAATACTTAACCACTGGACTTACTGTCTTTTAACTTTATTAGGAATAGAGATTCTCCTTTGTGGTTTTTTGCAGTTTGGCCAGGGCCGGACTTGAACCCACCCCACCTGGTGTATGGGGCCAGCACCCTACTCCTAGAGCCACAGGTGCCGCCTTCTCCTTTGTTTTTTAAAATAGTGCTGGGAATGTTTATTAACTACATGCAGCAAAGGAAAATGGTCATAGGATGACCATACTCTTTTTCTCTGGTTTTTATATTTAAGAATTTTCCAGTTGATTCTGCAGTAATTTATATAAGTTCATTAGAGTTGATTAGCCCCAGAGATGTTACTAATTTGATAAGTTAAAATCTTGAGTTTAGAGTGACCTTTGTTTTAATTTTCTCTTAATACATATTATGTATTAAAAATTTCCTGTGTGGTTGGCTGGGCATGGTGGCTCATAACTGTAATTATAGCACTCTAGCAGGCCAAGGCAGGAAGACCGCTCGAGGTCAAGAGCCTAAGCAGGCGTGAGACCCTGTCTCTACTAAAAATAGAAAAATTAGCTAGGTGTGGTAGTGCCTGTAGTCCCCAGATACTTGGGAGACTGAGGCAAGAGGATTGCTTGAGCCTAGGAGTTGAGGTTGCAGGGAGCGATGATGATGTCTCTGCATTCTAGCTCGGGTAGCTCAGGCAAGAGAGTGAGACTCTATCTTTAAAAAAAAAAAACAAATCCTACGTGGTGATAGAGATAGAAAAGAACAATGTCCATTTTAGTAAATTAATGTTGATCATTACGATTTTCACAATTTTGATACTGAAGAATAGACTATAAAATATACCTGGAAAAATAGTATAAGTGGTAATAATAACTTTGCTCCTGTTTAGGGTATATACAGGCTTAATCCTTAAGCCACGTATTTCCGGTTAATCCCAGTATATGTGTAGGTATTAGGCTAGTAGGTGACTAAGTACATGGAATCTGGAGCCAGGCTGCGAGTGCTGAAATGCTAACTTGGGTGTTATTTAACCTCTTTGAACCTCCCTTTCCTTTCTGGAAAATGAAGATGATAATAGGACCTCCATCCTTAAATTGGCAGTGAGGATTGTGTTAGTACACATAAAGGGCTGACAGCAGGGCCTGGTATGTATGTAGAAGTGCTGTGTAAGAGTAAGCTACTACCGTGTTTCCCTGAAAATAAGACCTACCCCAGAAATAAGCCCTAGCACGATTCCTATGCATTTGTTAAATATAAGCCCTACCCTGATAGTAAGACCTGCATTTCAGTGTGGAGTGGTAAGGAAGACTGGAATACCTTTTATCTGCAACAGCTCCTTTCTCTGAGCCATTGGCACTTGCATGGGTGCATGTGTGGTAACCCGCTGTGGGAGGCATCCTATTGCGCACATGGCTAGGGGAAAGGAGTTCACGCATCACTAGCGCCAGCCCCACCAACAAGGTTGGCTCCCTCTGTTAGGTTCCAGAAGAATATGATTTAACTGTACTTGAATAAATATAGATTGTTGTATTATACTTAATAAAAATAGGACATCCCCTGAAAATAATCCCTACTATGTCTTCTTGAGAAAAAAGTGTCTTATTTTGGGGGTAAACACGGTATTACTACAGAGACATGTCAAACAGGTAAAGTGACTTGTTTTCCATTATTCAGTTTCTCTGTCTTGTAAAATGTACAGATACAGGACCAATAGAAAAATCAAGTCTAACCTCCCCAGGTTATAGAGCTGTTTCCTCTACTTAATAAACATGGAGGGGTGAGTCAGCTACAACAGTTAAAGGAAGGTTATTGCACAGGCTGCTGAAAAGAAGTTCAGCAGACTGGCTGAGTCATTACAGCTGTATGTCCTTGGGCAAGTGACTTAACCTCTGAGTGTACTTGCTCATCTATAACTTGGGAATAATAATAGTACTGGTTACTCATAGAACTTTTGTGAGAATAAATGAAATTAACAATTCTGGCTATAGGATAAACACAGAATAAATTTTAAGGTCTATGTAACTATGAATTCATGCTCATTAGAGTTCTTATTGATGGGACTCCTAATTCCATTTTTTGGTTAGCCATAGTCCATCTCTTTCTTTAATGAAAACACTTGTAAAGCTCTATAAATTAAGGTAATTGTTCACATGCAAATATTACTTAGCTGTTTTTATCATAAGTATATCTTCAGAACTCAAACTTTGGTTTCAGAAAGTTTATTACCAAATGTGCAATAGTAAAATTAAAATAATTTTTGGGAAAATTTTGAAATTAAAAAAATCTTGGCCAGCTGCAGTCACTCATGCCTATAATCCTAGCACTCTGGGAGGCTGAGGTGAGTAAATTGCCTGAGCTCACGGTTTGCGATCAGCCTGAGCAAGAGTGAGACCCTGTCTCTAAAAACAGCCAGATGTTGTGGCAGGCGCCTGTAGTCCTAGCTACTTGGGAGGCTGAGGTAAGAGGACCGATTGCTTGAGCCCAAGAGTTTGAGGTTGCTATGAGCTGTGATGCCATGGCACTCTACCAAGGGTGACAAAATGAGACTCTGTCACTTCCCCCCGCCCCCCCCAATCTCAAAATAAGACCAAATGTCTATTCTCCAAGAAGGTCAATAGTGACAGTACGCTGAGCTGACCCCCAGGGCTAGCACATCCAATGTGTGGGAGAGAGAGGTTACAGGAGAGACAAGAAGTAGACTAGTACCCAGAGGAAGGACCTTTGGCATGCTTGCAAGCAAGTACCACTAACTAAACCTGTGGGATTCTGTGCATCTGTCCTGTGAACATACAAGTATCTTGAAAAAGATCCCACTTGACTATTAAAACTCCAGGAGCAGTGGTTATAGTGAAACAGAGAGAACAGAAGGAGAGAAACTTCTTCAAGGATCAGTGGTTTACAGTCTTTAAAGAGATTAATGTGAGGTTTAATATGACAGGTAATATACTTTTTCAGTCTTTTAATTGAGATTGACAGGTCTTTGAATAAATTTGAACAGTGACTAGGTGAAATATTTTCTTTGATCTAGCAGGCAGTTAAAAGAATTAAGCTTTATCTCCCTTTTTTGTTGTAGAAGTTTTCAAATATGTACAGAAATAGAATAAATAGTATAATGAACCTCCACGTCCCCATCATCCAGCTTTGATAGTCAACACATGGCCCATCTCAGGGTGTCTGGGCCCCAGTCTGTGCCCTCTCACTGCCTTATTTTAAAAGCAAATTCTGTATGTCCTATTTCCTCTGTAAATATCTCTTGTCTACCTCTAAAAAATAAGATTATTTTAAGTATAACCTTGATACCATTAATATTCCTGACATAGTTCATATTCAGATGTTACTCAAATATTATTTATCAGAAAATGTTGGCTCAGCGCCTATAGCTCAACTGGCTAAGGCGCCAGCCACGTACACCTAAGGTGGCGGGTTCGAATCCCCAGCCCGGACCCGCCAAACAACAATGACGGCTGCAACCAAAAAATAGCCGGGCGTTGTGGCGGGCGCCTGTGGTCCCAGCTACTTGGGAGGCGGAGGCAGGAGACTCGCTTGAGCCCAGGAGTTGGAGGTTGCTGTGAGCTGTAATGCCACGGCACTCTACCCAGGGGGACAGCTTGAGGCTCTGCCTCAAAAAAAAAAGAAAAGAAAATGTTACCCCTTTTAAGTGAAAATTTACAAACCTGTGAGTATAATTGGCTTATTTTAAAGCATTTCCAGAAAGAACAGAGTAATAACTTTAGGAAGTAAAGTATTACCTCTGCAAACAGAATCTGCAAGTCTTATGGATCTGCTGGAAGAGGAAAGAATTTAATTTTTTTTCTGCCAGTGAGTTCCCTGGCTCAGAAGGTGGAGTTGTTGATGCTTGCCAGAAAGGAAGAGGGGGGCAGGTGCAGAAATGGGGCATTGTTGTGGCAGTCAGTTGTTCTTATGTCAGCTGACAAAATAACAACACATTTTCAGGTTCCTCTTCTCTATCCTCCTTTTGTTCTCTTGAGCAGCAAGGTTAGGGTAATGAGCAGAACTGTTTCTGGTATTTTATAATTTTTCAGAAGTAGGTGATACATGTCACAAAAATTCCAGGAGTGTCTCATTTGCTACTTGAAATTGCTTTAACATGTTCCACTGTGAAATACAGCTAAGCACGTGCTTGTCCTTGCATAACAGAAAAGCAGTAACAGCATCAAAATACGAAGACTCTAGATTGTATCCTAGAGTCTTAAAAATTTTTTTGTTAACCTCTTACTACAGATATGTACTAGAGGTTAACCTCTTACTACAGATATGTAGAATTGATTTTTTTAAATTAATACATCAGCTTAATTTGTTTCTGCTAATGATAGATTTTCTTCTTAACTGCAGTGTAATATTGAGTCTTCCTGTAGCTGAGGATATAGGATGGAAACAAAATGGCTTAATTAAATAAGACTTTTCAAAAATACCCTTTTGACATTTGCAAGAAAAGGGTATTTTCACACCCTCAAATTTGAGTTTACATTTAAACTGGAGGAAAATTTGAACTGCTATTGTAGTTGGTTCTGAACATTTTACAGTATTATATTAAACATTTGTACTCTGCAGCATTGAGGTAGTGTCTGAAACTGCCTTTTTTCATACACATCTCTGTTTTTTATTCAGGGCATAAAACTCTTCAGGAACTCTTTTCTAGTGTTAACAGTGGGTGAATTGAAGGACAAATGCTTCAGTTAATAGTCTATTCAGTACATAAAATAAAAACATGAAACATTCAGAGAAAGCATTCTGTATATAACACAATATTATTGAATAGAACTTGTTTTTGCCAAAAAGTGGTTTGAACTCTGGGTCTTTAAGTTTTTGTTGTTTTTTTTTTTAAATCTGTACTATTTATTGTATGTCAGTTTTACCACAATACAGCTTTTTAAGGGGAAACACATACATAAATACATTGTTCTTTTTACTAACCACTGAAGTTTATGTAAATTATCAATAAAACACCACTGCAAGTTTTAAATGCCTAACAATAACAAATTATTTCCAACTATTTTAAAATATATTTCCATACAAATGAAATAGTAATTATAAAATATAACCTGGTAAAAGGTTAAACAGTAAAGTCTTTGGCATCACACAAACCTGGATTGAAACCAGGTTAATTTTTACTAGTGAATCTAGTCAGGTTTCTAAATCCATGTCCAGTTCCTCGTTTATAAAATGAAAGTTCTGAGGAAAAGCACATGCTTGTTTAATAAATAAAAAGAAAATGACAATAACAATGCTACCTATCTTAGTTCAGGCTGCTACAAATATAACAGGATACAACAAACGTTTATTTCTCCATAGGTCTGGGGACTGGGAAGTCCAAGATCAAGGTACTAGCATTGTATCTGCTAAGAGTCTGCTTCCGGGTTTGCAGACAGCCCTTTTCTCATTTTATCTTCACTTAGTGGAGAGCACAGAGAAAGTAAGCTTTCTGATGTCTCTTTTTTATTTTAATATAAAGGGTTTAATGGTATTTAAAAAGGAAAATTCATTAAATCAACATAAAGTTCTTAACCTGTGGAAATGGCTGCTGTTAATTGTTTTATAACACTTTGTAAATATCACAATTATTAAATTATTGGCAAAAAAGCTTTCAAGAGTCACTTTTCTTCCTTGAGCAAGCCAATTTTGCTTTGGGGTAAATTAAAATCAAAACGTGAGCACCTGGCTCGGCGCCTGTGGCTCAAGCGGCTAAGGTGCCAGCCACATACACCTAAGGTGGCGGGTTCGAATCCCCAGCCCGGACCCGCCAAACAGCAATGATGGCTGCAACCAAAAAAGGGCCGGGCGTTGTGGCGGGCGCCTGTGGTCCCAGCTACTTGGGAGGCTGAGGCAGGAGACTTGCTTGAGCCCAGGAGTTGGAGGTTGCTGTGAGCTGTGATGCCATGGCACTCTACCCAGGGGGATAGCTTGAGGCTCCGTCTAAAAAAAATAAAGAAAGAAAGCGTGAGCACCTTTGTTTCTTGAATTGATCCACTTTTCATACTGATGGACTTGTATAAAGTTTTGATTTTCAGTTAAACTAACACATGAGGTAATTGTCAGCTTTCTTGAATCCAGTCATGGATTAGGCAGGTACAACCCTTCTGGCATCAGCATCCTCTGCTATTACTCATTGGGGTACTCTCAGTTGTCCCCAAGTTTTGTGGGCTGGTTGTGAAAGGGCACTGAAGGGAGGTTGTGAGTCACTGGGATGCCTCCAGGGATGATCCCTTCCATGGCTGCAAGCAGTCCTCCTGGAGCCACGCCCACAATACCTGGTGGGTATCAGTATGTGGCACCACTGAGCTCAGGATGAATTGCTTGTTGGTCTATTACTGACCAAGGAGCTGACAACGAATTTCTTGTTTACATAGTTTCGTAAGCTTTCTGGGGTGCGACCTATGATTGCCCGCTGGATCTCCATGGCAGCAGCCTCCCTGATCTCCAACTGAGGCCTGCTCACTACCAGGCCATGTGGGGAGTACAGATGAGGTTTGATGCATCCTTCAATGGACCCTGAGCAAAGCTAAAGGGGCTCCAATTCACGCATGTCCAGGGCCACCCCTCGTATCCTGCCCTCCTTGAGGGCCTGAGCTAAGGCTTTCTCATCCAGCAGGCCACCACGGGCACGTTCACAAGGAATGCTCCTTGCCTCATTTGCTTTATGGTAAAGTCATTGATGAGGTGGTGGTTATATTCATTGAGATTGCAGTGCAAGGAGACACAGTCGCTCTCATACAGCAAGTCCTGTAGAGTGTAGACCCTCTGCGTGCCCAGGACTGCTCTATCCCATCTTGCAAGTAGGGGTCATAAAATATGACGCTGAATCCAAAGGCCTTGGCTCAAACAGCCACCACTTGCCCAGTACGACCAAAGCCAATGAGGCCCAGTGTCTCCCCGCGGATGCGTGCTGCTCCCAAGGCCACCTCTCAGATCTGCTCTACACTCCATACCTGCATACCCTCCCGCAGTACCTGGTACAGCCCCGTGTTTCTCCAGTATAGGTTGAGAATGTGGCAGATGGTGGAATTGGCTGTCTCTTCCACTGCTACAGACAGGATGTTGCACACAGGGATCCTGAGTTCACCGGCACCCTTGATGTCCATGTTGTCATAGCCACTGCCTATCCGCACGATCACTTGCAGGGCCTTGAACTTCTCCAGGTCCACCCTGGTGAGGGTGATGATGTGGTACATCATGGTGCCCACAGCCTCATTTAACACCTTCTTGTGGCTCTCCTGAGTAGACTGGGCATCACAGAAGGCCACGGTGGCCATGTCCTTCAGGATTGACGTCTCCACTGTGCAGTCGTGGCCGTCCAGCAGCACCAACAGGGGACGGGGGTACAGGGGGCCGTGCATGATCTGGAGGCAGCTACCTTCGCAAATGCTGTCCAAGTGCTGTCTCTTGACTTTGTGATTATCCACAAGGGCCATTCTTTATGGAACTTTGCAGCTCTCAGATTCAAATGGCAAAGCGGTCCTCTAAGAACGTAGGGGAACTCGCAGGAGTCTGCGTGCATCACACCACTATGAATCTTCCACAAGCTCTATAGTTCACACGGTGGACTGTCTGCCTTTTTAAGGAAATACAGCTTCACTGGTTCGAAGCCATTTAAGGTAATGAAACCCTTGTCCCAGGCAACTGGGTCCTCAGTGAAAGGAGCCCACCCTGGAGGTGGTGGCAGCAGCTGTGTGGCACCCCCTCAGCGTGGCGTGAGCTCGGGTGGGTCCTTCACTCCTCGGTCCCTCGCTCCTAGAGCCGACACCAGCTCCTCCAGGCCGCGTCTGAGCCACCTTAAAATCTAGTGTCTCTTTTTATAAAGATAGTAACTCCATCATGAGGGCTCCAGCCTCCTGACCTAATTATTTCCCAAAGACCTCACCTCCGAATACCAATGTAGTTGATTAAGGCTTCAACATACAAATTTTGGTAAGACACAAACACACTCAACTCACAGCACTACTATTTATTGAATTCATGCTATATGCTTGAACTAAGCACTTTAATTATCTCATTTAATCCTCCCAACAACTGTACCAGTAAATAACATTGTCTAACAGATGGAGAAAATTAGTTATAGAATGATTAAGTAACTTTGAAGGTAACAAAGCAAGTAAATACAACCACTGGGATTTTTTTGTTCAATATTTGGATTTTTGTTTTGTACCCCTTGGAATGCTACGTATGTCATTATGGATGTAAATACAGCATATAGGGCAGTTTAATTTAGCCAAAACAATTGAGATTATTTCAATATTAAGAATAAATTAGGGCTCGGCGCCTGTGGCTCAAGCAGCTAAGGCGCCAGCCACATACATCTAAGGTGGCGGGTTCGAATCCCCCGCGGCCCGCCAAACAACAATGATGGCTGCAACCAAAAAATGGCCAGGCATTGTGGCGGGCGCCTGTAGTCCCAGCTACTTGGAAGGCTGAGACAGGAGACTTGCTTGAGCCCAGGAGTTGGAGGTTGCTATGTGCTGTGATACCATGGCACTCTACCCAAGGGGACAGCTTGAGGCTCTGTCTCAAAAAAAAAAAAGAATAAATTAGAAATAACCACTTTTTAACCTTATATGAATGGTATGCACAGTTTAAGTCAATGATAAATACATAGTAAGACTCTAAATAAAATGTTCATAACAAAAGATTTCCTCTTAAATGACAGTATTCTTTTATATTTCTATTCCTCACATAAATAGGTTTTTTAGCACTCATTCTTCATTGCTTCTTAAAAGATCTAGCATCATAACCAGATATTATTATTTTTATTGAGTCTTTAAGTCTTTAAGTTGAAAATACGAAGTCTGTTTTCATGGGGTGTCCTTTGGCAGGGTACAAGTGTGCATCTTAGTCTGTTTTATGTTGCTATTACATAAAGGGATAAATTGAAACTAGAATTTTTTTTCTTCATAAAGGAATAATTGAGACTGGATTTTTTTTTTCTTATTACTCATTTTTTTAAATTGACACATAATTGTATATATTTATGCTATAGAGTTGTATTTCAATATGTGAACATAGAATGTGTAATGATCAAATCACGTAATTAGCAAATCTATCACATTTATCATTGGGTTGGGAACATTCAAAGTTCTCTCTTCTAGGTATTTAAAAATATGCAGTAAATTATTGTTACCTGTAGTATACAACACTAGAACTTATTCTTTTTATCTACCTGTATTTTTTTAATCTTAACCAACTTTTCCATATTCTTTCCTCCCTCCTGTCCTTCTTAGCCTCTAATAACCACAGTCTCTACTTCTGTGAGCTCAACTCTCTGAGCTCCTACATATGAGTGAGGATCATGAAATTTTTATCTTTCTGTGCCTGGCTTATTCTACTTATCATTAATATCCTCCAGACATATCATGTTGCCATTAATGATAGGATCTCATCCTTTTTTAATGGCTGAATAGTATTCCATTTATCTTTATTCATCTGTTAGTGGACACTTAGGTTGATTCCATAACTTGGTTATTGTAGATAGTGCTGCAGTAATGCTGGGAGTCCAGATAGCTCTTTGATATGCTGATTTTCTTTCCTTTAATGGAATTGCTGGATAAATACTTAGTGGAATTATTGCTGGATCATGTAGTAGTTGTATTTTTCGTTTTTGAGAAGCTTCATACTGTTGATTATAATGGCTGTACTAATTTCCGTTCCCACCAGTGGTGTGTAAGTGTTCTCTTTTCACCACATCCTTGCCAGCGTTTGTTATTTTTGACTTTTTGATAGTAGCCATTCTAATTTTAGTGTTTTTAGCAATGTAGGTTAAGATGATATCTCATTGTAGTTTTTTTGAAGCTGGATATTTATAAAGAAAAAAAGTTTCTTTGACTCATGATTCTGATGGCTGGAAAGTTCAAGATTAGGTATCTGCATCTGATGAGGGCCTCAGGCTGCTTCCGCTCCAGGCAGAAGGCAAAGGGAACCAATATGTGCAGAAATCTCCCGGTGCGAGAGAAGGAAAAAGGGAGGGAGTGCTACGCTCTTCTTAACAACCAGCTCTTTCTGGGAACTAATAGTGAGAACTCACCCCTAATGGAGGGCATTTATCTATTTAGGAGGGTTCTGCCTTCATGACCCAAACACCTCCCATTAGGTTGACCCACCCCCAGCACTGGGGATCAAATTTCAACATGACACTGCAGGAGACAAACATCCAGATTATAGCAGTGCCTATGGGTGGAGGTGTCTGTAATTAATTTTGATTTCAATTTTCTATTTATTCCAATATTTATTCACTATGCACATATACAGACAGAGAAAGCCAAGGAGAGGGAGAAAGAGGGAGTTTAGTCTAGTGGGAAGAGGCGATAATCAGCATTATCACAGGCATGTAGTTTAGATTGGTCAAAGGAAGTAGAAGGGACAGGAATTACCGATGTGGTGACTTTTGAGGATAAGAAGGAGAGTACCAATATGAGTAAAGAGTGGGGAAGAACTTTGTTTGCAGAAGGAACTACATGTTCAAGGTTCTCAGGAAATGAAGAACTTGGCATGTCTGAGGCAACTGAAAGAAGGCCTGTGTGGCTGGAATGTGGTGAGTCTGAAGAAGTTAGCAGGAACCAGATCTCAAAGGACGTCGTGGGAACAAAAGCACAGCAGACGTTGAACAACTGGGAATGGGGGTACTGACCCTATCTGCAGTCCAAAATCCAAGTATTGCTTTTGATCCCCTAAAACTTAACTATTAATAGTATACTATTGGACTGAAGCCTTACCAATGCATAAACAGTCAGTTAACATGTTTTGAACTTACGTGCATCATGTACTGTATTCTTATGATTAAGTAAACTAGAGAAAAGAATGTCATTAAGAAAATTCTATGAAAAGGAAATCAATTGATTACTTATTAAATGTGAGTAGATCATCATTGTCACCACGCTGATTAGGCTGAGGAGGAGGAAAGCTTGAGCTTGCTGTCTCGGGCTGGTAGAGGTAGAAGGGGAGTCTGGGGAGACATGACTAGTGTTTTATTATTTTTTGTTTTGTTTTCAGAAGTAGGGTCTTGTTCTGTCACCCAGGCTGGAATGCAGTGGCATGATCAGAGCTCACCACAACCTTCAACACCTGGGCTCAAGCCATCCTGTTGCCTCAACCTCCTGAGTAGCTGGGTCTTCAGTCATACCTCCATACATGACTAAATTTTTTTTTTTGTTTTGATAGAGACAGAATCTTGCTATGTTGCCCAGGGTGGTCTTGAACTCCTGACTGCAAGTGATTCTCCTGCCTCGGCCTCCCAATGTGCTGGAATAATAAGGCATAAGCCACTGCAGCTGGCCTTCAGTCTCACTTTAATGAAAAAAAAACTTATATGTAAATGGACCCATGTACTTCAAACCCATGTTGTTTAAGGGTCACCTATAGTATCTTTTTTCTTATCTATTGTGCAGTTAGGCTGAGACCCCTAAAACAAAAGACAGGTTAACAGAAAAGCATACAAATTCATTTAATACAAGTTTGATGTGACATGGAGCCTTCACAAGTACAGACCCATAGAACAGAGAAATGTGTGTATTTATTTTTGTTAACTCTGATGAAGACTCAACAGTCATGGAGAAATATGATTAGTTGACAGAAGGGTGTGATCTAATGAAACTGTGGGGGGCGGGGCCTAACAATGCCTGTTTCTTCAGATTGTTCACTTTAGGGATAGGAGCATCACTTTCCTCCAGGGATAGGGAGGGTATTTCTCTCATGAGGGTCAGTATCACCGACTTTAGGGGAAGCTCAGAGAATTCTTTTGTGGACTTCTTTAAGGGAAAGAGGTGGAAGGTCAAAGTGGCCTTCCTGACTCTGCTGTTTTCTCAGATGCCAAGGTGCCATGTTGGAAGTCGTGTGTCCCAAACCCCATCAGCCCTATGGGGGTTTATAAAGAGTTTGGATTTCATTTTGATTACAGTGATTGATTTCATTTTGAAGCCCACAAAGGATTTTTAAGTAGCATATGATGGGGTAACATTTGATTTATAATTTTGAAAGATCAATGGCTACTAGGTATGGGGCAGATAGATTGAAGAAGGAGAAAGACCTGTTGGAAGGTATTAAAGGATTAGGATGAACACACTAGTGATGGTGAGAGGTACAATGGACCCAAGAGGCATTTTATAGGCAGAATTGACAAGATTGGCGATAATTAGATAGTAGGTTAACTTTGTCAGCTTCACATAATGGGAAGATTGAACTCTGTCCATTGGATGTGGCAACACTTAAGTCATTAGTGACTGAGAAGAGCAGCTTCTTGGAGTGAAGGGGTATAGGGAAGTAATTTCTTTTCCTCACCCATTGCAAGGTTTGTGACTAAGGCATCTATAACAGAAGACAGAATAACAAGAGAAGATCATTAAGATTTATTTAAGTTTTATATGACATGGGAGCCTTCAAAAATGAAGAGCCAAAGAATTGTATTTTTATGGATAGTCATGCAGAAATGTGATTAGACCAAGGGAGTGTGATATAATGGTACTAAACAGGAGGGAACTCGAAAGTCTTCTTTGTTTGAATTCTTCTTGATGTCTCTTTGTCTTCAGAGACGGGTCCCTGGAGTGACAGTCTTATGACTTCTTTCAGGGGAAGATCAGCTAGATTTTATGACACGGTTTAGAGGGAAGGGGTCGGGAGAACTTCCTGCTGCTGTTGTTTTCTCAAATGCAAAGGCACCATACTTTGGGGTAGCATGTCCTGAACCCCATCAGGGGACATCATCCATATTGTACATATTGATTGGGCTAAATGTAGGGACCCGCCCAAATAGAACCGTCCTGCCCAGGAAGGAATGTTGCTCCAATCCCTACCCCTCCCACCCCCCAGCAACTCTTATATTCCCACCCGCCTTAACCTCTCATTTTTGGTCCTTGACCTCTTACATATGTTATTGTTAATCCTCACAACAGCCTGTATTGCTGTTATTCCCGTTTTAATGAATTGGAGAGTTTTTAATTACAAATCAAAAGATTTATTCATAACTTTCTTTTCTGAATTTACTCAAAAGCAGTCCCGTCCCCCCAAAATAAGACCCCTTTCTACAGATTCCATCTAGTATGACTTCTCAGATACCTAAGGTTTTGCTACATTCATCATAATGGTATTTTCCTCCTAGGATAATTCTCTAATAGGTTTGAAATATTGCAGAAAGTCGCCCTTGACTTACAGAGTTGCTTTTTCTCCTAAAAGAGTATTGTAAAATGTAATAAGTATTGCATCATAAAAGTATTCCCCAATTACTGTGTTTTTTATCACTCTGCTTACATATGAATTCTCTGTTGTCTATTAAATGGGAGAAAGCCAGTGTTGGAGAAATTTTAATTAACTTCTCAAAATTATCCAGCTAGTAAGTGGTAAAGCAGGTATTTGAACATGATCATCTTGACTTCAGAGCCTGTGCTCTTTCTACTGTATAATTTAGTCTGTGTAATGCTGGCTAAGTGTGGTGGTTCATGCCTGTAAATCCTAGCACTCTGAGAAGCCGAGGCAGGAGGATTGCTTGAGCTCAGGAGTTCAAGACCAGCCTGAGCAAGAGTGAGACCCTGTCTCTATTAAAAATAGAAAAATTAACCAGGCATGGTTAACTACGCACACCTGTAGTCCCAGCTAATTTGGAAGCTGAAGTAGGAGGATCACTTGAGCCCAAGAGTTTGAGGTTGCTGTGAACCATGACGCCACGCACTCTCCAGAGGGTGACAGAGTGAAACTCTGTCTCAGGAAGGAAAAAAAAAAAAAAAGAATAGTGCTTGTCGAGGACTCTGTATTTCTCCTCTGAGTGCTTGAGTGCTTCATATACTAAACACTTCACAGTGTATGCTAGAGAGGAGCTACATGGCATAGGAGAATTTGGGGTTTTAACAGTTTATTAAGGAATAATTTACAAACCATTGTAAGTGTACAATTCAATGATTTTTAGTAAATTTAAAGAGATGTGCAACCATCACCACAATCCAGTTTTAGATCATTTCCATCACCTCAAAAAGATCCCTTTCTGTTCAATTACAGTCAGCTGAGCTCCTAACCCCATCTCCAGACAACTGTAATCAGCTTTGTCTCTGTTGATTTGCTTTTTCTGGACCTTTCGTTTAAATGGAACCATACGTTACATGTCTTTTGTTTTTGCCTTCTTTCAGTTAGCATAATATTTTGGAGGTTTATCCATAGGATAGCAGGTACCAGAACTTCATGCTTTTTTATTGCTGAATGATACGCTGTTGTATTAATATGCTACCTTTTGTTTATCTGTTACCACAATTGAGGGGCATTTAGGTTGTTGTCAGTTTGGGACTGTGAAGAATAGTCCTACCGTGTAAACATTCCTGTGCACGTCTGTTGTGAGTGCATGTTTTCATTTCTCTTGGGTTGGTACCTAGGAGTGGAATTGAAGAAATAAAGGAACTTTTTAAAGAAATGATCAAACTGTTTTCCGGAGTGGCTTTGCCATTTTCCATTCCCACTGGCAATGTATTAAGGTTCTAATAATTCTCCATCCTCACTAACACTTACTATTGTCTGTCTTTCTTAATATCGCCATTGCAGTGGAGGTGGTGTGGTATGTTGTATGACTTTGATTTGAACTTCTCTAATAATGAATGATGTTGAACATTGTTTCATGTATTTATTAGCCATTTGTGGGTCTTCTTTGGTAGAACAACTATTGAAATATTTTGGCCATTTAAAAATTTTTTTGTTTGTTTGTTTTAGGATGTAAGAGTTTATGTTACTTTAGAGAGAGGAAAGAAAGTGGGGGAAGAGATAAGAGAGAGAGAAGAGAACAGGGAGTGAAAGAAGGAAAGATGGGTGGGAGAGAGCAAAGGAGGGAGAGAATGGCATGAGATCCCAAAGAAAGAAAGGAAGAATGCCAGCCTTTCGTCCATTTTTTAAATTGGGCTGTCTTTTTGAGTTGGAAGAGTTCCTGTATATTTGGGGTACAAATTCCTTGTCAAATATATTATTTGCAGTGTTTTCTCCTAGGTTGTGGATTTTCTTTTTCTCAAAAGTATATTTTGAAGTGCAGAAGTTTTTAATTTTGATGAAGTCTATTTTATCATTTTCTTTTTTAATGAACTGTGCTTTTGCCACCATATTCAAGAAATGTTTGCCTTGAAGATCTGCTTACTTTAGAAGTTTCAAATCAAGGTTGGGTTTCACGTAATTAGGGGGGAGGCTCATAAAATTATTCTATGAGGAAGTGATGCTTAGCTGAGATCCCAACACTGAGCAGGAGCTTTGGGGAGGGAAGAGATTCCAGCTAGAGGAAGGAGCATGTGCTGTGGGATTGTGTGTCCAGTTTGAAGAGCTGGAAGCAGGTCAGGAGGCCGGCTGGAGTGGAGTAAGTGTGCCTGTGGGGCCTGGTGGGACTGCAGCGGCCCTGCCTGGCAGTAGGCTCGGGGAGGGGTTTTGAGGAGAGAGGGAGACAAGATCAGATTTGCTTTTCAGAAAATATCATTCTGGCTGCTGTCTGGAAAGTAGATTGGAAGAGGGCCAGTGTTGGATTGGCCAGTTTAGGAGGCTGATGACCAGTTAGTGAGAGATGGTGGCATCTTAGACGCAGAGGAATTGAGCAAACAGAAAATACTAGGGCCATTAGAGAGCCTACCTGCCGTGGATTCTGCATGTCACGCTTCCCAGCCAGGAGATGAGTCTAAGGGCGATTCTGCTAGTTTTTGTGTTTCCAGCCCTTTTGCCCTGCACGTAACTCTTTTGGTTCTGTTCATTGAGCCTTCCTTACCAGGAGAGTTAGCCTAAACATCTTCAGTGTTTTTTTCTTCCTTCACAAAACTTTGAGGAAAAAAATTGAAAGCAAGTTACTTATCCTTCCATATGTCCATTTCATTTTACATTGTAATGTAAGTGCTTACTGTATGCCAAGCACTCTGCAATATATGTATGTGGGGAGGAACAATGATTTTTGCTGTCTGGAAGCCAAGGTGGGTGGATTGCTTGAGCTCAGGTATTTGAGAATAGCCTGAGCAAGAGCAAGACCCCATCTCTACTAAAAACAGAAAAACTAACTGGGCATTGTGGCAGGTGCCTGTAGTCCCAGTTACTCGGGACTATACATTACAGCCACCACACCTGGCCATTTATTCAGATTTCATAGGGTATTGGGGAGTGAGCATGGAATTGGAGAAGAATCATTACAGCCAGAAAAGTAATTTTTTTTTTTTTTTGGAGACAGAGTCTTACTTTGTCATCCTTAGTAGAGTGCCTTGGCGTCATAGCTCACGATTTTTTTTTTTACTCTAACATTATTTTTACTTGAGACAGACCCTTGTAGTAAAGACCAGGTTAACAAGAGGAAATAACAAGAAGTATAATAACAGGTAGACCTTCTTCCTGTATGTAATACAGCGGGGATACTGAGGGAAGTCTAAAAGTGCAAAATCTCTGAGAGTAAAATCTCGAAGGGATAGTTTAAATCCTGTACCATCGTTTGCTGAAACGAAGAAGGGTGTCAGGGTAACCATGTTTATGAGGAGGTGACAGAGAGGCGGAAGTGCAGAGCAAGGTTTATCAGATTTCTTTTTTCCTGAGATATTGTCTCACTCTGTCACCCAGGCTAGAGTTCAGCGGCATCTGCCTAGCTCACAGCAACCTCATACTCCTGGGCTTAATCCCCCTGCCTCAGCCTCCCGAGTAGCTAGGTCTACAGGTGCCTGCCACAATACCCTACTGATTTTTCTTTTCTTTTCAATTTTAGTAGCGAGGAAGTCTTCTTGCTCATGCTGGTCTTAAACTCCTGAGCTCAAGGGAATCATCTTGCTTCTGCCTCCCAGAATACTAGGATTATAGGCATGAGCCACCACACCTGGCCATATATTCAGATTTCATAGGGTATCGGGAAGTGAACATGGACTTGGAGAAGAATCATTACAGCCAGAAAAAAATATATATATACATATATTTTATTTTGAGACAAAGTCTTACTTTGTTGCCCTCAGTAGAGTGCCTAGTATCATAGCTCAGAGCAACCTCAAACTCTTGGGCTCAAGCAATTCTCTTGCCTCAGCCTTCCAAGTAGCTGAAACTACAGGCACCTGCCACAACACCCAGCTATTTTCAAGACAAGATCTTGCTCCAGCTCTGGCTGATCTCGAGCCCATGAGCTCAGGCAATCTACCTGCCTCGACCTCCAAAGTGCTGGGATTGCAGGCATGAGCCACCATGCTCGGCCCAGAAAAATAATTTTCCCTCTACTCTTCTAATTTCTCAGCTGGGGCAACAAAAGACAGATTAACAAGAGAGAAGCACAGCTGGGCCCCTGTGGCTCAAGTGGCTAAGGCACCAGCCACATACACCTAAGGTGGTGGGTTCGAATCCAGCTGGGGCCTGCCAAACAACAATGATAGCTGCAACCAAAAAATAGCTGGGCGTTGTGGTGGGTGCCTGTGGTCCCAGCTACTTGGGAGGCTGAGGCAGAAGACTCACTTGAGCCCAGGAGTTGGAGGGTGCTGTGAGCTGTGATGCCACAGTACTCTACCCACGGGGACAGCTTGAGACTCTGTCTCAAAAAAAAAAAAATAAAATAAAAAATAAAAAAAAACCTGAGAGAAGCAAACGGAAGTTTATTAATGTATAATATCTAACAGGGATACTCAGGGAGAAATGAGTAACTCTGAAAGAGGTGGCTTAGACTTTCAAATGGCATCCTCACGTAAAGCAAAGAAAGAAAGGGTATTGGGAGGAAAGTTATAGGAAACAATAATTTGTTTCTGTTGACCAGGAAAATTCAGTAAATGAGCAATTCTAGTATCTTTCCCATTGATCAGAGTCTGCTGATTGAGTCCCACTCTCCTCTTTCTGCTGCAGAGAGGGAGACCCCTTGCAATTGGAGATTTTCTTTATAGTTAGATTTTTCTTACAAACAAGTAACTTTTACTTTGTTTCCAGAGCTGCTTCTGTGGCTGCTGTTTCTTCAGATATTCTTGTATCAAAAAAGCACATTTAAGTGGCATATCCAGATCTCCTAAAGTCCTGTTTTGGGGTGGCATGTCCTGAGCCCCATCACATAAAAGATGAGGTCCCTTTGTTGCGGGAAGGAAAATCTTTGGGTACAGGTGGCTCAAAGTCCTGACTCAGAGTCTAAAATTGACCTGTCTGTTCTTTTAATTCAAGGAAGCTGTCAAGGAAAATGTAACTGAGTCTGGTCAATAGAGAGAAAAATGCAAGTGACACCAACTGTGAGCTCTAATCCACTCAGTCACAAACGATAATTGTATTCAGGGACTGTAGTACCTATTTTAACTGTGAGCTTTTATTTTCATTCTGAAATACAAAATGTGAAAGCACATTTTCTATGATTTTCCCAGAGTGTCCTTCAATTGACTTAGCAAATTAATAGAAACAAATTACTGTTTCTCAAAAGAATTACAATAGATCTAATTCATTTTATCTTTTAAAATAACATAGAAGGGACTGGGATTAAGCTAATGGTGAGAAGTATCTTGCTCAGAAAACTAAAATATATTATTTTTACTAATGTTCTTTTCATTCTATATTGGCAATTGATACATGGGAAAGTATTCCTTTTTATCAGTTTTCTGACGTGTACAGAGAAAGTCAAAGATTTCTCTTGACTTAAATTATAAAGAGTCAAATGAAATGCTGTTTAAAAATAATAGAACATGGGCAGCACCTGTGGCTCCGTGAGTAGGGTGCTGGGCCCCATATACCAAGGGTGGCAGGTTCAAACCTGGTCCTGGCCAAACTGCAACAACAACAAAAAATAGCCGGGCGTTGTGGCAGGTGCCTGTAGTCCCAGCTATTCGGGAGGCTGAGGCAAGAGAATCACATAAGCCCAAGAGCTGGAGGTTGCTGTGAGCTGTGATACCACAGCACTGTACTGAGGGTGACAAAGTGAGACTCTGTCCCCCAAATAAATAAATAAATAAATAAAACATGATACTGAAATCCCTTTGCTTTATCATTTTAAATTTTTAATTGGTAAATGTAGGATCTTTTCAACTCTCAAAGTTAAGAGATTGTAGTTAAGCTAGAAATTATCTATCTTGTGTGCATCCTCATGTAAGGGAGGGAAAATATCTGTGACCCCTGAAACAAGAGACAAATGAACCAGAGACAAAACAGTCTGATGACGGGGGTTTTATAAGAAAATTTAAGAAATGAGACTGGGCGCGGTGGCTCACGCTTGTAATCCTAGTACTCTCATAGGCCGAGGTGGGTGGATTGCCTGAGCTCAGGAGTTGGAGAACAGTCTGAGCAAGAGTGAGACCCCCATCTCTAAATATTAGCCAGATGCGGTGGCGGGTGCCTATAGTCCCAGCTGCTTGGAAGGCTGAGGCAAGAGGATCATTTGAGCCCAAAAGTTTGAGGTTGCTGTGAGCTATAACTCTATAGCATTCTACTCAGGGCGACAGAGTGAGACTCTGTCTCAAATTTAAAAAAAAAAAAAAAGGAAGGAAGAAAATTTAAGAAACGGTAAAGCTGACTGGGTGCAGTGGTTCTTGCCCGTTATCCTAGCACTTTGGGAGGCCTAGGCCGGAGGATCTCTTGAGCTCAGGAGTTTAAGACCAGCAAGCAAGAGTGAGACCCCATCTCTACTAAAAATAGGAAAGTTACCCGGGCATGCTTATGCATACCTGTAGTCCCAGCTACTTGGGAGGCTGACGCTGGAAGATTGCTTGATTGCTAGAACTCAGGAGCTAGGCTAATGCCACAGCACTCTAGCCTGGTGACAAAGTGAGACTCTGTCTTTATTTACTTTGTTTGAGACAGAGTCTTACTATATCACCCTTGGTAAAGTGCTGTAGCATACAGCTAATAGCAGCCTCAAATTCTTGGGCTTAAGCGTGATTCTCTTGCCTCAGCCTCCTAAGTAACTGGGACTACAGGTGTCCACCACAATACCCAGCTTTTTTTTTTTTTGTCATTGTTGTTTTGGCAGGCCTAGGCTGGGTTCGAACCCGCCAGCTCCAGTGTATGTGGCTGGCGCCCTAGCTGCTGAGCTATAGGTGCTGAGCCAAGTCTCTGTCTTATTTTTTTAAAGCCCAGGTGCAGTGGCTCATGCCTGTACTTGGGAGGCAAGTACAGGGAGTAGCCATCCCAGCACTTGGGAGGCCAAGGAAAGTAGATTGCTTGAGCTCAGGAGTTCAAGACCAGTCTGAGTGAGAGCGAGACCCCCGGCTCTTAAAAAAAAAAAAAAATAGCAGGACATTGTGGCAGGTGACTTAGTCTCAGCTACTTGGGAGGTTGAGGCAAGATAATCACTTAAGCCCAAGAATTTGAGGTTGCTGTGCACTGCACTCTACTGAGGGCAGCAAAGTGAGACTCTGTCCCCCAACAAAAAGAAAAGAAAAGAAATGGCAAAGCTAAGTGAAGCAAAAAGACAAAGTTTACAAAACTCACTGTTACTAAGAGGATTGCTGTGAATTGCTTTGCACATGAAGAAAGGAATGATTCCTCTGCCTGTGAAGAAAGATAGATGAAGGACCTTAGAAGGCCCAGTGGGGTTCATGCCAGGATGCTAATCAAGTTGCCTATCATCTTTCTGGAATACTGTGTAGTTTTATCTTATCTGAATTTAAAACAGAATATCTATCTTATATGGTACCATCTTGTGTAATATGAAGCTTATATATAGTTTTTGTTGTTGTTGCAGTTTGGCTGGGTCCAGGTTTGAACCCACCACCCTGGTATATGGGGCCAGCGCCCCATTCACTGAGCCACAGGTGCCTTCTGAAGCTTATATTTTAAAGTGTTTAAAAACCTCATATCTTTATCCAAGACCTTGTTTATATGTTAACATATTTTTTTTTTTTTGAGACAGAGTCTCACTGTGTCCCCCTCAGTAGAGTGCTGTGGCATCACAACTCATAGCAACTTCGAACTCTTGGGCTTAGGTGATTCTCTTGCCTCAGCCTCTCAAGTAGCTGGGACTACAGACGCCTACCACAACTCCCAGCTATTTTGTTGTTGTTGCAGTTATCATTGTTGTTTAGCTGGCCAGGGTTGGGTTCAAACCCACCAACCTTGGTGTATGTGGCTGGCACCCTACCTACTGAGCCATGGGCGCCACCCATGTTAACATATGTTTAAGACATATAAATATATCTGGGCAACATTCTTGATACTTTACAAAGCATCTCGTAAAGTAAATTTGACTTGTTTTACTTGATTTTCAGGCAACCCTTTTTCATTATTTTTTTTTGTTGCTGTTTTTAGTTAGGCCCAAGCCAGGTTCAAACCTGCCAGCCCCAGTGCACAGGGCCAGGGTTCTAACCATTGAGCTATAAGCGCCCAGCCCCTTTTTTGTAAGTTGACAAGAGTGGTTGTTGTCATTGTTTGGTGCCCCCCCATCATTTATGATTGGATACAGAAAGCCTAAGTGATTCTGTTTGACTTAGACTAAACTTTTTTCTCACGTGGGTGTTTCTTGAATCTTGTGCCATTTTACTCTTGTAATTAATCATTGATTCACTCATTTCACAATCACTTTTGAGTTCCTAAAACAGTGGAAGACCACAGACTACTTCAAGAAAATAACTTACTTCTTCATTTTAAAGATTTGCGATATATTATTTGGAGAATTCATGAAAGAGACACTGTTGCATCATAGTATTCAAAACACTATGGTTCTTATTTTAGGAATGTTAGTTAAGTTTATAAGTTACACTGTTCTCCAAATTACTCCTATTTTCCAAATAGGCTTCTTATATGTGAACTGCTGTCATTTTAATTTGGTGCGTGTAAGGGAATTCCCTTGATCTCTTGAACTTGTTGGACCTTTCATCAAAGGGATACAGGCTGTGTGCTGTTCTTAATAAACTCAGCGTATGCCCGCCTCTCTGCCTACTTGCAGTTGTCAACCTTAAGGAAAGGTTCATATTTACAGTTATTTTGTGAGTATGACTTTGGGAATACATTTCACAGACTGTATTTTGTTGATCATTTGGGTGTGATTTATTATTTTTGGAATGCTATCTTTAATGTGTTACAAGTTTCTTGACAACTTTACCATAGACGTTGGGCCCTGGTTCTTTTGTACTGAAATGACTCTTATGAAGTGCAGGTGTTTTTGGATTCGTCTGCACTTACATATGACGTTATTGTCCATTGCCTGTCCCTGAACGCCTGTTGTAGTCACTTCCTGCTCCCACTTTTAGCCGTTGTGATTATCCATGTTTGTGTTCAGCTCGTATAATGGCATGCTCGAGTTTCCTGTCAGCTGTGCTGCTGTTTCTGTTTTGCATTGCTGCACCTCAACATCTGTCCTGCTGTGACTGCCTGCTGCAACTTTGGGGTCAATTGAATGCACTGTGGATGCACTGTGAGGCTGGTGCCCCTCTGCTCCTGCCCTGTGGCATTTCCTGTGTGGTCTCTGATTTGTGGTGGTTGTCAATACCCTCACCAGACTTGCTGAGCATCACTCTGCGGCAGTTACTGAGGCTGCCAAGTGAAAGACAGTGTTGGTCTGCCCTCAAGGATCCTAGCATCTTGTGGAAGTAGGGAAGGCCAGGCCTGTGTTTGCAGTGCAGAGCACGGTAGGAAGAGACCCTGGATCGCTTTGGTTTTTTCAGAAAAGGGAGCAGTCGACCTGAGACATGGAGGACGAGTGGAAGCTTACTTAGTGTGAGCGACAAGCAGATGCAGTTACAAAGCCAGGGCATGGTTTCTTTGGAAGATCTAGGGTGTCTGCTGTGTGCTGGTCAGGTCTACCCAGGAAAGCAGCTGTATAGGGATACTTCCTGAAGAGTGGCTCCGTTTCTCAGCTGTTCTCATAAAAAGTCTTCATTGCCCATAATGTAGTAGAGGAGCCAGGAGAAAACGGGAAGAGCAGAGGGTAAAGTAATCTCTGAACGCTGTTTTGAATAAGGAATAGTGCATCTCTGACATTTCATACCTGTCTGTTTCTCATCCCTCTGCCTGCAGGGTGCTGACACCTTCTTGGTGGCGGAAAGCCCTGCCGTGGCCCCTGCTGGGCTGTCTTGTTTCCCTCCATCCCTGCTCCTGGCTTTGTATCCTCTCTCTCTGCTCACTTCTCAGGGTGTCTGCACAGCAGTCAGTCTTAGAGAAGTGTTGGGGAGAAGCAGGCCTGGTGTACTGTTCCCATTAAGTGTTGAATGTTAGGGTTTCCTCAGACCCCCAATTACAGTATTCTGCTTGCTGAAAAGGGATGCATTAAAACACATAAGCCTCTAATTGGTGAAATTTCAAGAAGTATTACAAAGAGAGGTGAGGAACTTTGGACTGCTCAACAGGCTGCCCCCACTCTGACATTCCCCTGCTCACCCCCTCCCCCTCTGGCGTCTTCCTCTGCTGTGAGCTCAGGATGTACTCACTGGCCGTCTTCTGTTGTCCCTGCTGTCTCTTGTGCCAGCAGCCTACCTGGGAAGGACAGGATCCAGCCCTCATCCCCCTCATTAGCTGGAAAGAGGGAAGGGACCAAGGCAACCACTCATAATACTAATTTATTCATAAGTCACTATTCATAAGCCTTCAACAGCTTGTAACTGAAAGTGATAAATCCCCATTTTTAAAATATTTTCTGGAAATAATGAGGTTTCCAACAGATATGATCAGCTTTCAAGCATGCTGAGATTTGACTGTCACTGAATCTTCTTAGAGGCAGAATATTTCCAGCTGGTGGCAAGAGGACATTTATAACGAAAGGCCTTTAAACCCCAAGGCAAGTTGAGCTTCGTATCCTATGTGATAAATATTTTGCATCACAAAATATTCTGTTCAAAATGTGTATAAATGTGGGAAGTCAAATTCAAAGCTATTTAAAGTGCTACTGAATTCATAATAGATTTTTGTTGCCGGATACTTTCTCAGTGAATTGCCAGAAAAAGTATACCCACTCTTAAACTTGAAAAGGTTTGAAACCCATTGTCCTATGTTGTAACTTTTGAACTATTTAATTTGAAATCAAGGCAGCGTGAGTGAAAACATCTCTAAAGGTGGTTGCTTTGAATGTTTATACATGTTCTCCAGTGATATTTTAAGTCTAAAGAAGTCTGAATTATCCTAGTTAATGTTGAGAATCTTTACACCAATGTGACACCTAACCACCATCGTGACTTTGTGGAATCCCACCTGGTGAACTCTAGGGAACTGCAGGTGTCACTATGAGACGCTGTCCCTTTGGGCAGGAGCAGTTCTTAAAGTAGATGTGACCCCCCTGGTGTAAAGTGTAGGACATCTGGAGGCAGGAGCCACTGCCAAAAAGATTAGAAGTGATTCCTCCCCGTAGCTTTATTCCTTAAGCTTTAAAGACTTTTGGATTCTAAAGTGTCCTATTAAGAAGATGCAAGTGTCCCTGGGAGAACTAGACCTAAAAATACTGGAGAGTATTTGCTCTGAAGAGTTGAAAGGATCCTGTATTATTAAAACTTTTCACAGGGGTTGGGCTTGGTCAACAGCTAGCTGAGTATGGAAAAAAGATAATGCAACCCAGTGAGGACAGGAAAATGAGCACCGAGAGAGGAGGCTCAGGGTTACCATGGGGTCTAGAGGGAGCAAGGAAGCCTGGCGAGAAGGGCACCACATCCACTGTGCTTGCTAACCCGTCCAGCCTGCCCTTTGAAGTTCCTTTTAAAAAAAAAGAAGAAGAAGGCTCAGCGCCTGTAGCACAGTGATTGCGCTGAGGCTGACAGGTTTGAACCCAGCCTGGGCCAGCTAAACAACAATGACAACGGCAACAAAAAAGTAGCTGGGCGTTGTAGCTGGCTCCTGTAGTCCCAGCTACTTGGGAGTCTGGGGCAAGAGAATCACTTGAGCCCAGGAGTTTGAGGTTGCTGTGAGCTGTGACGCTACAGCACTCCAAGGAGGGCTACATAGTAAGACTCTGTCTCAGAAAACAAAACAAAACACACACACACAAAAATCAGCTTTGTTTCTCATATAGAAATGCTCAAATCATACAGCCTCAAATCTTCCTAAGTGTGGTGGTGTACGCTGTTGCATTTTGTAATTTTTTTTTTTTTTTTTGAGACAGAGCCTCAAGCTGTCGCCCTGGGTAGAGTGCTGTGCCATCACAGCTCACAGCAACCTCCAACTCCTGGGCTCAAGCGATACTCTTGCCTCCGCCTCCCAAGTAGCTGGGACACCAAGCGCCTGCCACAGTGCCCTATTTTTTGGTTGCAACCATTATTGTTGTTTGGTGGGCTGGGCTGGATTCAAACCCGCCAGCTCAGGTGTATGTGGGAGGGCCCTTGGCTGCTTGAACCACAGGCGCCGAGCCTTATTTCCCCATTCTGATAGTGAGGGGTTGCTGTCAAAATTAGTTTTATATTTGTTAAATGGTTGCTTATTTTTGAATGAATATGATATGAAAATATAAATCTATAATGATTCATTAAAATTGCAATCTTATATCTTAAATATTTTTCTCTCATGACTAAATAAAACAAAAGCCCAAATTGGAGGCTTAAATGTTATGCCTAATCACTTATTCAGCAGGTTTTCTGGTTTTGTTTTTTAAATTAGCGTTGCCTAGTGTTTAGATCCGTGGGTGCCTGGAGCTCAATGCTTAGAGCACCGGCCATGTGCCTTGTGCCTAGATGTACTGATAAATGATTGCTTTTTTTCTTTTATCGCCCCCTCTGTCCCCAGATCTCTTTATACAGATGTGTTAATTTAGTTTACAGATATTTCTCAAGATTCTTTCATAAAATAGTAGTTAATCAAAATTGCTATTACCATAGAAATGGTACTTACCTTCTTGAGAAAATTCCATCTGTGCTGCTTACACTGAAATCAAAATGTAAGGCACAAGGAGATGTCTTTGGTTTTTGTATCCTGTGTTATTGGCAAAAAAGTCATTCCATCCTTCCAAATGTTATAAAATGGAAGAGCTGTGTTTTATTTATTTTTTGTTTCCGAAGTTTAAAGATTAAGAATAAAGAATATTGACCTGAAACCTGGGTATGATCTGTCTTAACACATAAATGGAGTATGTTGAATGGTAGAGAGCTCTTCTAAAACTTTTTTTGGGCAGTTTCTGGCCGGGGCTGGGTTTGAACCTGCCACCTCCAGCATATGGGCTGGTGCCTTACACCTTTGAGCCACAGGCATCGCCCTCTTCTAAAACTTTTTCATGTGTGAAGTATTTACATTGAACAATAAGCATACCAGGTTATCAAGGTTGGGAAGTGTCAGGTTAATTCAAACTTTTTGTGCCTTGATATTTATCATTTAGTCTATCAAAGATGACCAATTTTCAAAGCGGTACAATGTATTATAAAATTTTTTGATAATTGAAAAAGCTCTTAAAATCCTTGAATGCCTTAGTGTATCATTGTGCTTAGTTATATTGATGAAGCTCGAAAGTGTTAACAGAAGTTTCTAATTGTAAAAATTGTGGCTAACCCTAAATATTACATCTCCTTAGCATCTGTTGCCGTTATCCTCTTTCTCATATCCCACTTTGGATGTATATATACTTTTTCGTCATTAAAAATTTTTTATTTGCCAGAGTTTTGTCTATTAAAACTTAAATACAAATAAAAATATTGTGTATTACATGAATGTCTAAGTGGAGACGGTTTGAAACCTCTATACTGTCCCTGAAAAAGGAGCGAATCAGAACCCACCTTTATTATATGTAGAGTTCAGGAGGAAGCACAGATCTAGTCATAAGGGGTTTTGCCTCTGGCCGTAGGGAAGCCTGCAAGCTTGGTAGGGGACTGGTGAGGATTCCACAGAAGGTTAGACTGCTGAGGAGGGGGTTACTGTCATTGTCATGATGCCAACGGGGATGCTTATTTATGATCATGCATTTTGCTTGCTGCAGGAGCTTTTCCTTTTTGGATAATTTCATAAATATTTTAAAGAGGATTAAGGAGATGACATTTCTGTTATTTCCATGAATTGTACTAGCTTCCTCATCTGTTTTTTCCATTGTATAAATATTTGTACAAAAACTTACATGAATTGATGAAGTGCTGTACAGATATAGTTTACCTAGAGTAGTGGTTCTTTTGGACCAGTATCATCTTCATTACCTGGCAGTTGGTTAGAACTGCAAAGTCCTGGCTCTACTAGACTACAAATCAGAGACTCTGGGCATGCCGTCCAGAGACCTGTTCACCAGCCCTCTAGGTGATTTTGATGCTGCTAAATGTTGAAATCCACTTGTTTAGTGTCTCTGAAGTGCCTTTGAAAGACACTTTAGTAACTGATTTTCCCTCATAGACACAATTGACTTATACGTCTTTTGTTGATGAAGTCTTTCATGCAGCATTGAAAAAAAAATCATTTTATTTAGAAAGGATTCCTGTAGTGATCTAAACCTCTCTTGTTTTTTTCTTCAAATAATTGTTAGTAAGTAGGCCAATACCATAGTTAAAATTCAGGAGAGTGTCAAATGTGGCTTGAAAACCCTAAAAAATTGGGCTTTTATCTAAATATTTATAACACAGTCCTGCTAGAGTGGAGTTTTTTTAATCTTTCCAAAAATAAGAGAAAGAAAAGAAAAACAATACTATAGGTATTTCATGTGGCATTTTTTATATTGTTCCTGTAAAAATTATCTTTTGTCGTATCACAGAAGGACATTTTCAAATGAAGTTGAACTGCTCCTTTAAACTGAGACTCACATCACCTGCATAGTTATTTGTTGATCCCTTCTAGGAGAAACACTCTTGATGGGACCTGGGCTCGTCCTAGGCCACTGCTCCCTACTGATAATTAACCTCCGAATTTGAGTCTGTTAATTTTGAACAGGTTAAAAACTTAAATAGTTTTGGCCACAGATTGAGTACATTTCTCAGTGATCCATTTATCCTAAACTGTCGGTCCTAATCATTCTTTGACCAATAAAAACCAGAAAAATGGATGTGAAAATACCTTCAAAATTTTGCTGACAATTAAATCTAATTTTCTTGAAATGTCATTGTGTAAGTCCAAAGGTCCTAAGTTTCTTAATGCTAATCCAGTGTTCATTTAATTTAACTAAAATACAGGCAGGATTTGGGATTACTCCTTCCTGCTCCAATCAAAAGTAAGTAAAAATAAAATGTTATCTTTTAAGAACTGGAAGTGACTTTTTGATCCCTGTCATCCAACCTCCCTCCTCCTACTAAGGGGAAGTCTTGAGAGGGTGAGTGGTGAGTGGTTTGCCCAAACCCGCATCATGAACTGACCCTGCCTCAGACTGAGGTCTTCTAAACCGCCTTGTCCCTCCTGTAAAAACGAAGGTACAGTTTTACATTTTGTCTTACTATTTCTGGCAGACCTTCTCATATACATCATGTGTCTGCAGTGTTTATTTGGCTAATATTTTAGTGGCCATTTCCTTTGGGTAATTGGTAGAAATTTTAAAAGTGTTCTAGAAGCTTAGATACTGGAGTAGTGTTTCCTGTGAAATAGTGTTTCCTTAGGAAACAGCACTTCCAGTAGCAGTTCCTAATTATTTATCTTTGTAAACAGCTTAGTAGTTGCCAGGAGTTCTTTGTTGTGTAAAACTTATTTATTCTGAGTGTCTGCAAAAAACCTGCATTTATTCTAAACTACTATATTTTAGGTAAGGATCATCTTTTCTTAGTTGTATGCAAAAGAAATAAGTACCATTTAGTACTTGATAAAGTAAGGGGGGGTGTGTGTGTGTGTGTGTTGGAGTGAGGATAAAGAAAAGTTCTAGAGCAAGTCATTTAACTTTCTTTCCAAAAATGTGTTAACTTGAGGCTGGGCACAGTGGCTAATGCCTGTCATCCTAGCACTCTGGGAGGCGGAGGAGGCCTATACCCAAAAGCTGGTGAAGTCACTCATTTATGGTGATTTCAAAGGGATTTTTACTTTGTAACGTGTGCTTTTTTTTTGTGGCTGAAAATTTTCCACAGTGCACAGGCATTGTTCATGCCTCAAAAAACCTATTAGAAGCATAAAACAATTAGTAGTTCTCAAGTTTTTAATTCTGTCACATTGACAGTGTGTCTTTTAGTGGTTATGTAATTTGACAGCCCGTTGGCAATTGTTTTTATCAAATACAATTTGGAAAGATACTTGTTTTATTTGTATTTAGAAGTTGTTTGGAAATTTACAGAGATTTCACAATTCTGTTTGATCATGTCATACGTATTTTAGTGTCACGAAGTGCTTATTTTCTAAATCAATATAAAAACATCTAAATTATAGTTAAATGGTTTTTAAGTTTATTCTTAGTCTTACTTATCCTGAATGAAAAATGCTCTGAATCTTGATATAATTTAGAAATATTTTAATTGAGAAACGTTATTGTTTCTCCGTTGACTTTGGGCTGAGGCTGTTTCTGTTACCTCTTCTAACAGAGAGGCGTATCCTGGCCCTCCCCACATCCCTTCCTTCCTTCCAGCTCCTTGATACCTCACTTTTCTTTTGTTAGTTACCAGCTCTGTTAAAAGGCTTAGTTGTAGAATGAATAGGTTAAACTTGTTCCTGAAATGAGCTTGATGGATTTTTTTAAACTGTCATATATCTTGTGCCATCCTTATGTCCCATTAAAACCCATAATTGAAAATTGATTATACCATCTTCGCCAGTAATGGAATTTTTTTGTTGTTTTGAGTAATTATTCATTTGAAATTGGTAGTGGTGGCTAAGGTGGAAGTTGCAGTCAGATAAAACTTGAGCAATGATCTGGAGTTGAAATAAAAAGAGACATAGGCCTGGGTTGATAATGGAATTAAATAATTACTACTGGCTCCTAGTAGAAAAGTACTGCATCTTTTTCTGTTTTTTTTTCCTTTTCATCTTAAGGCCATTTGTTTGAATGTCCTTTAAATCTTTGTATTTGTCTGTTCTTCCCCAGTATAATAAATGACATCTGCATTGTGAAGAAGGGGTCATTTTTCCTTGTAGAAAATGTTGCATAATTCATATTTTTCTATAATCATTCTGAAATCCAGATACCATTAAACCTCTAGGTTTGAAACTTTTCCTTCACGTGTCTTGCCATCATTTCATCACTCTCTGCTTTGGTTGTTTCTTGACCCACACTTGATGGATGATTTTGGTACCCATGGCACCATTAGAACATCCTCATTCAGTCATGTAGCTGGGGGCAAGTCTCTCTCAGCTGCTGGGCTGCAAAGTTATTTTTAAATGGCAGCCTTGACTTTCCCATTGCCACCCTGAGTGCATAGCTGGTGCCAGGCACACGTCTGTCCCCAGTGCTCAGCCCTGAGGCACAGGAGGGCTCTGAAGTGAAGTGTGAGCCAGCGCAGGACAGTTGGAGGATAGTTCAGACAACTACTGAGTAACATGTTTAAAACTTAAAGCAGTGATTTTGTTTTTCTTTTCCAACTATGTTTATAAAGACATTTCAGTTCCCTAATCCAACCTCCATTCCCCTGTGAAGGTTTAGACATGATTGGATTTCATTCCAGTGTAGAAAAAACTGAGATTAAAAACTAATTCAGAAACATGGGAGAATCAAACTGTTAAAAGTAGAAGTCTTAAGAAAAATGAAATGTTTTCAAGTTATATATATCTGTAGAAAATCTTAATTTAGTTAAAACAAGATAGTATTTAATTAAAACTCCTTTGATGATCTTTGTTTTTAAGCGAGTTATTTTGGAACTATTTTTTAGAAGATGAACTGAACTTTGAAGTATTTGGAGCATCCTTAATATATTTTAGGGTTGGCTTATTCTCCTATACTTGGCAGTCATGAAGCATTTGAATAGATATGTTGACAGTTGAAGTGAAACAAATGAAAAGACATCCTCCTCAGTTCAGTCCTTTTTTCTTATGAGTACAGTCTAAATTCCTTGCACATTTACTAAGGGCACTGAAAGGGAACTAATTCTTACGTATCTGAGTGAGGCAGAGAGTGGGTGATTTTCACTGTTGTAAAGAGTCCTGATTCTTGGTTATATTTGATAGCACTCCCTTTTTGAGAGCCTGTTGTTTAAATAATGCTGGTTTTAATGTTAGCTGTCAGCTGTTGGCCAGTGCTACGTGCTTGGTGGTTCACATATGCTACCTTATTTAATCCTGCCAACAAACTTATGAAATAGGTGTTTTTACCTCCCTTGTACAGAGGAGGAGGTTGCAACTTAGAGAAGTGAAGTTAGCAGAGGAATTCTCACTTGGGGTTCTCTGAAACAGAGGCTGATTCTGCCACAGGCGGTCTGGGAGGTGATCCAGGAAGCAGGAGGGAGGGAGCAGGGAGAGTGAGATTGCAGAAGAGGAGCTAAGAGGAAGGGCCTCACTGAGCTGCTGCCCAGGCAGTGTGTCCAGAATGTGTCCCAGAATCATCCACCTGAGGATGGGAGACAGGCTGGCACACTGACTGCTGAGAGCTGCCCTCAGTTCCCCAGAACTTCTGGGCTATGCTGGCTTGCGGGCTCTCTGGGACTCAAGAGAGTCCTCCTCTGCCTGGAAAAACAGAGGGAGGCACCACACAGACTGGAGCTGGCCCTGTGTGTGCACTGATGAGCTCACACAGAGCCCCATCCCACTGTGGCCACTGAAGGCAGACGTGGGCTAGACTGCTGTGAGGATAGGACCCAGTGGGCCCTGATTCCAAGGCTGAGTCAGACCATTTCCCCATAAACACAGATGTGACATGGTGGGTGACGTGGGGATGTAGAGAAGACACATGATAATTACCGCAGTGTGGGGAGAATGCACAGAGGAAATACTTTCCGTCTGACTACACGCAGTCGGAAATGTTTACTATTCTGTTTGTGTCATACATGAGCTTGTATGCCTTATATATGTATAGATTAGAATATAAGAAGAATGACCAGAATATTCTAAGTATTAGATACTATATCTGACTTGAGAAGAAAACTCAGCTCTGTTACTGTGTTCTAAGATCTGTCCTGCATCTGTGATTATACTGTACCCACAAGTTGTAAAGTGTGATGCTGGGAATGTGGGGAGTGTGGAGGGGCTAAGGCAGATCAGCTGGGCCTCCTAGACAGGTGACCATGCAAGATCTGCTAACTTTGCTTTGTTAAAAAATCGCACGACAATACCCCAAAGATGTTGACAGTCTGCCACCCCTCAGATGAACAGGAGGGAACAAAGCTTCGGGTAAAATTGTTGGTAATAGTTTGTTGGAGGACAGTAAGGTAGCTGAAATATTCTACTAATCACTAGATTTTCTGAAATAATAGCACCCTGTCCTTTTACCAGACTCACTCTGGTATCAGCCGGGTATCTGCACAGGCTAGGTGTTACAAAACATTTGCTTAGGGGAAAGAACTCAGATTGTCCTCTTTTGATTCTCCTATTAGCCAGATTCAGACAAGGACTAGAATTCATACCAGCTGTTTGGAGTGATCCCATATTGCTGTGTGATAGATCATCACAACTCGGCAGTTTAAAGCAACACAAATGTATCAGCTCACAGTCTGTAGGTCAGAAGCCCAGGCATGATGTGACCGGGTTCTCTGCCCAAGGTCTCCTGAGTCTGAAGTCAGGGTTCACCAGAGTTCCGGTTCCTTGCAGTTTCAGGACAGAGGCTCCTTCCTCTTGCTGGTGCTCTCAGCTCCTAGACATCACCAAAGGCAGCGAGAGAGCATGGCCCTGTGTCAGATCCTTCTCATGCCTCACATCTCTCTCCAGAAAGGGCCTGCTCCCCTTCATGAGCCTGACTGGGTCAGGCCGGCCCAGACACTTTCCTCTGGCGAGGTCAGCCCTGCCACGGAGCAACTGCAGGGCAGGCACATCTCAGAGCGGAGGTCTGGGTTCCCTAGGACATTGCCTGTACCTTCTATGAAGCATAGAAGACTTAAGATCCCAAAGCAAGTTTAGAAATAACCCTTAGATTTATGTAGCAAGTGAATGATGGTAAACATCTGACCCTGATTTCATTTTCTGTTTTCTCCATACATGCCAAGAGGAGAGACTCATCACTGGAAAACATTTATCAGCTGGAAAGTTGGGGGTTCTTGTTTGAATGACCAGGCTAAGTTTGATAATCGTAGTAGTTCTTGCCTGGTGTTACTGATTCAGGCCTAACTTGATGGGTCACTGGCCGCTGTAATTATCAGGCTCTTTCACATTATTTTGTATACTTTTCATATCCATATTGGGTTAATATTTATATCCCAAGTTTTCAGGTGAGAAAGGTTAACTGACTTAGCCAGGTTGCATTGTCAATAACCACAAACAAGCCAAGACTAGGGACTTCCTAATACTCCATAATGGCTACAGACTCAATTTTGTTGTTATTGTTGTTACTTCAAAACTATGGCTCTAAATCTCTTACCTTTTTTCCAGTTTTATTGTGGTAAAACACACGTAACAGTCTACCTTTATAGCACTTTTTAAGTGTACAGTTCAGTAGCATTAAATGCATTGTGTTGTGCAACCATCACTACCATCCATCTCCTTAACTCTTTTCGTCTTTTTTTTTTTTTTTTGAGACAGAGCCTCAAGCTGTCCCCCTGGGTAGAGTGCCGTGGCATTACAGCTCACAGCAACCTCC
>NW_003852421.1:11893841-11924729 GCF_000181295.1 Otolemur garnettii | reverse complement strand
GTGGCTGGCGCCTTAGCCGGTTGAGCTATAGGCGCCGAGCCACTCTTTTCGTCTTTTAAAGCTGAAACTCTAGTCCGTGGGTCCTCAAACATTTAAACAGGGGGCCAGTTCACTGTCCCTCAGACCGTTGCAGGGCCGGACTGCGGGCCCTGGGAGGAGTTGGCTGCTAAGCAGGACAGGCGGCAGCGGCAAAAACCCCCAGCGGGCCAGATAAATATCCTAGGCGGGCTGCATGTGGCCCGCGGGCCTTAGTCTGAGGACGCCTGCTCTAGTCTCACTAAACAAGGACTCCTCCTGCCCCTTCCTTCCAGCCCCTGGCAACCACCGCTCTGCTCTGTCTCTGAATTTGACTGCCTCAGGGACCTCCTATGAGTGGATCACGCAGTAGTTCTCTTTTGTGACTGATGTATTTCCTTTAGCAT
This sequence comes from Otolemur garnettii, assembly GCF_000181295.1. Taxonomy (NCBI): domain Eukaryota; kingdom Metazoa; phylum Chordata; class Mammalia; order Primates; family Galagidae; genus Otolemur; species Otolemur garnettii. Next base: position 11,924,307 of record NW_003852421.1, on the reverse strand, counting down.
AATGTCCTCAAGATTCATCCCTGTTGTATCATGTGACAGCGTTTCCTTCCTTTTAAAGGCTGAATAATATTCTATTACACATCCTTAACAAACATTTCTTTTCTTTCTTTCTTTTTTTTTTTTTCTTTAAGACAGAGTCTCACTCTGTTGCCCTGGGTAGAGAGCTGTGGCGTCGTAGCTCACCATAACCTCAGACTTTTGGGCTCAAGGGATCTTCTTGCTTTAGCTTCCTGAGTAGCTGGGACTGCAGGCATCCGCCACAACACCTGGCTGATTTTTCTGTTTTTAGTAGTGAGTCTCAACTCTTGCTCAGGCTGGTCTCAAATCAGCCTCCCGGAGTGCTAGGATTACAGTTGTGAGCTGCCTCACTGGCCTCAAACATTTCTTGGGTGCTTACTGTATGCCATGCTCTGAGCTGGGTGACAGGGTTTAAAATGAATAATATACAATCACAGTACTGCAGGAACCCCAAGTCTTTAGCTGTGGTGCTGTAACTTACCAGTTACCTACACAAGTTCACACACAGGGACGTGGTAGCATCAGGATGGAGCACTTGAGTTAGATTAGGGACTGAGAAGCTGGTCCTGCCGGGTGAACAGCTGTTTGCCATTGGTGAATGATGGATGTGTGTGGGAAGGTCATTCCTGTGGAGGTGTGGGACAAAGGGTCTGACTGCACAGGGAGCGCAGATTTGCGGTTGGGTGGGGGGAGCACACCATTGTATGTGCAGCTGGAACAATAGCCTGGCAAGTCTGTCAAAGCCATACAACACTGTCTGCGTGCAGGGTGGATGTGAGCCGCTGTTGCTGCCCATTTCCTATCTCCGTCCCTTTGCAGACCCTAACTCCAGGTACTGTTTCCTCAGCTGAACTCGACGCAGAGCATACCCAGAAGGTCCTGGAGATGGAGCACACACAGCAGATGAAGCTGAAGGAGCGGCAGAAGTTCTTTGAGGAGGCCTTCCAGCAGGACATGGAGCAGTACCTGTCCACAGGGTACCTGCAGATTGCTGAGAGGCGAGGTGAGCTGGGGCAGGGCTGCTAGCAGCAGGGACTCGCCCAGTGTGGGGGGTGGTACTGGGCAGGGGCCTCCCCACAGAGAGCTTGTGGGGTGAAGTCTCAGGAGTCCCGTTTCATTGGTGGAGCCCGGCAGTGTAAGGGGATGCATCAGTCCCTCTCTGCCTTGCCCTTGTTTTGCTTTCCTGTCAACACAGGGCTGTGGTCCCAACCCCAGGGCTGCAGACCCGTACTAGTGTGTGGCCTATTAGAACTGGGCTGCACAGCATCACCGCCTAAGCTCTGCCTCCTGTCCCATCATCCCCTTATTTGTGGAAAAATTGTCTTCCCTGCCAGAAAGGTTGAGGGATGCTGATCTAGGCTTTTTTTTTTTTTTTAAATACTTTTAGAGGTTACACACAATTTTTTTTTTTGGAAATTTGGGAATTTTTTTTTTAAAGTAAAAGAGGTTGGGCATGGTGGCTCACGCCTGTAATCCCAGCACTCTGGGAGGCCAAGGCTGTTGGATCGCTTTGTATCTAACTATTCTTACTATTGTATAGGGCTCTTTCTCATTATTAAAAATTCTTTGAAAGGGTATGTTTTAAAGGCTGTGTCTTCGTTGTCATGATACATCCTTATGTGTTTAACCTGCTTTACTACTTGAACATTTAATTTAGATCAGTATTTTTCAACCTTTTTTATCTCATGGCACACTTCTATAGTTAAACTTCCACAGCACACTTAAATTATATTGATCTGGGTAGCACCTGTGGCTCAGTGGGTAGGGTGCTAGCCCCATATGCTGAGGGTGGCGGGTTTGAATCCAGCCCCGGCCAGCTAAAACTACAGTGGCAGCTGCAACAAAAATAGCCAGGCTTTGTGGTGGGCACCTATAGTCCCAGCTTCTTGGGAAGTTGAGGCAAGAAAATTGCTTAAGCCCAAGAGTTAGAGATTGCTGTGAGCTGTGACACCACAGCATTCTACTGAAGGCAACAGAGTAAGCCTCTGTCTCTAAAATAAAATAAGTAAAAGGCTGGGCACAGTGGCTCACACCTGTAATCTTAGCACTCTGGAAGGCTGAGGCCGGAGGATGGCTTGAGCTCAGGAGTTTGAGACCAGCCTGAGCCACAGCGACACCTGTCCCTACTTAAAACTGGCCAGGCATTGTAGTGGGCATCTGTAGTCCCCACTACTAGGGAGGCTGAGACAAGAGGATCTCTTGAGCCTAGGGGTTTGAGGCTGCTGTGAGCTAGGATGCCAGGGCACTCTAGCCTGGGGCAATAGAGTGAGACTTGGTCTCAAAAAGAAATAAAAGTAAAAATAAAGAATACACTTACTGTGTCTTGGACTTGTTTGGAAAATAATTTAATTAATTCTCAGTGATTTAGAATCTCTACCTCTCTAAATATGCTGTAAGGAATAGACTGATTAGGGAAGAAATCAAGACTCTGGACTCCTTCCTCTAGCCTTTGCTTCAGAAGAACTGGGCACCTCAGAAGGGACAGTGAAATTCTCCCTCCCCCGGTGCTGAGCTAACGTGGGCAGAACCTAGCCTCTCCCGTTGCCCCAGGAAGTATAGAGCCTTGTCCAAGGAGTCTCACTACCTCCCAGACACCTCCTCAGCCCCCAAGCCTGTTGGTACTCAGCCTTCAGCCTTCATCCTTCCCTGGCTCTGGCCTTTCTTGTTCTCTCTACCTGCATTCCCATCCCGTCCACCCAGCTTAGCTCTGTTACTTCCTTGTCATCCAATTCTGTGTCCTCTCCCAGGAGAGGTTAAAGAAATCGAAGCATGAGGAAAGAAAATAATGTACAAAAAAGATTAATAGCAGTATATCTGAATGCCTCCGAACGTACTGGCGGATGCGGATAATCAATGACGCGAATAAAGCTTCTTTGTCTTCCGGCAGATAGTGCAGATGTGAAGTGTAACAGCTTTATCTACGGAGTCGGCCTTCTCCTTTCCATACCCCATTGATTCAGAGTCTGTGCTCATCTAGAAAGGTCAGACTGGGGTTCCTCAGAGTCGTGCAGTATCCAGGCTCCGGAGGAAGAGGGTTTGCCTCAGGGATTTTTGTCCTGTCATGGGCAGGAGCTGAGATGGACACTCTCACTTCGGGCTGCCATAACAAAGCACAGAGACTGGTTGACTTTGACAGAGGTTCTAGAGGCCTGAGGTCTGAGAATCAGGGTGTCAGCCTGGTGGGCTTCTGGTAAGGGCTTTCTCAGAGACAGCTGCCTTCTCCCTGGGTGCGCGCAAGGCTGCAGGGGGTCGGGGGGCAGCGGGAGAAGCTCTTTGGTGTCTCTAGGAGGGCTCATCTCATCATGGGGCCATGACCTTATTTAATCTTGATTATCTCTCAAAGGCCCCCTCTCCATGTTGGGGTTGCAGCAGTGTCTCATGTCAGCAGGACACGCAATGACAAGCACAGTCATAGACAGGCTGGCTGCTAAGCAGTCTGACTCCAGCATTGCTCGGTTTAGCGCCTGCTGGTGTGCTGCTCTTTTAGGCTCCAGGGAAGCGAAAAGAGGAAACGAAAGTGCCCCTTAAGAAGCTCCCTCAGGCAGCGCCTGTGGCTCAGTGAGTAGGGTGCCGGCCCCATATACCAAGGGTGGCGGGTTCGAACCCGGCCCCGGCCAAACTGCAACCAAAAATAGCCAGGCATTGTGGCAGGCACCTGTAGTCCCAGCTACTCGGGAGGCTGAGGCAAGAGAATCACCTAAGCCGAAGAGCTAGAGGTTGCTGTGAGCTGTGACACAACAGCACTCTACCAAGGGTGACAAAGTGAGACGCCGTCTCTAAAAAAAAAAAAAATATATGAAGCTCCCAACTGTCTCAGGGAGACCCTGAACAGACACTGCGTGCAGGGTGAGGTGGAGGAGTGGGCCCCGTTCTGAGGTGCTGTTTCTATTGATAGGGACTGGGCTCTTACTGCAGGAGCCTCCATAGCTGCGAAAGAGAATGCCCTCAGTAAATCCTTGCCAGATAGAGGTCAGTGATATTTTCATGGTTTTAAGTATCTCAAGAATAATTTTCTTTCAGTTTCAGGAAAGTATCAGGCTCTTTTTTTTTAAGGTAAAAAAATGGAGTCAGGCACATGTTGCTAATGTAGATGGCTTTGAAAGCATTGAAGAACAAAATTGGAGCTAGTGCTGAAAAGACATCCACATGCAGTAATCAGGCATCTCTCCACAGGGCTGTGCAGAGCCATCTTTAGATGCCCCAGCCTGACAAGTCATGCTGCCCTTTCTTAAGGAGGCATCTTCATCTCCAAGGATTAATATGGGGAAGTTTAATTTAGAAGAATCAATCAAAATAAAAATTCTCTACAGTGAACGTGATATTTTGGACTCATCCCACTAAATCAGAAATAGCAGTTGGAATTTTTCTTACTTTCAAAAGCATCATTTTTTAATTATCACAAGGCCATGGAAAGTTTTATCCAGAAAATTATCAGAGTGAAAGGATATCTGTGCCTATTGGATAGTGGTAAGAGTGGGTGACCCCACAGAGCAGGGAGCCTGGGAGGCATGAGGAGGGCTGAAGGCAGGGCCAGAGGGCATGAGCCACAGAGTTCTGTGTGCTGTCGGGATCTAATTAGGTACTTCTGGAGACCTTCCATCTGACATGATTCCCGTTTTTTTGTTTGTTTGTTTGTTTTGAGACAAAGTCTCACTTTGTCATCCTTAGTAGAGTGCTGTCATGTCGTAGCTCACAGCAACCTCGGACTCCTGGGTTCAAGTGATTCTTCGGCCTCTGCTTCCCAAGTAGCTGAGACTACAGGTGCCTGCCACAATGCCCTGCTATTTTTAGAGATAAGTCTTGCTCTGGCTCAGGCTGGTCTTGAACCCATGAGCTCAGGCAATCCACCTGCCGTGGCCTTCCAATAAGAAAAGCACTTTTATTACTTTCATTTTACTGCCAAGTGTCAGGGTATCCTGACAATGCAGTTACTAATATTTCACCGTGGAGATATTTGCCTAGTCAGTACTTGTGCTTCCTGCTCTATATTCCAACAAGTAGATTTCAGCTTCCTGTGGAACTCTTCCGAGCTGGGAGTTCAGGCCCTGTGCTCAGCTTTGGGCTGTTCCAGGATGGACCTGAGAGTTGGGAAGTGTATGGGGTGATGTTTGGGCTAATGATAAAATGAACAAGGACATTAGAAGGCAAAAGCGCACCTGTGGGTGAGTGTATGTTGATAATCATCCATACTGATACGTTCAGCTCTGACTTGATTTCCATTCCTGAATATATTTCCATTGAATAAATAGGGTATGACTTATTCATCATTGTGTTGATAGGTGTCTGTTTCCAGTTTTCTTTTTTATTAAAAACATTTCCATAATACATCTCCCCATACACATTCATAAAAGTTGCTTTAGGCCAATGGTTCTCAAACTTGAGCAGCCTCATAGTTCCCTGGAAGGCTGTTGAGACCTGGGCCCCTGAGCCCCTGGGCCCCACCCCCTAGTTTCTGGTCGTGTAGGTCTGGTGTGGAGCCTAAGGATTTGCATTATCAACAACTTCGAGCCAGGCAGCAGTTTATTTCTGTAATCGTAGCACTTTGGGAGGCCAACAAAGGAGGATCACTTGAGGCCAGAACTTTGAGACCAGCCCGAACAATACAGTGAGATTCTGTTTATATAATAAATTAGCCAGACATGGTGGCATGCACATGTAGTCCCAGCAGGTGAGGAGGCCGAGATAAGAGGATGGCTTGAGCCTGGAAGTTAGAGGTTGCAGTGAGCTGTGATCACACCACTGCACTCCAGTCTGGGTGACAGAACAAAAAGCCCCGTCTCACAAGATATAAAAAATTCCAAGGGTGGTGCCTGTGGCTCAGTGAGTAGGGCGCTGGCCCCATATACCGAGGGTGATGGGTTCAAACCCAGCTCCAGCCTAACTGTAACAAAAAAGTAGCCAGGCGTTGTGGCGGGTGCCTGTAGTCCCAGCTACTTGGGAGGCCGAGGCAAGAGAATCACCTAAGCCCAAGGAGTTGGAGGTTGCTGTGAGCTGTGACTTCATGGCACTCCACTGAGGGTTAATAAGTGAAACTCTGTCTCAAAAAAAATCCAAAAAAGCTCCCAGGTGATGCTGAGGCACCACACTTTGAGAACTTCTTTTTTAGGGTTTGTAACGTCTTTAGGCTATGTAATCATGGTGATTTCTGGTCATGACGTGCACATTTTTAATTTTACTAGCTTCCACCAAATTGCATACCAAATTTCTACCAGTTAACAGTCTCCCTAGCCTTGTACTCATGTTCTGATTATTCTGTATCTTTGTCAGCACTTGGTCGTATCAGATACAGTAGCACCTCTGTAAGCTGACCACTCAAGAGACTATAACAAATTGGTAAGCATATGGAGGTGTTCAACATGAGGAACTAGACCTACCGCACTGGCGTGTATACATGGTGCATGTTTGGTCTATGAAAACTCGGTCAGCTTAAGATGTTCAGTGTAGGGAGGTGGTGAACTATGAAAGTTCTATGTATTAAAGTAGAGACCAGACATAATCAGAGTACTCTCAGGCTGAAGTGATCCTCCTGCCTCAGCCTCCCAAATAGTTAGGACTACAGGTACACACTACCACACCGGGCTGATTTTTTGGTTTTTTGTGGAGAGGGGAGTCTCACTCAGGCTGGTCTCAAACTCCTAGCCTCAAGCGTTCCTCGTGCCTTGCCCTCCCAAAGTGCTAGGATTATAGCTTGCCTGCCTTATTAATTTTAGAATAGTCTTTTGCTAAATCAGCCTATTGTAAGGTAATCTGCTTTACCTGTTTTATTTCTCATGGTTTATGCTTAATTGCAAGTTCTAAGGACATTCTACTGTGTTCCGTTTTGTTTGGCTCTTTAGCCCACTGCCAGTTGACTTTTGTGTATGCAGTGGGGTAGGGCTCTGATAAGAATTCCTTCCACAGTGGTAAATAATTCCCCAGTTCCCATATATCAGTGAGTCCTTTCTAGGTTCTCTTTTTAGTTCCATTCTTTTGTTGTCTGTCCCTGCACCGATCCTGTCTTATGCCTACTCACGAAATAGTGGTTCTCAGCTAGGGATACTTCTGCTCCCCCAGGGGACATTAGACCATTTTGCTTGTGGTGACTGGGGTAAGGGGCACTACTGGCACCTAGTGGGCAGACGACAGGCATGCTGCAAACACCCTAAATTGCACAGGACAGCCGCACAACAAAGTGGGGCCCAAAGTGCAATACTGCCGAGGCCAGGAAACCCTGTTTATAGGACGTTTAGAGTATATTCTGGAGCCATTCCGCTGCCCTCCATTCTATACATATTCATACATTCATTTTTCTTCAGAGTTGTCATAGCTATTTTTGGCTCTTTGTCCTTTTGTATAAATGTTATAGTTTCAAGTTTTTTGAAAGTCTTGTCCAGAGTTAGACTGGAATCCCGCTGAGTTTCGATACTAGCGGGGTTGAATGACCCTTTCACAGGGGTCGCCTAAATACATCCTGCATATCAGATATTTATGTTATGATTCATAACAGTAGCAAAATTACAGTTATGAAGTAGCAATGAAAATAATTTTATGGTTGGGGGGTCACCAAAACATGAGGAACTGTATTAAAGGGTCACGGCATTCGGAAGGTGGAGAACCACTGTTCTAAAGGCAGAGCAGGCCCCTTAGTGGCCACCCAACATGCTGGGACAAGTGACGTCCCTGTTTGAAAAGCCACCTATTCTTTTTAGTTGACGCCTTTAGAGATTTTCTATTTCTTGTTAATTTTGGCAAGTTTTCCATGGAATTGCCTAGTTTTCAAATATATTAGCATAACATTGCCCACAGTGCTCTTTGCAATGTTTGCTTGCTATATTTGTGGTCAGGCTCGCTTTTGCAGTCCTAAAATTGTTAATTTTTGCTTTTTGGGTTTTCCCCCAAGGAACCAACTTTTTTCTTCTTCCTCTCTACTCTTGCATTAATTTTTCTACTTTAGTTTTGCTTTATTTGGGCATTTGGTTTTTTCCTAATTTAAACTGATTTTTAGGCATAATTTTCAGTGTTTCTCCCTGAGACATTCAAAACTATGGATTTCTTACTTTTGATACTATTTTTAGGTGAATTCTATAAGTTTTGATATTTAGTAGTTTATAGATTTCCTTTTTTTTTTTCCTTTTTAAAGATGTCCCCTTTTTTTGGTTTAGCAGGACCCTGCCAGGTTCAAACTTGCCAGCCCAGGTGCACGGGGCTGGTGCTGTAACCACTGAGTTATAGGTGCCTAACCATAAGATGTCCTATTTGATTTTTAAACTGTTTTGGAATATATTTAATGTGTGAAAAATTTCTCAGTTACTTTTTGTTACTGATTTCTAACTAAATTCTATTGTGATTGTAAAATAAGATTTTGATTTTCTCTATTACTAATTCTGGAACGGCTAACATCAGTCACCAAATAGGTGTTATTAACATGTGCCTTCCCAGGATTATGGATGTTGCATTTTCATTGTCATTCTGCCATTTTTAAAAACATAGCCAGAAACAGTTCTGCAGAAGTTTTGAATTATCTTCTTGGTGAACTGAATCTTTAAAAAATCATCACTGGGCGGTGCCCATGGCTCAGTGGGTAGTGCACTGGCCCTATATCAAGGGTGACAGGTTCGAAACAGCAGTGGCAACTGCAACAAAAATAGCTGGGCGTTGTGGCGGGTGCCTGTAGTCCCAGCAACTCAGAAGACTGAGGCAAAAGAATTGCCTAAGCCCAAAAGCTGGAGGCTGCTGTGAACTGTGACATCACCGCACTCTACTGAGGGCAACAAAGTGAGACTCTGTCTCAAAAAAAAAAAAAAACCCAAAATAAAAAAATCATTACTGCTCTTTATCTGTATTACTTTTGTTTCTTCTTAAAAATCTATTTTGTATAAGAAGATAATTTTCTTCATAAAGCCTTTGCCCATTACGTGCTTTCCATATTTTAATAAAACTTCTAATGTTTTTATTTTCATCAGTATTTCCTGTAACAGAATAAAGCTGAGTTTTACCACTGTGTTCTAGTCATATAATCTCTTACCTGGCAAGTTTCATTTATCAGTATTTATTGTGATTACTGACCTCCCTGGCTTCATCATCATCATCTGCATTTGTCCAATATTTTAGTCCATTTTTTTTCTTTTCTGTTTAAAAAGATATATTCCTGCCCTTGTAGAAGATGGTACAGACAGAAATGGGAGCCAGTGCCCCTTTTAAAATGAAGTCAAACCAAGGCCAAAAGTTATAAAGCCATAAAGGCCTTGCTGAAAGGCTTCCACAGCCCCAGAAAGAAAACACAAGCCACTCACCTAGGAGGGGTTTGAGAAGTGGGTAACAGTCAAGTTCCCCTGACCAGTCAGCCTTGTAGGTCAAGGACAGTGACGGTGCGCTGGTGTCCTCTGTGTGGCCACGGTCAACACCCTGTCAGGTCTGAAGCAGGGCAGAGCAGGCAAGGGATCCTCTAAACTATAATGAACTTTACCCCACCTGAAAATAGAAATTACGTACTTACCTCTTGTTTTAGCGCACCTAATGATAATGGAACTCTACCTTCCTGCCAGGTGGAATGGGGGTCTTAGACGACTTCTAAGCACACACTCCTCTGCCTCCCAGGCCCTTACTGTTCAGCAGGTTAACTGGACTACAGTAATTCCCTTCTGACTGCTGTAGTTCAGGCTTTCGATCACGCACAACCTCGCAAGTCTCTTCGCTAAATCTGCTTTTTTGCACTTAGATCTTCCTTCTTTACACCTTCAGTAGGCTCCATTATAAGGTGTTTTTTCCTTGGTCTTACTGTGCTTGTGTCTTATACTTGATCTTAAATGGTATCTAATGATGTATCATTTTAGAGATGACATTTCTCTCTCCTCTTTGAACTTATTCTGTCTTCTGGCTTTTATTATTGGTGTTCAGAAGTCGCCTGTCATCCTAATTATTTCCTTCTTTTTCTTAACCTGCCCTTTCTCTCTGGCTGCCTTTCAGAGAGCCTTTGTCTTTGATGTTCTTCAGCTTCAGAGCAATTGATGTAGGTGAGGATTGCTTTTATCTTGCTTGGAATGCATTTTTCTTCTTAAATCTGGGTCCTGAGGTCTTTCAATTCAGGAAAATAATCAGCTTCTTTGAATATAGTTGCTCTTCCATTCTTTTCTTTGGGAACTGTGAATGTATATTAAACTTTTTCATTTTCCAGTTCTTCTCTTAAGCTCTTTTGGTATTTCCCATCTTTTTATTTCTGTGCAGTATTGTGGCAAAAATATCTTCTATTTTATTAATTTTCTGTATAACTGTAATCTTCACTTTTACCTAAATTTCAGTGATTAAATTTTCCTATCTAGACGTTACTTTTTTAAAATGTCTGGTGTGTTTGTATTTCAAGACCCATCTTCAATTTTTACTCCATCATTTTTTAACATGTAAAGTTCTTGGGAAAAGATGCCGTTTGTTTCCCTTATTCTTAGAGCTTTATTTCCACACATATTACAAATTCCAGACTGGATTGGAATGGATTTTGTATAAATCAAGGTTAAGGGTGTGTCTTTCCAAAAGCAATTTGCGTTTGCTTCTGCCAGGCACCACCTGGATAATACAAACTCCAGACCTTGAGGCATCCTTCATTATCGGTGCCCAGGCGGAGGCAGATGAACAGTGTTCTTAATCATTCACTAGTGGGCTGTGTTGGTTCCGTCTATTTTGTGCTTTCACTGCAGGGAGCTCTTGACTCTTAACTCCCCAGCTTGCAGATGCTCAAACCCTTTTAGCTGTTGAAACCAAGAAATGACCAAAAGGCTGTGAAAACTTCAACTGGAATAATAGGATTGTACCTCCCTATGGCAGGGAGGGAGCTGCCAACTCTGAGCTGCTGCAGCATTGTTGGCCTCTTTGAGACAGCATGTGCTCCCAGGTGCCCTCACCAAAGAGGTGACAACTGCCTACTGCAGACTGTCCTATCTGCGGCATCCCCCACAAAGGGCTAGGGATGAACAGAGTAATTGCTATGAAATCAAAAGGTGATTGTAATAACAAGGTCACCAAGGGTGACTTGGTATGTATTTAAAGTACCAGACTGGAGTGTGTCATTAGTAATACATTGCAGATTCTGTTTTGAAGTAAGGCTGGTGTAGCAGGAGATACTTTATGCCTAAAAGTATTAATAAAAAGTATGCTTTGTGTTGCCGATCTGTTCCTAGAACCCATAGGCAGCATGTCGTCCATGGAAGTGAACGTGGACATGCTGGAGCAGATGGATCTGATGGACATATCTGACCAGGAGGCCTTGGATGTGTTCTTGAACTCAGGCGGAGAAGACAACGCTGTGCTGTCCCCCGTCTTAGGTAGGGTTGACAGACTTGCGTAAACTTAACCAAGGATTTAGTATCAGCATTGTCTGACCAGATACGGCACACAAATCTCTAAATGCACAGCTCCCTTCTCAGCCACTAAACCACATTTCCACTTACCTGGGCTTGGTCTTACCACAGTGAGGCAAAGGAAAACGGCAACAGGGGTTGTTCAGTCATGAATTTTTCTCAAGATTGTAAGTGTTCTGCCGCAACACGTTCAGCAGGTAGAAAGCGTTCTTAATTGTGTTTTACCTGCTTTTCCATCCCAGAAATTAATTTGAGTTGGGTTTTTAATTATGGTTAAGGGGTAGGTGGGGACACATTTTGTACCTGGCCTAAACATGTTTTGTTTTTTTTTAACTCCTCCTCCTCCTGTAGTGGGGTGCCTGCCCCGCACACGGCTGTACCGTGTGTTCAGCCCTTGGCTTTTATTATAAAAAAATCTGTTCCAACCCTATGGCGCTTCATGCCTTCCCAAAAGTCTGTTTCATGTTCATGTAGCAAATATTTACCGAGGCACCCGACCTACACTAGACCTATGCCTGGGCTCAGTACATTTAAAATTTCAGACCAGTTCTTCTGGCTGGGTGAAAGTGAAGCTCAGTCCTCCCAGCAGCACCACGGCCATCTCCAGAAAGGTCTATTTCTACTTCCTCTCAACTTCTCCTGCCAATCTGCGATGTTATCCCAGGGAAGAGAGGGGCTTGGGTGCATTTGCTCCTGCCCTGAGGACAGAATACTGGAAAAAGAAATTAATGTTGGCCTTTCTTTCAGAGCCAAGGAGAGTTATAGAATGGTGACTTAACCTGCATAAAGAATTTTGATTCTGTCAACTTTAGTTCCCATGAAATTGGAGAACTGCTGAAAGGTCAATAATTTTGACTTTCTCTCTTAGCCCTGGTGTCTCTGAATTACCTAAAAGGATAAAGAGAAGTAAATCTAGATTGTCAAGGTTGTACGCACTGCTCCTCAAAGACATGTAGCACTTGCCCTCGGGCCGTTAAGTTACTATTATGCTGGATGTTATAGTCTGAAATCCTCCTCTGACGCAGGTGGCTGACTTAGCTCAGTCTCCCAGGGCAGTTCCTACAATGTGATGAGCCTTCTGGTTCCAGACCCCAGATCATGGGAACCAAAACTGTACACTTCTGATTCTAAGCACACTCAAACACTTGCCATCTGTGGCAACTCCAACCTGCAAGGCTTTCATGATGGGCTTTTTTTTTTTTTTGGCTTTATTTTGCAGGGCCTGAATCCAGTACCTGTCAGAATGAAATTACACTTCAGGTTCCAAATCCCTCAGAACTCCGAGCCACGCCACCTTCCTCCCCTTCTACTTGCACCGACCCAGCCACGCAGGAGCCCAGTGCAGGTGGGGAGTCCCCCCTTGTTCAGTCTGATGAGGAGGAAGTCCAGGTGGACACTGACCTAGCCACGTTACACACTAACAGAAAGGCCTCTCCAGGTGTGAGTGACGACAGCGACTCTTAAATAGGACGTTCCTATTCTCTGACTACATCCAAGTCAGCTTTAGCTGTGCACAGAATCCCGCCTATAATGTCAGGTTGTTTGATGGAGGTTCTTGATTTTTTTATACAATTGCCAATAATGTATGAGAAACTGATTGAAGAAGAGCTAACAATAAAGTTTGAGGGCTTCAAACATTAAGAGTGCAGAGCTAGTTTATACAGACAGGCTACTGAGCACACACGTTCTTTAGGCCACGTGGCCATGTAAGGCCACGTTCTTCTTTGACCCCACAGAATGCGGTGAAGGGCATGGGGATGGGGAGGGGCTGCCGAGGAGCCAGAGCAGGCTCGACAGTGGCTCAGTTCTGAGTAAAAGTGAAAGACCTGCCCTTCCACAGGCTAAAAACTGTAGTCAAGCTCAGCTCTGACAGCGCTTGGGTTTTCAACTGGATTACAAAATCATCAGTCCACAACTGAGTCCTACTTTAATAGTGAGAACACACATTTGGGCCCTGACTCTTGGACAAAACCTGGTCCCCAGAGATGTGTTTCCTTCACCACTCTTCACAGTCCAGTGAGAGTGAAGGAACAGTTTAGTGGGAATCACTAGCACATAGGGCAGCTACAGGAGGGGCCACCAGCTGGGCCACGTGGAAACCACTTAATTTGCTCAAAGGGGACAACCACCAGCAGAGGACAATCTCAACCTGTGTTGTTAGCTTCATGCCCTGGCCGAAGGGAGGTCTTAGCCCTCTCTCCAGGGATCAGAAAAGAGCTTGTTTTATTAACTCATCTTCCACAAGACAGACAAAAGTCCAAAAAACTTTGTTTTTATTATTAAACCTTGTATTACAAACCTGAAAAGTAAACAAAAACTCGCAATAAACCACATGAAGTATTCCCTCCCAACAGAGGGGTGCAGAGCAGCGCTAATAAATTAAATGTCAAACTGTAAGCCAGAGGCAGAAGTTCACTGTCAAAGAGAGGGAAAAGTACACAGCAAGGCCATAAAAACCGGACAACCACATTGGAAAACACTTGACTCTGTTTATGTCATTGTTAAATATTCCAAAACAGTTCAGTCTTCTGCAACAACAACCAACAAAGTGGATCATAGGACGTTCCTGGCAGTCACCACTGGCAAGCTCAGTGCAATATGGGTAGCTACGGGATTGATGAATCCAATTATGAAACAAAGAACAGCTTGTGAAAACAGTTTCCCTTTTTTATTCCACACATACTGTACACACAACCGGAGAAGGGCAACAGCTACTCCATTATTATTTTTTTGTTGTTGTTCAGTGATGTAAGCAGCACTTATAAATGTTACAAGAAAAACCCTGTAAGCATCCAATCCAACCGATGAAGAAACTGAAATGTAAGGCTTTTCTTCATCTTGTCTTCTCACCCCTCCCCACCCCCCACCAAGAAAAAGGCTCAAGTATTTAAAACAATTTACAGGCGTATGTACAAAAGGGATGGGATTCTTTTTTTTTTTCTTTTTTTCCTTTTTGTTACAACATGAAGAGAAAAAATAGACAAGATGAGCGCAAATACATTTTTTCACATTCAAAAAGAACTGCAGACCTCCTAGTGGCTCTAAATGTGATCATAAACGAAACAATTTAAAAAGAAAGATTAATGCTGACTTGTGAAGGTGTAAAACAAGAAGCAGTGAGATGAAGATGGAATGTTAGAAAGATTGCACGTTGATGACAAAGAAGCACTTAATGGCTTCAATCACTTTTTTCCTTTTTTTTTTTTCTTAAGGATGCTATTGAAGGGTTTTTTGATAAAGTAGCCAACAGCACCAAAAAATAACAGAATGGATTTCCTAATGAAATCAGGCACAGGTCTCCCTCACGTGACCCCTCCAAGGCCGGCAGGCGTCGTCTTCCTCGCGCTTTTCCTCTTCCCTTAAACAGATGCATAGTGATGTGCTGGTAAAGAGAACCCACTCGCTCCAATCTCCTCGTTCCGCCTATGGTTAGGAAACAACGTCCGCCTTCAGCTGCCATAACCGCCCAAAGAAACAAAATGGGGGTTCTCCGGTTTTAAAAATTATAAACTCATCTTGCACATGACAGAAGAAAAGACAGCCAAAGCAAAGCCATTTCTTTTCAAGTTTTTTCCTGTGTGTGTTTGTGTGTGTGTCTCCTATCCCTTTTCCAATCTAGAAAAATCTGCTCACATGACTGATGGTTTTAAAATTTGTTCTCCAAACTTCACCCTCTTCAAAAATGGGTTTAAAAAGCCTTTTTTCCCCAACAGTTACAAAAAAAAAAAAAATCAAAAAAAAAAAAAAGGCTTTTCTCAGCCATAGGGGCAATACAAATTAATACAGCCCCTCAAGGGTTTTTCAAAACAGTGAATATAACGGCAGTTTCCAAAATCTGACTGCAGTATCTAGGTATTCTAAGTACAAAAAAAAGTTCAACAGTTTAATGCTAAAACAAAATTAGTTCTCTAAAACCAGAAGAAAATCTTCTTTAGAGCTAGTGCAAAGACAGCTTGTATCCTACAGCAAGTACTCCAAACTAGAATATAATAATTACAAAAAAATATATATAAATCGACCACGGGTGTTGGCATCTTCATGATGAGCTTGAAGCACTTCTGGATGAACCGGAGGCTGACAGCCGGGAAGGCGGCACGTCCACTGTCGCTCTCTTGCGGGGGCCTCTTTTTGGTGTGGGTTTACTGAGACAGTTCTCAATGCTGCCATTTTTACCAGATACTTTGCCACAGATCTGATTGACCAGACTAATAATCTGTTCCTGTTTGGGGATGAAAGGAAGACAAAGAATTAGTACACAAGAGAAGAGCACCGTCCCGAAGAATGACACAGGAGCAAGTGTAAGGCAGAGCTGGAGGCGTGGCTGGGCAGGTGGTCACAGATCACCTCTACCCCACCAAGTCCAGGTGGTCACAGATCGCCTCTACCCCACCAAGTCCAGGATCACTGTGTTTGGCTCAAGACAGCTGAGACTGGCTTTTACAATATCTCAAGAGGTTCTGAGATGTGGCAGTGCTTAAGAACTCATTAGAAAACACTTCAGGAGCATGAGGGGCCCTGAAATGGGGACCTAAAATGCTTTCCTCATCAGGGAGTAGCAGATTTCTCAGCTAACAGCTGGTGAGGCACCTGCTTTGTAGGCAACTTCCCTAACCTCCATTTCTTCATGCTCACAATGAAGGAAGATGACAGCACTTCCCTGGAGGCTGAGGGCTAAAAAATTAAAATGCTAAAGTCACAAATACTAAATCCCCAACCAGGAAACAGTAAGTATGTAATTCCCTAAAAACTGCAGCCAGCATTAGAGGTATACAGATTGCTCTCCCCATGCAGCCAGATCCACGCACCATGGACAAACATAGCTCCCGACAGTGGCTGCTCCCTGTCCTGATGCCGTACAGCAAATGTGATCGTTTCAGCCTCATGACCTCTTTGACCCAAGGTAGGGCTGAGGTGAGTGGAGCACCCATAAGGAGGCACTGAGCAGAGAGAAGCTGGGGGCTTTGGGGTTCCCTGGAGGTGACACAAATACCCAAGCTTGTAGGTTTAGGGCAGCTACCCAGACACAGAAGTCACGTGACCAAAAGCAAACACTTGTCCAGTCACATTTTTATTACTCCCTCCTTGAATGTTTGCAGCAAACAAAATAGGGTCCTTATAATTCATTCAGAACCATTTATCTGTTAATATAAAAAATGTATTTGTAATTTTACACAAGTCACACCATCCCATTTAAACAGAACGCAGGCAGCAGCAGCGACCTGCCATTTCATGAGCACCTCTCTGGGTCAAGAAGGCAGGACCGCACAGACCCAGGCAAGGCTGGAAGCCAGCAGGGTCTTAAAGTGCTCAGTGTCAGCTAAAGGTCCTCTGCCACCTCCTGGAAAGCCCTGGAAAAGTAAGGGCAAGAAACAAAGTGACGGCTGGCTCTCATCACAAATCAGAGGTACACTGTGAAGGGTGATGAGGGTCTCCCATGTGTAAAACACCAATGTCACAGTTGCGTGAGGCACTTAAATAAACATGCTAGTGAAGCATAAGAGATGAGCATCTACGTGGGGCAAAAGCCACTGCAACACAAGGACCAGCACGAGGACATAGTTCCCTCCTGCAGGCTGCATGTCCTGTGCCCAGATCTGCTCTCCTACGCTGAGCTGGTGAAGGATGGCCCTCTGCCAGCCTGGGAGGACCAGAGAACAAATGGCCAGGAGACCACAGGAGGCTCCTAGCCCTCATGAACCCCAGCGTGAGTTCAGCAGCTTCTGCAAAGGCAGAGAGGTTCCCCATCCCTGGGTGCCATGCCTGAGGTGTGGGCAAGAACTGGGCAGTGCGTGATGTTGAAGCGTCTATGGCCTGAGAACCACTGGAGGCTGCCAGGGCCCAACATGGCAGACCATTCCACATCAGCGGGCCCAGATGGGATGGTCTGTCTACGGGGTGAGCACAAGAGCTTGTGGTAGTCTTACACATTACAGAGTCCCCAATTTAAAAAGATGCACAGTTCAACTCAGCAGGAAAACTGAAGTGCAGATGTCACGTCCGGAACCAAAGCTCACCAACAACACAGGAGGCTTCTGAAACCACCGACTAAGCATCAGCCCAGCACACCCTGCATGTCATTCTGTTTCCAGGATTTGGTCATAAACACCTAGCTGCAAAATGGGATGGTGGTGAAAACTAACCCATATTTTGTAGAGAAACTCAAAATCATCTTGAAGCCTCCTAGTGCTGCTGACTGCACCCTGCAAATTGCCAAAGAAATGTTCTTACTCATTTGCTAAGGATTTATTTTTAACCACATTCTAACATTTGCTGTTAAAGTGGAAAAGCAGGGCCAGCTAAGTGGTTGTTGCCGTCACTGAATATGCTCTTTAAAAACAAAGAATATGCAAAATAGGTCTCTCTCCAGCTTTCCAATCTTAGAGTTTGGCACACCACTGAGACCTATCACCTGAATCCTGGACACACTAGCCTCTTCTGGGCCATGCAGGGGTGCTCAGATGGATGCAACCACCCCACCTTGTTTGGAAGGTAGTACCATTGTGATTTACAGAACATGAGGGAAGTGAAAGGCTCCCTGTGTCAGCGGAGGGCCCTTTGGGTAAAGACCAAGGGCCTGGTCCCACGGGGTTACCTTGCCTTGTGGGGTGCAGGCTGGGGGAGCTTCCTGAGCGTCCCTCTTGGCCTTGTCTACTGCAAACTTCCTACTCTAAGTGGCCAGCAGCCCGCCAAGCCCCTGTGCTATGGGGGGCATGTCCAGGTGGTAGAGACCAGGAACCTACTGCATGTAGGGCAGGCAGCCACACTGGGCTCTGCTCTAAAGGGCAGCAGCGCAGCCACCGGAAGAGCAGGGGGGAGGTGGGAAGGGCCTTGGCCTCTGTAAGAACCTGGCTCTTAAATCCACAAGCAGACACTGCCTGGGCGCCCTACTCCTTCTAGGATCCTAACAAGGCCTGACTGGGTTCAGAGACTGAAAGGAAGAGGCCTGCGGAGGGGGAGAAACAGTGCTGCCACAAGACCTCAAACTTCTAGGAATGAGCCACGGGGGTGGAAAGAGCCACAGCTAATGCCTGTCCCCAAGGCCAAGGGCCAAGGTTAGAAAACCTCCTGCCTGTCCCCAGGCGCACAGCTTCACTGTGACTGTTCCTTCCATAATGCCTTGTTGCTGTCACGGGGGACAGAAAGCTTTGCCTGCCCCTCTGCCATGCCTCCCAGGGTTCACCTTGGGCTCAGGGAGCAATTCTGCTGAGAAGTGCATCTGGCAGGAGGCTGTGTGAAGGGAAACAGAATGAAACCAAGAAGTTCTACAGTTCCTGGATTTCTCAGGTCAGACTGAGGCCTGGCACACACTGAACACAAGCTGACGCTACCCACTTCTTTGATCTTGAGACAAAAAGCCACATTCCCCTCAGAGCTGGTTGGCTCTGTCAGTTCAGAGCACACTCAGCCTGGCCACTGGGCACAGAACTACCAGGGCCCCTCCAGAGGCACACTGGCCCACAGCAGGGACTGACCTCATCATAGCGGTACATCAACTTCAGCCCTCGACAGGACTTCTGTTTCTCCACGTGGCGCAGAGCGCACTCCAGGCAGAACACAACGTTTTCATTCTCCTGTACCACCTGCAAGGAGAGCAGCACACCGGAGGGTCAGAAGGAGACTCCAGACAGCAGGTGTGAGGGGGGAAGAGGTCTGGGGACAGAGTAGAGCAGGCCTCATCCAACACCTACGCCTTAAGCCAAGGAGATTCTGGGGCTGGGAACACTGGAAATGGAGTAAGAAACCAAAATTAACCAACAACCTGGAACAGGGACTCCAACCAGGAAAGCAAATGACTGAGTCATAGCTAAGGGTGGCCCCCAGGGCCCCCTGATTCCTGTGCAGTTTCCTGGGCAAGGTGCCACTCACGGAGGGGCAGCTAAGCTGTGATGAGCAGGGGTGCTTGCTGTGCTGAGAGCTCCTGGGATCCTATGTTCATAACTACCTCAGCCCGAGGGAGGTACTGGAATGGACATGGAACATGGAACATGGGAGAAGAGCAGCAGCACAGGGACATACCCTGGATATTTGCTGCCTGCTGATGTGACCCAGATAGGCCCCCTGCACTAACCCTGGGCTCCCCAAGCAGCTGCCCACAAAGCCTCTGACTGACCTATGAATGCATTTGTCACCGGAGGCCACAGAGAGCACCCTGGAGTGCTGAGACAGCAGCCCTCTGCCAAGGACTGTCTGGGGCAGAAAGGGGCCAGGAGAAAGGAAACAGGTGCCTGGTCTGTGTGGAAGGAGTCCCTGCCTGCACCCTGCCTCCAAGGTCTGTTCTAATTCCAAGTTTAAGAAATGAAGGAAAAATGCAGTCTTAACACCACAAGTGCAAGAGCATCACAGGCCCTTTTCAGAAGGAGTTGAGGGGGACACCTGCCTTTTTGTCTACTATGTTTTCAAGCAGGGAAGAGCGAACATGCTGGGGAGCATGGAAGGGACAGCTGCCAACAGACACTGGGGCCAGGAACACACACAGACAGTGCAGTGCGATTAGGAAACACACAAACTTATTGGTAGCCTGAGCAACGCAAACTGTAAACCTAAGGAAAACTTCCATTTTCACCCACAGCTTTAATAATATATTCATTTTAACACAATATTCTGGCAGATGGCAGATGCCAGGTGAGGGTTCTGAAGGACAGCTAGGAACCTGTGGAATGTGGTCACCACTGAAGTGGTCCCCAGAGTCACTCATACTCATGGGAAATGAACAGGAAGTGCCAATGAGAGAGGAAGGGACACAGAACTATGCAGCTTTTGAGTGATATTTCAAAAGTATTTTAAGATCCTGGAGAAATGTCTATGACCACTTTTGTTTTTTCTTTTTTTAGAGATAGAGTCTCCCTTTATCACCCTCAGTAGAGTGCCATGACATCACACAGCTCACAGCAACCTCTAACTCCTGGGCTTAGGCAATTCTCTTGCCTCAGCCTCTAGAGTAGCTGGGACTACAGGCGCCCGCCACAACACCTGGCTATTTTTTGTTGTTGTTGCAGTTTGGCTGGGGCTGGGTTTGAACCCGCCATCCTCTGTATATGGGGCCAGCACTCTACCCACTGAGCCATAGGCGCCGCCCCCACTTACTGATTTTTTTTTTAGTTTAATGGCTTGCCCTTGCGTTTTTTTTTTTTTTTTTTTTTTTTTTTTCCTTTTGCAGTTTTTGGCCAGGACTGGGTTTGAACCCACCAGCTCTGGCATATGGGGCTGATGCCCTACTCCTTTGAGCCATAGGCGCCGCCCCCCCCCACCTTATTTTTTTTTATTCCTTTTAAAGGCACTATGGCTCCAGAAAATACCTTTTAAAATCTGAAAAGAATACTTAAAAACTAGAATGAAGAAAATATGCAGAATTTAGTTATGGACTGGATTTGTGCCCCCAAATTTACATACTGGAATCCCAACTCCTAGCATCTCAGAACACGACTGCAGTTGAGGGCGAGGCCTTCAAAGTGGGAACTCAGTTAAAATGAGGCCATCAGAGTGGGCCCTAATCCAGTCTGACTGGTGTCCTGGTAAGAAGGGAATATTGGGACACACAGAGAAGATGGCCGTCTATAAGCCAAGGAGGAAAGGTACAGAAGAAACCAACCCTGCCAGCACTTAAATCTTGGCCTTTCAGCCTCCAGACAGAAAGTGAGAGAATAAGATGCTGTGCTTTAAGCCAGCCTGCATGCTATCATCATGCCCTAGGAAACTAACATAGTTGTCATCTCCTCCTTCACAGCTTCAAAGACCATCTGGCTCATCTGGGAGCAGCTGGTCATCCCTCTCTCTGCAGGGCGTCAGGAGTGTGACAGGACTTGATACACAGGACAGGCAGTCAGCCCCAGACCTCAGTGCTGGTGCATCATGGACCAACAGGGTGGTGTGGAAGCTCGCCACTCTGGTCTGTGTTGCTCACTGCATGAGGAATGGGGGTGCCTCCTATCCTAGCTAGGCGCCCCCATCTTGAATGATGCACAGGTGGACGGAGATAAGAGGCCAGGCCATGGTGCCTGACTGAGAGTGGTACACACTGGAAGCAGCAGAGGGCCAGGTGGTAGGGCCAGTTCAGGCCACTCACCACAGGCTCTCACAGGCCCAACTCTGGTTCAGATATGCGGGCAGGGGGGGGGGGGGGGCACAGGAAGAACGTGTTATAATTAATCCCCAGGCTAGGTCAGGAAGATGGACATGAAGACATGGGCTGGGACATGATGAGACCCTCCAGGACACTGCAGGGACAAAGAGAGGGAAAGTCACTGTACTGTGGTGACAAATGGGAGGGACAAGAAGGCAAACAGAACAGAGCTCGCAACAGGCTGTTGTGGACATGCCTGAAAAGCAGCACCAATGGCAGATGAAATGAGGAAGAACATCAGTTTTAACCAAGGGCAGAGTCCAGGGCCCTCGGGGGCTAGGAGACCAGCCACGCAGTTGAGCAGAACCAGGATGCGAGGACAGAAGTGAGGGGCAGAGGCTGTGATCTCGGGTCTTACAAGGGACAGATAGCAGGTGACAGGGGTACAAAGCAGTGAGGCCAGCCACCTCACACACGCTGGTGCAAGGTGAGAGAGAAGCAGCAGGGCCAGGCCAGGCCCAACCAGGCACCAAGGATGAGGCACCTGCCTCTGCTGAGGTCCACCTGCAGGCTGAGAGAAGAGGACCCAAGGCAGGCCTCCTAGGCTGATGGGGCCCGAAGAACAAGGGGCAGGGCTCACCATGGACAGGTAGCACAAGTGCTGGCAGATCTGACACCTCCGTTCTGACGTCTCCAGCTGCAGCCACTTTCGAGGCTTTTTCTTCCCATCCGCGGCCGTGCTGCTGCCGTCATGGCTGCCATAGCGCGCGGAGGAGTGGAGGCCGGCCTCAAACAGCTGCCTGCGCTGCCGCAGCTCCGTATCCCTGCCAGACACAGCCAGGACCCAGCCTTCAGTGGGTGGGGGACCACACTGCCCACCCACACGGCCCAGCTTTGCCAACTTATGGACACAGAAGCATCATGACAAGTGGCAAAGGCATGTTAAAGCTACACAAGGCTTCCCCTTTTGTTACAAGCCAAGGACAGATTTAACATACTATTTGTATCATGATCATCATCAAAGGGTGACCAATGTGTGTGCCGTGCATCAACACCCCTAAGTGACTAAGGGACATGGCAGGGAGATGTCCCTACAAGACATGGTAGTGTCTGCTTCAGCCTTTAGGAGCACCGCCCACCCCAAGAATGGAAGTAAGGTGACCGTTGGCCACACAAGACATGGTCTCTCTCTCAACCACACACACAGCATGGGGGCTGCACCATGGGCCGTTCTCCCCATACTGTCCCCCCTCTGGGGTGCAGAGCCAGGCCCTGATGTAGCTGGGCACCATTTCCTGCCATCAGGTGGCCTCACTGGTCAAGTACAGCTAGAACCCGCCAACCAGGAGGCCAAGAGCCCCCCTGCGTTCACTTCCACAAAGAGGAGTCATTGCTTGGCACTACATGTTTATATCAGGAAATTCTGACTCCAAACAGAGAGGAAGAAAAGTTTTGTAAAAAGCGCCACACCACCCCAAAATTTTATAAAAAGGTACCATACCCCAAAAGTCTTCACCCATCTGGGAAAGCACCAAGTGGGCTCGCTGTGAGGGGACCCGCCACTGCAGGCAGGGGGTTTGTGTGCTCACCTGTCCCTTAACCCCCGGGGGGATGGGGCGGGTGAAGGACCCAGCTCTCTGGCCTCTGCCCTGAGGGGTTTCTCAGAGCCCGGAGTCTGTGTTACCTGAGCTCATCCAGAAGGGATGAGATGGTGCTGAGAGTGGGGCCATTCTCCTTCTTCGCCTCTGCTTGTGCAATCTGGTAGAGCAACTTCTCCATGGAGAAGGGCTTGGCTATGTGGCGGCGCTTCATTTCCTGAAAGAGGAGCCGGACCCCTTTAGAGCGGGTCTGCACCCCTGGGCAATCGTCAAGGCTTTTCTCAGCAGAGGGGCCGGCAGGCAATCTCAACTTCCAAATTTTGAATTGCATTTGGGTTAAAAGCTATTGAAAATTGCACAATTACCTGTGAGAAAGGCACCACATACTAGAAAAAACCACAGCACTTTGCTGGTGGCCACACTTACTAACTGTGGGGACTTCCTGCCCACTTATTCCAGGTGTCCACCTTCAGTGCCATCTCCCCAATACCGTGTTTCCCCAAAAATAAGACCTACTCAAAAAATAAGCCCTAGCAGGATGTCTATGCATTTGTTAAATATAAGCCCTACTCCGACAAAGACTAGCATATCTGCATAGCCACGCCATGCATTTCAGCGCGAGTGCAGTAAGGAAGACTGGAATACCTTTTATCTGCCACAGCTTCTTTCTCTGAGCCCTTCGCACTTGTGCAGGTGTGCGTGTGGTAACCGTGGTCGCAGGCATCCTATTGTGCACATGCGAATGGCTAGAGGAAAGGAGTTCACGCATCACTAGCGCCAGCCCCACCAAGGTTGGCTCCCCCTGTCAGGCTCCAGAAGATGATGACTTAACTGTATTTGAATAAATGTAGACTGTTGTATTATACTTAATAAAAATAACACATCCCCTGAAAATAAGTCCTAGTGTGTCTTGAGAAAAAATAAATGTAAGACAGTGTCTTATTTTGGGGGAAACACGGTAATATAGGCGGTCAGTCAGAAATGGACCTCAATCTGTCATAAACTCCTAACCTTTCTGTCCCAGAAAAACCTTTCAACTACCTCTTAAGGATTTCAGAGACATATTCCAAAAGAAACCCCACCGACAGACAGATGTGCATGCCCAGCAGGCCCTGGCAGCGCAGCTGGAGAGGGCTGGTTGCTTACCTTGGCGGTCTCAAAGCCCATGCTTGTCCACTGGGTGGTAGCGAAGTGCACGGTTTCCGAGACACTATAGCCACAGCATACTTTGGACACAAAGGACCCCGGGAAGCAGACGACGAACTGGCCACTCTGCTGTACGGTCCTGTGCACCTTTATCCCCTCTTTACACAGCACCTCCGGGGAGATCTGGGGAGACAGCACCAGACTGAGGCATGCCCCCCTCCCTGTCTGTAAAGCACTACCGAAGGGGCCTACTCTCAAGTAGACAAACATTTTGTTTTCCTGTAGAAAATAAAAAGGACTGATTCCTAAAACAGGGGTGTTCCAAATACATACTGGCCCAAGTGTGACCACTCATGACCCCACAAACCTTCCTGACTCCATGCTGGAAATGCCAAGGGCCTGGAATGGGACAATTTTACACAAACAGGAAGTTTCACAAACAGCTAGGCTGGTCTCCACAACCACGTGGATATAGGCTGGGACTAGGAGGGGACTACTGCTCTCTTCTGAGATGGACGGAGGGCCCAGGAGAGACTAGGCAGGGCTCAGCTGGCCAGAGGACAGCTCAGGACAATGACACACAGGGAGACAGCAGCCCTGTGGCTTTCTGAAGTCAGGGTAGGAAGCCTGTGCTTCTGTCCATGGCCCCATCTCCAGGTGCCCCGCGGTAGGGCACAAGAGCCAAAGTGCCAACCCTAAATGCAAGGCCTCTGCATCAAGCCACAGTCAAGCACAAACAGCAGCAAAGAGCACCAAGTACAGCACCTGGCATCCTGCCATCTGGCGGAAACCTGATTTGGCTTTTATGCCAGAGGACCTTCCATTTTTGGAGCCCTTAAAGACTGGTTTCGTTTTGTCCTCTTTGCCTTTGAGAGCGAGTCAGTTACGAGGGTGACATTATAAAACAACCATGGCCTGCCCCTCAGCAGGAGTCCCGGGGAGGACCTGCAGCCCTGAAGGTGAGGCCAGGAGGACATACCATGACGTTGCTCTCCAGCATCTGCAGCCCTGGGGTCCCATTGGCCTGCAGCAGGGTGTGGACCACGTCCTCCAGCTTGTTCTCCTCCTCAGCAGGAATGCAATACCTGGATGGTGGGGACCCGAGGGCGGGTGCAGAGGCTTGACTCGGCCCCATGTGCTGGCCTTCTCCACGTCCCCCAGCAACACGGGCACACAAGCAGCAGGACCCCACCTTGGCAGACAGGGAACTGGTCTGGCCTGGCTCCTGCCCACTTCCCATGGCAGTGGCATTGCTTCCACCCAATGCACGGCCAGACCGCAGCATACCCACGAGCGAGATGCTCATCTTTATGCAGCTCTGACCCACACAGTGAGCTAGAGTCTTCAAACCAAAAACAGATGTCTGCAAACCCCTATAAATCAAAACCAGACATCTACAGACTCTGTGAGCCTGAAGGGCCTTATCTGCCTGCCCCATCCCTAGGCCAGCCTTACACCCTCTGAGACAGAAACCACCACAGGACAAGGATTTGTTCATGCAATGGATTCACAGCCACCTCAGTCCGCTGGCCAGGGAAGGTGAGACCAGACCCCACTGTCCCAACACAGGTAGGGAAGGACCTGAGACCTCTCCTAAATGGCCTCAGGACTGACTCTCCCAGGGGACACCAGCCTTGCACCCCCCAGAGTTGGGTGCCAGAACCCAGGCCCCCAGCGTCAGGCACACAGAATGGCCTGACTGTGTAAGCAGGCAGCACTGGGACCCTGGAGGTGGGAGTGGACGGGACCTGCCAGGACTCAGGCTGCCAAAGTTAACAAAGCCATCTCCGCCAGGAAAAACAATGAGGCGGCCTTCACCGGTCACTCCCCACAGCTCCCTCCACCCTCTACTCGGGCAGCCTTCCCCGTGGTGTCTGTGATGAAAACATTTTGCTTTGAGGCCAAATCCTGGTTTCAGTTGCTGAGTGAAGGCAATAGCCACATTTAAGTATTTTTTTTTTTTTATAAATGTTTAAGCTCCTTCAATGCCAACATACTCTGTTACTGATTTGCAATTTAAACACAGGGTTCCTAACCTAAATCACATGTTTTAAGAAAAACCACACACCATAAAGTCCTGTGATCATATCCCTGCCTCTTCTTGATTTCCCATCAGTCAAGTTCCAGGACTGAGTCTTCAAAAAGCCCATAGGTTCTTGTGTTTTCCTACCTGTGACTCCACATTAAGCCATTAAAAAGGACAACAACAAAAACAAAAACCATACGAGCCACTTTATATCAACTTCTTCAGATGAGGAGACCAAGGCCCCAGGTCACAGGCCTGGGTGGTGCCTGGGAGCAGCACCAGCCGTCCCCCGAAGCTGTTGACCAGTCGTGCTCGGGCCCACATGCCCCAGCTTGGGCTCCCAGTCTCACCAAAGGACAAACCCAGGACAGCAATAAGCACCGTCCAGCACACGACCTGCTGGTGCTGCTCACACGCCCACAGCACAGCGCAGCGCACTACGACAGCGACAACCAGCTCCAGGAGGGAGAAGGACAGTTTTAGACTTTAATAAAGTGTGCTTAATCACCCCAGCAGGACAGCACACGCGGTGAGCGTGGGACGGTGCCATGCCTGCAGACTAGCAGACGACAAGAAGTGATTACTGGCAGTCATTTCCCATCTGCCGCTGCTAACAAAGACACCAAGCAGACTGGCCTCTGTCAGGACTGGTTACGGCTGACAGGGTCATAGGCGGGGCTGAGGACGTTCAGCGCATAGGTGTGCCAGGAGACAGAGTGGGACATTCAACATGAGCAACTCCACGGAGGGGACCAGACTAATCAGCGAGACTGACAGCCGACAGGGCCACAGGTGGGGCTGACGCACAACACCTGCCCCGAGACAGAGTGGGACACACAACACACAGGCATCTCCACAGAGGGCATGAGACGACTCAGCGAGACTCACAGCCGACAGGGCCACAGGCTGGGCTGACGCACAACAGCGTGCCAGGAGACAGAGTGGGACACACAACACACACGGCATCTCCACAGAGGGGTCCAGACTGCTCAGTGAAACTCCACGCCCTAAATGCCCCTGACAGATGAGGAGACACTGGCTCGAGAAAGATGCTGACAACCACCATCATGAGATGCTACAGCGAGCACAGTCTATATTCAGCCGCTGGGCTAAGGCTGATGACAGGTTTACTAGGGCAAGTCAACTTCATGTAGCATTTTACTGCTGTTCCTTATCCCCATTGTGAAATTAACTGCTGGAAATCAACAAAAATATCAACAAAAAAATATCCCAGGAGAAAAAAACAAAAACCGTAAACAGGTAATTCACAAAAATGACTTAACCTATTAAGAGATCTGCTCATCACTTGAGAAAAGTAAAATGCCACCTTAGAGTCTTCCAGCACACAAGAAATGCCAGGCCAAGGAGCACAGGACAAACCCGAACACATCAACGTAGGTTTGCAAATTCTCCTCCCTCTGCAACCTGGACAGGAGGTTGCTGGCCCCACTGAATAGCTCTCAGGTCTCCCCAGCCCTCCCGCCCCCAGTGGGGCCGAGCACTCACCAAATGCAGTCAGCACCAGTGTGTAAGTAGTCAATATAGGGAAGGTGATTTTGGTCTCGAGACCAGCATGAGGTAGAAAAGACCATGCCAATGTTCAGCCAGGGAATAGTCACTCCTAAAACACAAAGAGCACTTTCAAGCTTGGCAATGACATCTCAAAGGAACAGTCACTGAAAATTACTTTCTTCTCCCAAAACAAGAAGAAAAACAAACAGGATCCAAACCTAGTAAATAGACATTATTTTTGTTCTTTCCCACTTATTATACAGAAGTGAAACCAAGGATGTGGACATTGTCTTGAAACAGACATAAAGGAATGACACCTCAGGGAGTGGGTGAGATGGGCAGCGGGAAGCTGACCCCCGGGAATGTGATCAGTGACACCCAGGCCACAGCCACAGACAGTCCCCTGACCACAAGGCTCAGAGCTGTTTTCCAATGAGGGTAGGAGGCAGGAAGCAAGGAGGCTTCTCTGTGTGAAGAGCGAAGGGGCCCCTGGCCTGGTGAGTGGCACAAGCTTCTCTGGCGCGTCTGGAATGGGTCTTTCATGACAGGTTCTATCATTCTTCCAAGGGGCCGGCCCTCCCGGGTAATGCAACCTCCACAACCCTTGGCTTCCCCTAGTCTGCAAAGTAGGTGTCACTCAGGCCTACTGACTGCCTTAAGAATTTAGGATTTCTGCTTACAGCAGCCTAAGGGACTTTAGCTGTGAAAGCACCAACTTCAAGGTTCAAAGTTGGCCACCAAGCTTCTGCCCTGTTCTAGACTGCAATGTGGTTCTTTTTCCTACATCATTACTGACTTAATCAATTATGATCTTTTACCTCTTCTTTTCTAAAAGTCAAAGAAAACCCAGCCCCTTCCAGGCAACACTGAGGAGGGATTTCCCAGCTCTGGTTCTCAGTAGGCAGATGTCTTTGTCAAAGCCACCTCCGGGCAGGTACCCATAGTCGGCTTACCAGGCACAGCACCGAGGTGACGCAGGATGGACCCTGTGTTATTGGGGAGGACGGTGAGGTTCCATCCATGCCTGCAGAGGGAAGCGCAAGGAGCATCACAGAGTGGCAGAAGAATGATGTTGTCTAGCCCCCAGAACATGCAGAGTGAGCCCCATTTTACCTTGAAAAGGGCTCCGATTTTCCCACTGGGAATCCACTGCCATGAGTGTTCGTGTCCACCTTGCCGCAGTGCACAGCCACGTGGCAGTCCTTCTCTTCCACTAACCTCCAGTACTCTTGCTGTGGGGCAAAGCAAAGGGCCAGTCAGCACGTTCGAGGGCCTGGGCCACAGAGCACAGGCAACCTAATGATGCTGGGACACCAATGCCCACTCCGGGAGCCCATCAGAACACCGTGCTGTCGGGGGTTCACACACTGCCTCCAACACAAGGCTCATTAGAAAAACACCTCTGTGAAGCACATCACCTTCTCTCATCTTGAAAATCCCTTTAAGCTGGAGCCACATTTAAGGGAGAAGCTGTACAAGTCAGCTCACAGCAGTGCTGCTAACTGTCAATGCAGGTTTCCATAACACTGTGTAAGTTCCACCAAGAGGGGACCAGGCTGGGTGTCAAATAACAACAAATGAAGAATGAATTCACCATCATTAACGCCATGGATTCCTGAAACAGATGTGCTTGAACAGAGGAAAGAAGCCAGAGTCAGGGGGACACTGATCCTAGTCCCTGACACTGCCACCTGTTTGCTGAGACTGGTGTGCTCTGAAGCATCAGTAAAGACGAGGGCTGGGAGGAAGGGACCCTTTAAGCGTGGCAACCCGAGTTGCTGTCGACCAGCCAAGAGGAAGACCCGGCCTTCCTGGGAAGATACAGAGCATAGAAGCTAAGCAGCCCTAGACTGAAATTTGAATTTTAGCAAATCTTCTATGTTTAAATATTTGCACTACTGCTACAGCAAAATCCAGACTTTCAGTGGGAATTCATTCCTGAATAGGAAACGTAAATGAACTAACCTTTTCTATGGCTTCAGGAGACTCCTACACAAGGACACGGGCTATACAGTGGAGGGCTCCTTTTTCTGAGCCCCAGAAACTCAAGCTTCCGCCCCCTGACATCTTTATCACAAATGCCACACGTGCCCTGGAAGCAGCCACAACAGCCACACTCGTACTGAAAGGAGGACTCCGTTGACACCGTGGCTGATGGAAAGCTAGGTGGTGGCTGCTGGGTGCAGTAGCCATAGCCATAGGGGCCTTGGGGCAGAGCCAGGAGGAGGCCGTAGCAAGGTGTCAACAGCTGCACCCAGGGTATAGAGCTGAGACACAGTAGCAGAGACCAGAGTCCTTATATTGGACTCTCCAAACCAGAAAGCAGCCTTGTGTTCCAGGCTGGATGTCCTGAGCTCTTGACAGTTACTATTAGGAGATGTGGCACCATGTGCCACCCACACAGGGCCCAGCTGTCCAGGTCTAAGCAGTCAAAGTCCCACCTGCAGGAAACCTGGGCAGCACAAGATGGCTGAAGCCCCTTGTGCTTGGCTGGCGCCCAGGATTGCTGAAGCCCCTCGTGCCCAGCTGGTATACCAGGGACAAACCCACCCTGAATTTTACTTTGAAGAGTGGCATTTATCAATAAAGAAGGAAAAGTGGGCTCGGCGCCTGTGGCTCAGGTGGCTGAGCCAGCCACATACACCTAAGGTGGTGGGTTTGAATCCAGCCTGGGCCCACCAAACAATAATGACGGCTACAACCAAAAAATAGCCAGGTGCTGTGGCGGGCGCCTGTGGTCCCAGCTACTTGGGAGGCGGAGGCAGGAGACTCGCTT
>NW_003852421.1:11879757-11893759 GCF_000181295.1 Otolemur garnettii | reverse complement strand
AAAAAAAAAAAAAAAAAAAAAGGAAAAGTGACCTGAAACCTGTCACAGGCCACAAGATGAAGCCACAGTCAGCAAAGACCCCATTCCCACTCCCTGGCCAGCAGCTGCCCCTCATCCAGCAACCAGGTTTTGTCTTTGTCCCTTTACACAACCACAAGCCACTGAGAGCCCAGCGACGTCAGCAGCCAGAGGTTCACACGGACTCTGCCGGGCACTGGCCGACGAGAGGGAAACAGACAGACCCGGTCTCCATCCTGCAGCGCCTCGCACAAAAACTCCCCCTAATTGGTCTGGGCACAGAAGTGCTCACTGTCTTCTCCGCCTCGTGCTAACTCAAAGGAGAGAGTTGGCAGAAACACAAAAATGGCAACCTGCCAATCCCATTAAATAAAAAATAGGAGAGAAGAAAAAGCACAACTGTGGTTTCAAGGGATTCCAAACATTCTCTTGCGTAACAGACACATGGAGGCCGGGCGGACAGCCAGAACCCACCCCTAGACTCGGCCTCGCACCACCTTCATCACACTGGTTTTGGCTTTTGAGCAAGTTCAGATGAACCTGAGTTACAACTCTGGCTATCCCCAGCACATGCTCGGCACAAAGGACAAACTTAGCCCCATCCCAGTCCCTCTGGCAACTCAGGCTCCAGGGACAGGTGGGACAGGGCTCCCCCGACTCCCCACTACCCCAGCTCCAACATCACAGGAAGCAGCAGCAGGGTCACCCTCACTCACCTCAATTTCAGCTGGTGCGGGCTCCTTGCTGAAACACATGTTCATGATATTTCTTGCTGTTCGATAAAAAGTCGTTAGAGAAACAGACCTTCCCTGTAAACAAACAAAAATAGAACAGTAAAGCTTAAAGAAACAAAATTGAGCCCTAACTTCAAATTAGACTACACACCTGTCATGGGTCTCTGCCCAAGGCTGTGGGCCACTTTGTGCCCAAGTTAATTATAAGCAAGAAGGCAGAGAAATATTCTTTTAAGAATCCAGAGCGAGAGCCAGGCATGGTGTCTCACGCCTGTAATCCTAGCACTCTGGAGGCCAAGGCAAGTGGACTGCTTGAGCTCATGAGTTCGAGACCAGTCTATGCAAAAATGCAAGACCCCATCTATACCAAAAAGAGAAAAACTGAGGCCAGAGGATCGCTTGAGCCCAAGTTGGAGGTTGCTGCGAGCTATGATGCCACAACACTCTACCCATGGTGACAGCTTGAGACTCTGTCTCAAAAAAGAAAAAAAAGAATCCATAGTGCAAGGAAAGGGAGAAAGGCAACTCCACCAGCTGCTCCCACCACGAGAGGCACACTGGCCTGTTACGTGCCAGAAGCAGAGAGGCTGACGACCTGGAGGCCACCAGCAGATACCCCTGCAAAGCACAAGAGGCCACTTCCGTTTATTTTTTAAATTGTTTTTTTTGAGACAGTCTCACTCTGTCAGAAACATGGTCTGACGCCTGATGTGCCAGGTACCCTGCTCTCCAACGTCCCCCAGCAGACCAGGGGGCCCACGCCTTGCTTCAGAGCCTGGCCAGACAGGAGGGCTATACGGGGATGTAGAGGAGGGAGAGTTGACACAGCCTCACTACTTGGGAGGAATGAATCTTCTCAGGATGATTTGTGCTACAACAAGACCTGGCAGAACTGGGGGAAACACTGCTGTGTTTCAATTTGCCGGTCTCTCCCCACCTCCACCCCCTACAGCATGTTCATGGCCAAATCTGCATTGATAGCTTTATCAGGACGCCTCTCTGAGAAAGGGCCTGGCCATGCTGGGCTGGAGTGTGGAAGCAGACAGGCAGGAAGCTGAGCAGAATGGAATAAAGGAGAACGAGCAAGCACTTGGAGCCCATGGAGGGTCGGGGGCAACTCTCGTGCACCAGACGAGATGGGGGCACTCGAGGAGGGCAGGGAGAGAACCATAAGCACAAGAGAGAGCAAACACGCCTCCTGCTTACTCCCTCTTCATCCCTGTCACCAAGAACACGTGTGTGCACATGTGTGTACACACACACACCATGCAAAGAAAAGCAAACCCAGGCCCAGGGCGGGCACAAATGGACTAATGGTGTTATCTTGGAGTAGGTGTGACCCTAACTCACTCTCGATGCCCCTTTCCACCATGTGACTTGTTACGTCATGTTATGACAAAGTAAGTTCCTCCTTGATCTTAGACTTCCCACTCTCCAAAACCATCTGTCCACAAACTTCATAATAAACACTTGTTGTAAATTGTCTGGTCTGTGGTATTCTGCCGTAGTAGTATGAGATATAATGACATTCTCCCCCCTGCACAGGGGCCAGCCCCCTTCACACCACTGGGAGGCAGGAGCAGACCCATCTCCTGCATGAACCCTCCCATGCATCCCCATCGCCCAGGAGCCAGAGCTATGCAGAGTGTGGCAAGGCCCCTACCTTGTATATGCACTTGTGGAAGTCATTGAGGACACCTTTGTCCTCCTCCTCCTCCTTGACCACTTCCTTTTCCTGAGCGAAGAGTCGCCGCCTGCCTGTCTTGAGCTGGGCCTGGCCCACCTCCTTGAGCTTGCTGCGGAAGCCATTCCTGGGGGCCACGCCGTGGATGAGCCCATTCTTGGGCTCGAAGCGGGGCAGGGGGTGGAACTTGTGGTGGTCGTTCTCCGTGTGGCCCTCCAGTGGCCCCTTGCGCTTCTCCAGGATCTCCTTCTCCATCAGCACCTCCTTCTCCAGCCGCCGATGCTCCTCGGGGGACAGGGAGTCGTAGGAGAGCAGGTACTGGCAGTAGGCCTCCTGCAGCTTGGCCAGCCGGTCTTGGGCCGTTTTGGGGATGCG
The DNA here is from genome assembly GCF_000181295.1 of Otolemur garnettii. Taxonomy (NCBI): domain Eukaryota; kingdom Metazoa; phylum Chordata; class Mammalia; order Primates; family Galagidae; genus Otolemur; species Otolemur garnettii. The sequence goes on along the minus strand of NW_003852421.1, from coordinate 11,890,948 downwards.
CAGCATGTCTGCTAGTTTGTTCCATTTTTTGAGGTCAGTCACTTGCTGCATGCCGCCCATCTCGTTAATCAGCCGGAAAAAGCAGGCCAGGTCGAGCTCACAGCCTCCTGGACGGTGAGGGGGGAAAACGGAGAGCATGCTTGGTAAATAAGGGCAGCGACAAGACCTTCCTCCCTAAACCTACAGTTCCCGAACACCTGCTACATGCCAGGACTCTGCCAGGCTCCAGGGCCAGAGCAGCAACCAGCAGTCACGGAGAGCAGACATCACACAGTGACGGGTCATGGCCAAGTTCTACGAAGATAAAGTGGAAGGGGACTGCCATATTAAGGAAGTGGTCAGGGAAGGCGTCGGGGTCTTGGGTGGAAGGAGGAAGAGAGCTGGCTGTGTAGACGGGGAGGAACAATCCCAAGTGACACATACTAGTGCAGCCCCTTCTCACATATCTGGGTGCAGGTGCAACAAGAAGTAAACAACTGGTTGAACCCACGCCCTAGCATCACGTGGATCAGCTCTGCTGTCGGAAATCACAGATGCACAACGCTTACTACCAATTCTCAAGCCCCTTCTCAGCCTCTCTCACAGGGAATTTATCTTCATTCTCACTGGATTTGCAGGGCACAGGACATCTGCATGAGGGCACAGGCCACTCCGTCTGTGCCTCAGCTCTTCCCTCACCATCCAGAGAGGCAGCACATCTCAGAAGGACACACAGGCTGCTTCCCTGGATCAAATCACAGAGCAGCACAAATGTATACTGGACAATATTTTTTAATGTATACACAGTAACGCCATCTAGATGGGAACTGGGAAAACAACTTCCTTGGCCAATAAAGGGGAATTTCTCCAAAATAATCATTCACAAAAATATACATGAGCAAAGTAAAAATTAAGAAATTCCTAAATCTTTGGAGAACAGGGACAGAGTTACATCAAATATAAAAGTGAAAGCAGGTATGGCTCTGGCTAGACTCTCCAGCCTGAGACCAGTGTTAGAGGATGTAGCAGGCTGGGCCCTGTAGATACCTGGCATCTTGGGGCCCACCAGGGTAAATCCTAGCCCCAAAAGTACAGCAGTCTGAATTTCACATGTTCCACTTGGTGAAAGGTGGATTCTGACTGTGGACCCCAGTTAGCAAGGAAATTGCTCTCAACGAACTACGTGCCTCATACACTGTCAGTCACGGGTGGGACTCAAGGGGTCTCTGGCAATCAAGAGCTCTTTCCCTGAGGGCTGGTGGCACACTGCATGTTATAGCCATGGACAACAAAATCAGTGCTAAAGTGGGTCAGAATGTGGGTAAAACTGGAAGGAAGGAAGGAAGTCAGTACTGTTTGTCTGTAAGCAAATCAACAGAAATGCAGTTCCCGAAAACTACAATGTCTGTGTAAAAGTTCCTCATGGAATCCTCACCACTGCCATCTGCCCTCCTTACCCCATCCCAGGCCCCCACCCCCACCCAACAGTGCCTCCAGGCTCCACAAACACAGAAGGCAACTCCACCTGGAGGATTTGGGCAAACTACTTCAAAGCCATTATTACGTCCCCTCCCCTGCTGATGGCCGAATGGCCTGGACCAGGTCAGACCACTTAAAAAGACTGGTAGAAGCCCTGGGCTTGCAGGTAGTGGCAAAGAACACAAGCAAATACACCACAGTAAGGTGCCTCTGGGGCTGGGAGAAGGGTCAAGGTCAAAAGAAAAACCTGCTCTAGGAGAGGCATAGTAGCAATCTGGGAGGCTGAGGCGGGAGATTGCCTTAGTTCAGGAGATTGAGACCTCATTGACAAGATTAAGACCCTGACTCTACTAAAAAAAAAAAAAAAGATAAAAGAAAAAAAACTAGCTGGGCATTGTGGTGAGTGCCTGTAGTCCTAGCTACTCAGGAGGGTGAGGCAAAGAGGATCAGTCAAACCAAGGAGTTTGAGGTTGCTTTGAGCTATGACACCATAGCACTCTATGGAGGGTGACACAGTAAGACTCTGTCTCAAAGAAAAAAAAAAGAAACCCTGCTCTGAACAGAAGGTAGCAGCTGTCACCACAGTGTCACCTATGGCGCCATGGCCACACCATCCACCTAGCAGAGCTGGGGATGTGTAATGTTTCCCTTTTAGGCCTCTACAGCTGTCAGGACTGAGCAAGGACCCATCTCCCAACCTGAGCCATCCGGTGGTCCCAGTGCTCCCGGGGCCTGGGGACGGGCTCAGGCACAGGCACACACACGGGTGGATGCACCCTCACCCCCTCCTACCCAATGGGCCCACAACTGCAGACCACAAACCAAATCAAGTGATTCTCATTCACGTATCAGCCCTGGCAGGCACCTGCTGAGAAGAATAATGAAACCTCCATCTTGCAACAGAGCTCATCTTGCTGCCATTTCTTGACATTTAATGGATTACGACACATCTCCCTGCCTTGGAAATTTGGGGGTGTCAAAAATGGAGGCAAACACTGTACCCTTTCATAGGTGTAGAGCTGAGCTGACTGTGCACCTGACCCAGCCGCACCCTGCTCCGCAGAGCACAGGCCGTCTCCTCCTTGTCCTATATCCTCTAGGGAGAGGAGGGGAAGGACAGCCACAGGAACATGGTGACAGGCCCTGCCGAGGACCTGCCAGGGTGGTAATATGCACATTTACCAACAGATTCACCAGGGCAAGTTTCACAATTGTCCCAGCCAGAGCTCCATCTGGTCCCTCGACACTAGAAACTGAAGCTCAAGGAAAAGAGAAGTGGAAGGAGAAACAAGGATCAGGAGGAAAAAATGGCCTGACGTCTAAGAAAGAGTGATGAGCTTAACGGGGACCCCTGCCCCCAAACTTACACGGTGAAACCTCAGCCCAGCACCTCAGGACATGCACGTGTTTAGTCAGAGCAGGTCTTTGAAGAGATGACTTAGGTAAAATGAGATCATTATAGGATACCTTATAGGTGTCCTTACAAAAGGGGAGATCAGGGGGCACACACACCTGCAGGGAAGACCATGTGAGGACACAGAGAAAACAGCCACCTGCGAGCCATGGGAGAGAACTCAGGAGAAACAAACCTGCCTGAAGAACTTCCAGGGTTCAAGCCAGTGCTGTGGCACTTTGTTGCAGCAGCCCTAGCAGAACCCTGAGGAGAAACAGCATCCCTCCCAGTCCCTCCAAACCTGCCACTTATTCCAACAATAGCAGGTAGCAGTGACAGCCTGGCTAGGGCTGGAACACAGAGGGGGTACCACCAAGATCTAAGGCCCCAACACCAAGGCTCCTCCTGCCACTCACATCCAGAGCCCAGGGAGGAGGGCTTACCGAGGGCACTGAGCATGGTGAGTGGGCTGAGACCGGGCAGGAAACTGGAGCTTAACCAAGGAAATGTGGAGGAAACTGCAGGGGCCTAGTGGTAAAGGAAGCCCTCCACCCCCACTGGGCCCGGCCCCCAGGGGGCTTCCCCCCTCCGGAGACCTCACCTATGAGCGGGAGCTCGTCCATGGTGATGCCCTGAGATCTGAGGTGCTTCTTGATGCAGGCCAGCCGCTGCACGTTGGGGCCCCAGCGTCGGCCCAGCTTGTGGATGTGCTGAATCTGCGTGACAAACCGCATCTCATCGTTGAGCTTGCACTCGGGTCGCCAGTCCGGAGGGGGGATCACCCTGCACATCCCGAACTTCTCCACCTGAGCGCGGACCGACTCGATGTAGATGAGCGGGTCGTGGAACTCCTTGGCGGAAGGCCTGAGGACGGGGATCTCGTCCATGGCCGCCCACCCGGTCTTGCCACCACCCTTCTCGGCCTTGGCCGAGTCGTGCGGCTTGTGCAAGGACTCCGGTTGCGAGGTAGAACGATTTTCACAGGAGGCGCCGTCCGCCTTGCCATGTGCTTGTCTGCCTGGCGTGCTCTTCCCGGCTGTGGCCCGCTTTGGCCGGTTCCTCTCCAAACTTCGCTCGGGCACTTCCTTCTTCAAGTGTCCATTCAGCAGAGCTTTCTCAGCCGGGGCCTTCTTGCCGGGGCTGTCGGCAGGGCCGGCTGCCCCTTTCATTTTCTTGGGGGGTGACTGCGGCTTTTCCGCCTGATGTGCCTCTTCCAGTCTCCTCTTGGAGTTCCGAAGCCCCTCCCGCAGCTGCCGCCCCCCCACCTCCTTAGTGCATGACTTTGGGTTCAACCTGCCACTGACCTTGAGGCCATTGACGGCGGGCCCGGTGGACTTGGACGCCCCCCCGAGGGATAGCACCTGTTTGCGGGTTTTTGCATTGCTACTTTCAGTTTTCCCTGAGATTGTGTGGTTGACGGCGGAACTGGGCTTGTGGTGAGTGGGTTTGGTTTCCTTGACCAGTTCTCTCTTGGCTTTGGTGTATGTGACAGCCCCCTTAGTCACCGTGGCAGTGTACTTCACAGTTTTGGATGGTGAAGGTCTGACTTCGCGCATCTTTTTGGCACTGGCCGCACCTGCACCCAGAGATGACATTCGAGTGACTCCATTTACCTTAGACACCTGTGAGGCAGCAGAAGCAGAAGAGGGGACAGTGTTAGTACCTGTTAAAACAGTGAGTGGCCCACACGTAACAAAGCCACACACCACTCATGTTAAGAAAGGAACTGGGGATTCCAGCAATGGGAAACAAAATACATGTCCAAGAATTAAAATGTGAAGTTTAGTTTCAGAAGCTTTGCACAATACAACTGTGTGCACAAAATATGCAGCCTGCACCGGGTGCCCCCAAGCAGGGTTTCCTGGGTGTGTTTTCACATTTGTTCCTGTGGTTCTTCCAGAAAATGTGAGGTTTCAGAATGAGTCCCTTGCCACATGCCTCACATCACTGGTCTCAGATTATGACAGAGAAATCCCACTCATTTGGGGAAACTCGCACATAACCTGTTCCAGGAAAAGCTGAGTTTGCTAATCTCTTGTGATCGCAGTAGCAGCACGACCTGCCCACAGAGTCAAAAACTCTGTGTGGCTAAAAATAGAAAGAAAACAAAACTCCCATGGAAGGAAAAGCACAACACTTGTGTGGTTTGGCTGCGAGTCACCAGCCAGACTCGGGGCGTGGCTGCCACCTGTCAGCAGCTGCCCTGGGGGCCACCCTCTTGGAGACTGAGCCCTGAGAGAGCAGCCTCTCCACGTGGAAGAGGGAAGCCCGACTGTCTTCTGCACTCCGGGTTCCTATTATCGCACCCTCACCAGACGTCCACGTGAGCCAGGCACACACAGCAGCCTCTCTGTGCTGGCTGTCACGCTGCTTGGATACTACAGGTATTCTGTGACACACAAATATCAGAGAGGACAGGGAGTGATGTGGGTGGACAGCAGGAACGCACAACCCTCCAAGAGGGAATGACAAAGGGGTTGTAACAGGGAGTAGTGCGGCTGGCTTGCTGGGTACCAAGGAGATGTCTTCACAACTCTGCTGCACCCCAGCTGAGTGGCCTCTGACACGTCACTTAGCCTCATGGGCATCACTTTTCATCTAAGAGATCAATTTAAACTCAGGGATTCCAGGGTTTTATGACTACCACCAGCTTGAAATGAGCAGCCTAAAAATCACACAATTACTGAGGAACACGGAACAGAAAGAGCCCTAGAGAGAAGGTGCTGGGTGGAGGCAGCTTGCCCTTCTGGTCAGGGAAGTTGACCACACGCACTCAAGTGTACAGCTGAACAGCACCAGGAGACGGCAATGCCAGCCTTCACCACTAGGGGGAGGCCCTGGGCCTAGAGGACCTGGTCTGAGCTTTGGTGACCTTTGCACTGAGTCCAGCACCTGGCCCAGGACTAAACACAGTTTGCCTAAATGGGGGTAGTTCTTTGGGGGAACTCAAACTCACCCATAGGCATCCAAACCAGAGGTTCTCAGGATCCCACAGGGGCCCTGTCAAAACAGATGACTGTGCCCCAGCTCTGGATTCAGAGGTCTGAAACAGGGTCAAGGAGGTATGGTTCTAACATGGTCCCAGGTGATACTGTGCTTGTTTGTGGACTATACTTTGAGAAACACTGATCCAAGTCTCAGTAGAAGTTTACAAAAACAGAAAACTGTAAGAAGCCACCAAGACCCATATCTCTGTATATGCAGCCTATTACATGTGGTCCAATCAAACCCACAAATTCCTAATAGGACCTTAAGTTCTCACGGGCTAGCTCTGGGCACTTGCTGGCCAGCTGCCTTGGAGTTGGAGATAACAAAAAGCCCGCCTTCCCAGAACAGGTTCTTATGCCCACAGGAGAAGGTGAAGGCAAGTCTGAGTAGTGCACTCTGGCTCCCAAACCACTAACAGGGAGAGAGTCTGAAATAAATAAAGGGAAACTCTTTTGGTGGGGGTGGTGCGGGGAGCACTTCGCAACAATAAACACAAGAAATTTATAAAATCAGGTGTGGGCTCGGCACCTGTGGCTCAAGTGGCTAAGGCGCCAGCCACATACACCTAAGGTGATGGGTTCGAATCCGCCTCCGGCCCACCAAACAATGACGGCTGCAACCAAAAAATTGCTGGGCATTGTGGTGGGCACTTGTGGTCCCAGCTACTTGGGAGGCTGAGGCAGGAGACTTGCGTGAGCCCAAGAGTTGGAGGTTACTGTGAGCTGTGATGCCACAGCACTCTACCTAGGGGGATAGCTTGAGGCTCTGTCTCCAAAAAAAAAAAAAAAAAAAATGGTGTGAATGTATCAGGTGTGATAGAAATTTTCTGTGGTAAGTACCACTACTCTGAAAGAGAAGGTTTGGTAAGGAATACAAATTCCTCCCATTTTTTAATTGTTCCTCTGAATGCTACTATGACTAAAACCACTTAGAAAAACAAAAGTGGACAGTGAATCCCAGCTGCCAAAGATGTGAGGAGGGCAGGTGCACGTGGATCTCAGGTATCCAGGGTCTCAGGAGGGCTTCACCTGTATCCAGAGAGCGGAAGGCAACACAACTGTCTTTTCAATCTCCTCTTAACCTGTAAGGGTGCAGCCTGTCCCAACTCTATACCCCAACACACTCTACATAGACTGTACAACACAGCTGAATCTGCTTACAGATGAGGACTCTCCTAGCAAAACGACAAACTCCAAATGGTGCCAAAAGAGCCAATTCCTACCAAGAAAGACCAAGAGAGGCTCAGCCTCTTGCAGGAGTTTAGTTCAGTGTTCCGCAAACTGGGACTCTACCAATTCTGTTTAAACTAATGCAGGTCGCACAGAACCTACCCCAGAAAACGGCACTCAGTGCTGCAAAGTCCCAGGCGGCACCTCCGTGTACCCACAAATGCTTTTGGTCCTGCTCTTGGTACTGCTCCTATGTGGGGCTGGGAAGCCAGGGCGTCTCCCCTCTCACATGCTGTGTCAAATAAAGAGTGTAGGCCCTGCAGCTATCAATTCTGACTTCCAAGGTCACCTGTGCTCCCTGCTAGCCATGTTACAAGCAGGCAAATTTTCTTCATAGTTGAATTCTTTTTAAGTGCATCACAATCTTCAGTGGCAAAAGGATCGCCTGGTCGTGTATGTATTTCTGGCAAGGTATATGCCAACTAACTTGCTCTATGGAAAAAATGGGCTGCTCTATTCACTTTCTCACTATTGAAACAGTTGTCTTCAACAGTATCCAACCAAATAGCCACTCGACAAGCTCAAAGACTAAATGGATATGACCCACAATAACACGAACTTCAGTTTAAAGAGAAATTATGAACATTAGAAAGAGAAGGTATCATCACCCTCTCCCCACCCAATGGCAGGTTCTGTGCCCATCAGAGGCCACGAAGCAGCTAGCATGGGAAGCAATCTGTCCCCCAAGCTGTGCTACATGACCTAAAGGTTAGGGACAAAACAGAAAACAAAAGAATGGAGGAGGGCATTGTCTTCCCTGGTCACTGGGGGTCCCCCCCCCAACCACTTGTACTGCAACTTAAACCACAAGGCCCGTCGTGCAGCCAGCGCACGATGAGGGAGGTCTCATCACCACTGTGCATCCCAAGGTGTGTCCATGTGAGAGCACAAACGGGAAGTTGTCTGAGCCCACTGGAGAACTGGCACAGATGTGGCAGGGGCCAGGACCCTCGAGCATATTCCAGCTGAGCGGCTCTATAAGCTCTCTTCAAGTCACTCCTGCTCTGACCTCAGCTCTTGCAGCTCACCCCCGACTCCCACCCATCACAACCCAGCTCTGCCCAAAGTTAGGGGTCTGCAGCTTGTGATCCTCAGCCTGTCACCAGCCACCTGAAAACTGATGCCAGACACACAGCTGTGAGGTCTAGAGCCCCTGTCCTGGTCATGTGTTTTCAAGTTACATTCACCTGGACTAGTACTTACAGCCACCCAGATAAAGAATACTTCACACAACAGATAAAAGGTGAGGGACAGGAAGGCCTGGGACTTCAGGCATTCCTTCAAGACTTTATTCTTTTTTTTTTTTTTTTTTGAGACAGAGCCTCAAGCTGTCCACCTGGGTAGAGTGCCGTGGCATTACAGCTCACAGCAACCTCCAATTCCTGGGCTCAAGCGAGTCTCTTGCCTCCACCTCCCAAGTAGCTGGGACCACAGGCGCCCGCCACAACGCCCGGCTATTTTTTGGTTGCAGCCGTCATTGTTGTTTTGGCGGGTCCGGGCTGAGGATTTGAACCTGCCACCTTAGGTGTACGTGGCTGGCGCCTTAGCCGGTTGAGCTATAGGCGCTGAGCCAAGACTTTATTCTTAATAGAAATCCCACTGGCTGACCAGGCTACACTCTGGGGGAGTGTGCTTACTGTCAGAAGATAGGCCCCATCCTTACCCCACCACTCACACATACAAGGCTTAACTCAGCTCAGTATGACAGATGCAAAGGAAAAGCACGCATTGCCGAGGCAGAGCAGAATTTGAGAAATGACTCCACAGTGTTTTTTGGTTAACTAAGCAAAAATGCTGTCCTCAGTTCAACCAGACTCCGCCATTAAGCCAAGTCCCCACAAGAGGGAGCCATTGAGCCGAAGCCTTTGCCAAACTTTCAAAACTGAGGCTGGAGTCCAGAGAGGGACAGTTGTTTCCTTAGGGGTAGTCCACTTGGGGACAACTGAACTGAAAAACAAAAGAGCTCACACTGAAGAAAAAGACAGTAGGCAGGCAGGAGAAGAAAAGCCTGCACACACACTGACCACAGAAGCAGGACAAGAAAGGCGCCTTATGGCCAGGCCAAGAAGGGTCTCTGAGCTCTGGCCAGGCCCCTGCATGTGCGACCATCCCTGCACCATGGGCAGCCTAACACACTCAGAATCAGGCCACAGCAAGTGCAATTCAAACTCCAAGTATAACCTCGTGAGAAGCAGAATGAAGCCTTAAATCTTTTTTCAAACAACTAAGGTGGTTTTTCTATTTATTTTTCCCCCTCTACAGAACCTCCATAGTTGACAAGCTCCCTACATCGACTGCCTCCTTAAGGTGACCTAATTTTCACAGACTGGACATGTACCACGTGTATGTCTCAGTGCACTAGGCCTAATCCCTTATGCTGACCTATGGTGACCAGTTACTGACGGTCCCTTTGCTGGTCAACATAGAGAGGTTCTACTGCATTTCATTTTCTACAACGTTAAAAGAATATCGCCAATTACTTGGCCTTCTCTGAATCCTACAAGGCCAGGGCTTTTCTGAAACCCTGTACATTTTCACATGAAAAACTTCTTCCCCAGCAGCGAGGGAGCTGAGGATGAGCCTGCTAAGTGGGACTGCCAGACAGACGCCCCCGTGAGTTCATGAGTTTCTTTTCCACGTTACAGCTCAGCTTTGGTGTAAGACATGAGAAGCACACGTCACCACACTTACCACAGCATCTTAGTCTGTATCTTGCTATGGACCACACAAATTTCCACACAGAAAAACATGCTCGTTACTCTGTCAGGAAAGATTAGTTCAAAACCCTCTCTAGGGAAAAGCTCATTTGTTAGACCCTCCTAAACTTGTTACTGTCTTCTATTACATTTAAACCGAAGTACTATTTCAGAAAACCAAAAGGAAAACATCCCCTCCTTTGTCAGACAGCTACCCACACACCCAGATGATTATCCAGGGGCAGCCACAGCCCAGGGACAATTCCAGGGTTAATGTTATAGGGGCAATGGGCACCCTGGAACAGAGATGGCGCATGTGGTATTATAAAGAGTAAAGGATTGGCCACACCCCTCGTGTAAAGACATATGTGAAGTGTATACTCTTATGTTCTGGGTCTAGAGCCCTGGGATGTTGTAAAGCTTAAAAACTATCAAATGACATTATCCAATGTAAGAGCAGGGAGCTATTTTAGTGATCCCAGAATTCAATAAAACAAGCAGGACAAAGGTACCCCAGTAGCACCTCTGAAAGTTACATCCCTCTACTCTATCAGCATCTCACGCAATCAAGTCCATCCTTATCTTTGACATTAAAAAAAAAATCATATTTGAAATTAAAGATCGGAGTATCCTTTGGGCCTATATTTTTTACACAGTTGAAAAGATGAAAAGTCAGAGTCTAACTATTTGCATCAAGCAGTCACAAAGGAATCCACAATGTGCTTTTATTGACCTTCTTGTCAGAGTACTTTACTAATGGGATCTGATGGTTTTGAGATTTTCCTTTCCCTTCTCACAATGTCCCTGTGGTGACAGGAGTTGGTGTGGTCGGCTCCAAAGAAATAGGGCCCGCGAAGATTAAATATAGCATCTCGGGCGGTAGCTGTGGCTCAGTGAGTAGGGCGCTGGCCCCATATACCAAGGGTGGGGGTTCAAACCTAGCCCCGGCCAAACTGCAACAACAATTAAAAAAGAAAAAAAAAAGTAGCCGGGGCCAGGCATTGTGGCAGACACCTGTAGTCCCAGCTACTCGGGAGGCTGAGGCAAGAGAATCGCCTAAGCCCAGGAGTTGGAGGTTACTGTGAGCTGTGTGACACCACAGCACTCTACCGAGAGTGGTAAAGTGAGACTCTGTCTTTAAAAAACAAATGAATAAATAAATATAGCGACTCAAGTCTCAGTCAGCATCAGAGCCAAATTAGAACCTAGAGCCCTGGGCTGATCAGACTGGATGAGGAAGGGTACAAGGGAGGAGGGGGCCCCCTTCAACACCTGCAGGACCCCTGCCTGACCATGTGACACTTTGTACAAGGACGCGGTCCTGAACCACATGGTCCTGAACCACAGAGGCTCCTGAAGTTACTCAGATGATGGGAGCACCTCAGGGTGTCTCCTCCAGCTGGAACCCTAAACCTACAGCAGAGGGT
>NW_003852421.1:11774507-11879660 GCF_000181295.1 Otolemur garnettii | reverse complement strand
GAACCACAGAGGCTCCTGAAGTTACTCAGGTGATGGGAGCACCTCAGGGTGTCTCCTCCAGCTGGAACCCTAAACCTACAGCAGAGGGTCCTGAATCACACGGTCCTGAACCACAGAGGCTCCTAAAGTTACTCAGATGATGGGAGCACCTCAGGGTGTCTCCTCCAGCTGGAACCCTAAACCTATAGCAGAGGGTCAGAGGCGTCCCAGGGCAGATGACTAATAATGCCAAATGCTAGTTCTGAAGGCCCCAGGGCTCAAGGGGGCAGAGGCACCCCAACGTACAGTGGTGCCTGTGGCTCCCCTAAGCTCTGTCCAACAGCATCACCTCTTCTCATTCATTTATAAAGGAAGCTTTAAACTGAATCTGAATGAAGGGCCAGTGCTGAGAGCTGAGCTAGGAACAACGGAGATGGGACATTTACTCCGTGTGACCCCGTAAGGAAAGTGCAGGAGAACAGGCTGAGCATGTGTGTGTGCACATGACTTACTCAGGCCACACAGACCTTCATCCCTGCTGCACAGATGGGTGCTTGGGGCAGGAGCGGAGGCCCCTGCAGATCTGAGAAACAACTTCTAGTCCTACTATGGCCCTAAGTCATGTTCTAGTATTAAAATTTCACTATAGACGAACTCTGAAAAAACGTCTTAGACATTTGCCTCACAGAAAAGCAGATTATAATGTAAAAAAAATACATTTTTCAAAAAAAAAAAAAAAAGCTTATAATCCTAGCGTTCTGGGAGGAGACAGGATCTCTTGAGTTCAGGCATTCAGAGACCAACCTGAACAAGAGAGCAAGACCCTGTCTCTACTGAAAATAGAAAAATCAGCCAGGCATTGCGGCAGGCTCCTGCAGTCCCACTTACTTGGGAGGCTGAGGTAGAAGGATTGTTTGAGCCCAGGGGTTTTGAGGTTTGAGGCTGTGGCACTCTAGCCTGGGAAACAGAAAACTCTGTCTCAACAAAACAAAATTAAAAACAACAACAAAAACAACACTATCCTGGGTTCCTAAGAAAACAGACGAGATGCATTGAGGCTCCAAAGTGTAACAATCACCCATCTGTCTGTCTCTCTGGGTTCCTTCTAATTCTGTTCTTGTTCATAAGCAAAAACACACATAGGAAAGTCCTATACAAGGATCTGTAGGGCCCAGAGCTTCGGGACAGGGTGGAGTGAGGTGTCACAGACCCAGAACCCCAGCCTGGGTGCTTCCCTGTGCTGTGTCTCTCCTACTGCTGAAATCCCAGGCCCAGTGCTGGAGGGGCTAGATGCGCAGGAGAGGGAACCCCAGTCCACATCTTAGTTGTCGTCTTCGGGAAAACTGAGATCAGTCTCAGAACATCGACCAGCGTTTAAAATACGCTCAATCACTGGTGTAATCACTGGTGTCATCTCAAAACGACACTGCAGACCATGAAGGCTCAGGTGTCCGTGGGCCACGGAAACATCACTGTGGTGACTCGTGCTATGTCCACTGCACCCCAACTGACAGGCAAACGCCATCTGGAAGGCAAACGCATGGGCGTGCAGACAAACTGCTATCTGCCTGGGCGTGACCAGTCACTCATCATTCAGAGAGAAATATCACTGATGCCATGAAGAAGGGCAGGAATACTCCCACCACAGCATGAAGCCCAGGACTCCACACCACAGTGACCACCTTGTAGTCATTCTGGGTTAATGCCAGCCAGGAAATCTCTTCTGCGCCTTCCCCCCTTGCTCTTGAATATTCTTTTTCAAGATTATAATCTCTAGGCTAACTCAAGGGGAGAACTTAACACTATGTTAAAATTTCCAGTGAGGCAAGCTCAGCAGTGATGCCCCCCACCCCCAACTCAGCTTTGAAATGGAGCAGGGAGAGGAGTGTGAGGGGTCAGAGAAACGCCACCTGTCCAGGGACAGCCCTTGGCTGTGTGCCTCCAGGCATCTGCCTTAATTTCATTGCCTACCTCGTAGGGTTCTGAGACATCAAATTTTGACAACAGCCCTGAGGTGTTCCTAAAAGCTGCCCCCATAACAAGGGAAGGACAGGAGGCGGTCAGAGTGGTGTCCACCTTTACTCTGCTGACCCCCAGCACAGGACACAAATGCCTTCAGTAGCATAAATGCCACCTGGTCTCTCCGCAGACTGCTCAGCAATGTGCATGCTCCACACGTTTTCTGCTCAGAAGTCCAGGTGGTAGCTTGTCACATCAAAAACAAAAAAAAAATACTGACAGGCTCATCCACTGAGGAGACTCGCTGTCTTCAAGCCCATTCCAAGGCCTCGCATGTCTACTCCCGGCCTAACCTGAGAAAGACAGCGTGTTCCCCACTACTCTCAGAGAACTCAGGGAGCTCAGGGTGGGTGGGCTGGAGGAAGGGCACTGAGGGAAGACAGCTCCCGATCTTTGTGAACGCTGCCGGCAGGTGCCGCAGCATGTGGGGAGGCATGTGAACCCACAGGTGGGTGTGGTGGGTGTGCGTGGGTAGAAAGCTGCGTGCAAGTGTGACTCTGTACAGAGGCCCCCACTCCACTCCCCGGTCCCACCTCTGGGCATCAAGTGTGACTCTGTACAAAGGCCCCCACTCCACTCCCCGGTCCCACCTCTGGGTATCATTTCCTGCCTTTAGAACCCTTCAAAACCAGCTTCTAAGTTGGTGAAATGGGGAAGGGGGTTCCACTGGGGTTTTCACCTGCTTCCGTAAGTCCTGAGCCGACCGAGGCAGAGGGGGGTGGTGGTGGCTGGCAGCAGGTCCCTTGGCCGGGGTGGCCGTGGAGGGGGCTGCTGTGGGCTGGTTCGCAGAGGCCTGTTCCCGGCGGCTGTCGGCCCGGTGATCGCTGTGCTTCTCCTTCCCGGGAGTGGCCTCTTTGCTTTTGTGTTTTTGAACAGGTTCTTTCTCCCGTGTTGACCTGCTGGAACCATTAAAAACTAGAAAGGAAGAAGAAAGGAAGAAGACGTTACACCACCTTGAACAGACAACCACTAGCCCGTAACCTGAACTTCCTGAAGTCGCAAAGAATCAACCATCCCGTGTCAGATGCTCTCGAGAGAAACAACCAGCACCCCATTGCCACTATGCAGAAAGAAACTGTGAACAGCAAGGGACAAAGTTACATCTAAATTCCTAAACATGTCCTACGAATTATTTGCTGGAAATGATGGGAAAATCCATTCTTTAAAAGATCCTTCCAAAAAAGGAAAAAACAAAACAAACAAAAACACCAACCTGTAGCCCTCAGAATATCAACACCGTATCTTAAAAAAGGACAGAGACTATAATACAAAAAGTCTCATTCTGCGAACACACACGCCCTGAGTATAGACAGACAGTACTGGAATAAGAACACGTATTCTCAGATTTACAAGCGATGCATTTTAGGCTGGAGAGCTGCTACCGCATACGGGTCAGGGACGCAGCTGCTGGATCTGACCACCTGGTGACAGCAAAGCAGGAAGAAAGGGGTGGTGGGGCTGTGGGCCAGACCTGTTTTGAATGTTATTCATTCACAGTAACAGCTCACCTTTATCAAGCACTTACCACTCCATCGATAGCCAGAGGACTACGCAAAAGCTTTCAAGTGGTGTAGCCTCTGCATCCTTGGGCAACACGAGAGTGCAGGACACTTACAGAAGGAGGACGCTCAGTGTCTCACCCAGGTCACGTCACCTGTCACAGGGTCAGCCTGCCTCCCATGCCCACCTGAACCTTCCCCAAGCCCCAGTGTGCACAGAGGATCCTACCCACCACCCTCCAGGTAGGAACCTGAGAAGAAGAGGAATGCCCAGACTGTACAGTAAACCCAGCGGCAGTGCCACTGTGGGTTCGCCCTGCTGTTTTTCTGCTAGGACGTGCACATCCTTTTTTTTTTTTTTTTTTTGGGTAGAGACAAGGGAGGTCTCCCTCTGGCTTAGGTTGGTCTCGAATTCCTGAGCTCAGGGCAATCCACCAGCCTCAGCCTCCCAGAGTGTGGGGATTATAGGCATGAGCCACCACACCTGGCCAGCCATGGCTTTTTTTTTTAGACAGAGTCACACTCTGTCACCCTGGGTCGAGTGCCATGGCATCATAGCTCATAGCAACCTCTTGGGTTTAAGCAATCCTCTTGCCTGAGCTTCCTCACAGGTGGGACTACAGGCACCAGCCATAACGCCCAGCTACTTTTAGAGACAGGGTCTCACTCTAGCTCAGCGGGTCTTGAACTCCTGAACTCAAGCGACCCACCCACCTTGGCCACCCAGAGTTAGGACTACAGGCATGAGGCACCACACCCAGCCAATGGCTTATTTCTTTTAAGGAGGAGGAGGACTCCTGTCCGTGGGTTGCACTAGGCAGATCAGCAAGGGGAAGCTATGGTGATCACTTTTCGCTCTCATTCAAAGTTTGGAGTGGAGACATTAAAAGGGTCACCACTGTGTTTACTGCCCATCCAACACCTGAACAACTCTGGGCCATGCCCACTCCCAAAGCCCTCGCAGAATCCGCTACCTGACAGGGCAGCTAAAAGAGGAAATCCGGCTTCCTCTGAGCTATAATCTCTTCCTGCTGGCCTGAAACAGCAGAAGTCAAATCTCAGTCCCTTTTACCAGCCTTTCATACAACTGAAAAACTACCTATTTATCCTTTCTGAATACTCCACTTCTTGATTTGTTATCTACAATCTTGGCTCTCGCACAGATTTCTAAGAGCTCTTTAAATTCTATTTAAAACTTAGAGGTTGAAAATACTTTCTTCTTTGGCCATTTGGTTTTATGGCGCCAAATCTGTTAACAATATTTTTTCCACCAGGACAGTCTCGGGCTACAGTGTAGTGGCATCATCACAGCTCACCAACTTGACTAATTTTTCTATTTTATTTTTTGTAGAAATGGGGTCTCACTCTTGCCCAGGTTGGTGTCAAAGTCCTGACCTCAAGTGATCCTCCTGCCTCAGCCTCCCCAGAATGCTAAGATTACAAGTGCTGGTTACTGTGTTCAAAAATATTTTATAGTTTGTTTTATGTTTAGAAAATTCTTCTGTGTTTTCTTTATTTCTCCCAGTGTTGTGATCGTATAATTGATAAAAATTACAAATATTTAAGGTGTATGACATGACTGATTTAATATGTCCACATCATAAAAAGATAAATGACACTAATCACCACCCCCATACTTTTTTTGTGGTAAGAATACTTAAGATCTACCTCCTGAGCAGTTTTCCAGTACATGCTCTAGAGTAATTATAGTCAGCAGGCTGAACAAGAGATGACACCAACTTATTCTTCCCATCCAGCAAACTTTACACACTTCCACTAACATTTCTTCATTCTACCCATACGTAGTTTCAAATAATAATCTCCTAAATTGCTTAGACTTAATTCTTTTGTCTACTTATTATTATTCTAAGACAGACTGGATGTGAGCCTTGATACAAGTTCCTTCCAGCAGGCCAGGCATGGTGGCTCACGCCTTTAATCCTAGCACTCTGACAGGCCAAAGCAAGTTGGTCAGGAGTTCAAAAACAGCTTGAGCAAGAGTGAGACTCCGTCTCTAAAAATAGCTGGGCACCTGTAGTCCTAGCTACTCTGGAGGCTAAAGCAAGAGAATCCCTTGAGCCCAAGAGTTTGAGATTGCTGTGAGCTATGATGCCACAGCATTCTACCCAGGGTGACAAAGTGAGGCTCTATCTCAAAAAATAATAATAATTAATTTTTAATAAAAAGTTTCTTCCAGCTTCAGTGACAAATAGATTTTAAATACTGAAAGAAAAGATCAGCCATGGCAAACTACGGACCACGATCCGACGTCGTCCACAGTTCTACTGGATACTCTCAGTTATACTCTCAGACAAAATGGGGAGTTTCGAACAGCTGGCATTTATTCTAAGTGTAAGTAACTACTCATCGTTAGAAACCATCAATCATACCCAAGCTGGCAGTATCTGTGCTAGCTCTCAAGACAAATTAAAAGCAACATCCCTAAGAAGTCATACTTCAGTGCGATTAAAAATCAAGCCAAAGAACATGAATCTAGGCAATTCTTGACCGTTCACCAATTTTCTAAAGCTGTGAACACAGCTTCTTTATTAAAACATAGCACAGGAAGTATTATAGTTTTTTTTCCCCAAAAAATCTCTAATATTCCATACTTTCTCTGTTCTCGGCTGCCACTAAGATATGTCCCAATGGTACAGCCTATTATTAAACAAATACCAGTTCTGTAATCACTTCTCCTTATTCAGTTAAGAAAACATTATTTTACGGTTTTGCCCTCCTTTATAATAGGAAATTTGCAACTCAGTTCCCAGCCCTGCTTCACAACAGGGCAAGTTACTTATTTGTACTTATTCCTAGCTTTTCTCATCTAAGACTGAGGATGTCCAGCACAATGTCTGGGGTTCGGAAAGCCAGTATCTGGGAGATGTTACTGTCTGTGCAACAGGGCTGTCTCAGGTGACCACATAATCTGTGGCCAGATCGGTTCTTCCCTCCTCTCCCTCCCTATAGGCAATCTGTATAGAGGGGCTTCAAATACAGCCAAACGCGGGCCTGAGCAAGACCCATCACAGCCACCTACTGCACCAGGTTATCAGCTCTGCTGTGCTGACCCTGCCTGTCCCACATCCCAGTCACGGCCTGCCCCTAAGTGGGAGTGTGTAGAGAAAACCCAGCAGAAACAGATATCGTTTTCATGAGGAAAACAAGAGCTGCTAATCACACGCCAGAGCATGAAAAAACACAACACTAAAAATACAGCCCACATTTTCTGCTAGCACGATGAGTGATGTGCAGACAGAGCAGAGGTCTCAAAATAGGTTCACAGAACCTTCCCGGATCTAGAAACCCTTTCAAAAGACCTGATTGGGTCAAACTAGTTGCATTTTCCTGATAAGACATTATTTCTCTTTTTCACTGGGTTGGTATTTGCACTGATGTTATAAAACAAAGGTAGGTTAACCATCAGGGAAATGCAAATCGTAACCACAATGAGACACTACTTCACATCTGCTAGGACGACTGTTCCTCAGAAGATAATAATGATGCGTATTGGAGAGAATGTGGAGGAACTGGAACCCTCATACACTGCTCGCTCGCGGGGATGGAAAATGGTGCAGCCACTTTGGAAAAGGTAACACATTAAGAATTCCCATGCGACCAACAATTCCATCCCAAGAAATGTACACAAGAAAAATGTTTACAGTATGTCCATGTAAAAACTTATGTATGTTCACAGAATGATTACCGATAGTTACAACTCAGAGAAAAACGGAAAGGTCCATCAACTGTTCTTTATTTTGCTAAATAAACTGGCATAACCATACAAATGGAATGTTACTCAGCTACAAAAAAAAAAAAAATCAAATATTGATTCATGCTAGCACTTAAAGAGATAAACCGTATGATATGCAAATTAGCTCCCAATTTTTTTAATGTGGGCAAAATTCCTGGTGTTTTAGAATAAATAAAGTCAGTGGCGCCACATTATAGTATACTAGTACTTACTTTATTCTTGATCAGTGGACCTTAGCAAGCCTTAAAAAAAAAAAAAGCCAATTTCATTTAACAATGACACTGATAAATTGGTACAAACCGTTAATATTATTAAATCTTGGCCCCCTGAGCACACATACTTCATGTGAAAAAGTAGTAATTACGCATCAAGTACTTCTTTTAAATACTGAAATATGATGATGCTCTCTCGAAGAAAGAGCCCCTGTGTGGCTGTGTGGGCGGCACGCGAGCTCCTTTTCCCACAGAATGCCATTTTCATTTGAAGAAGGATGACACACTCGAGTTGTGAAGACTTACTTATCTGGCAGCTACTTTTTGCAGAAGTGAGTGAGACAAGTCGGTTTTTTAAAGCAAGTATCTAATAGTTTCTGCTGCCAGTGACAGAATTCACGCTTTCAGGCAAAAATTAGAATTTTGGAAAATAGGAATCTGCCATCCAGAGTCTGACGGCCTCCCAGTACTTGAAGACTCCTGATGAGGTGAGTGGAGATGGGATTCTTGATAACGTACAAGGAAAAGTTCCGACAGAAGGTGAGGACCACGACTCAGCAAACCATTACTTTCAAACAACCAGTACGCAGCACGCTGCAAAACTGTGCATGGTTTTATCCCAAGTGGGAGACAAACCCATGGATATTAATGGGTAGGAAAAGTTCAATGATGAGACAGGTTCCGGTTCCCATAGCAACTGACCTTTAAGAAAGTAGCACTTGTGGAGTCAGACTGCACCCCAGAACGAAGGAAGGATCTTCCCGCTTTTCAAAGTACATATTATATTCTACGGGACTGATTTTCCTCCTATGTCAACCACACAATACACTACCAGAGACTGAAGGCGAAAGACAGGAGAATTTGCCTGTCTTCTACAGAGCAAGATACTGAGGAGACTTGCAAAAATGTAAAATAATGTAATTCTTAACACTAATATTTTGGTTTTGAATTTTTGTTTTTTGAGAGCGAGAATCTCACTCAGTTTCCTTGGGTAGACTGCATAGGTGTCATCGTAGCTCAGTGTGACCTCAAATTCCTGGGCTTCAGCCTCCCAAGTAGCTGGGACTACAGGAGTAGTCTACTCCATGACACTGGGCTGATTTTCCTGTTTTTAGTAGAGAATGGGTCTCCCCGAGGTGGTTTTGAACTCAAGGATTCAACTGATCTTCTCACAACTCAGCTTCCCGGAGTGACAGGATCATAGGTGTGGACTGCTGCCCCAGCCACGATTACTTTTTTAAGAACACTGTACGTGTTTAACATGTAACTGGTTTGTGCCATTTCTAAGGGAATAAGTGTTTTTAAATTTCCTCAGTTTTGCAGGGCATGCTGGCTCACACCTATAATCCTAGTACTTTGGGAGGCCAAGGTGGGTGCAATGCCCTGAGCTCACAGGTTCGAGACCAGCCTTAGCAAGAGCGAGACCCCATCTCTAAAAATAGCTGGGCGTTGTGGCAGGCACTTCTACTCCCAGCTACTTGGGAGGCTGAGGCCAGAGACTCACTCGCTTAAGCCCAAGAGTTTGAGGTTGCTCTGAGTGATGACTTCATGGCACTCTTGGTACCAAAGTGACAAAGTAAGGCTCTGTCTCAAAAAAAAAAAGACAAAAATGTCCTCACTTGGAATTCTAATATGGTAGTTATTGATAAATATGTGTATAATCCACATTTGAAAAAACCTTTTGGGAGTCCCCTCAATAATTTCAGAGTAGAAAAGGGCCCCACTGACTCTGGAGGACTGCTTGAGCCCAGGAGTTCAAGGAGCTATGATCATACCACTTGCACACCAGCCAGAGCAACAGAGAGCATGCCTCATAAATAGGAATAGAAAGGGGTCTTGAATCCAACCAGTCTGAAATTTGGGGCTGGAATCTCCTTTTCCATGGTTAACTACACGATGGTTACAAGAGGCTTTACATGCAGCATGAAACTGACAGGCATCAAATGTTTATAGGATAACACCATCCCCTTTCCAGGGAAGCTGTGAGCAAGGCCCAGTTTTTCACAGAAATTTGATAAGAGTGGCACTGTGCTTAATCAGCAGTATCGTTCTGATCTGAAAAACCAAATCTTTCATCAGCACTATTTGTACCTGAAATAAGATGCACAAATCTTTAGTATCATTTTGATGCCACAAAACCTCTTCCTCTAGAAAGCAAAGCTCTCCAAATCAAAGAAAAATTGGTAAAGCGTTCCGATTATTGTAGGAAAGGGGGAGCAGAGGGGGAGAAGGGGACAGGTGGCATTAACATGAAAAGCCAACCTGGCCGCCCAATACTCTCATAAAGAATATTTTGATATCAACAAAGGGGAAGTTTTCAAATATACAAAAATGTAAAACTGAATCAAATTAACTTTGATTTGCAAACAAAGAGATGGTTTTCAAACGAAGCCACTTTCTGTAACCATCTTGCTATTTTATAGCAGCAATATACTGAAATGGCAAACACAGCCAAAAAGTCAAATCATGTGTTAAATGGGAAGAAAGGGGGGAGGAGGAAG
Organism: Otolemur garnettii; assembly: GCF_000181295.1. Taxonomy (NCBI): domain Eukaryota; kingdom Metazoa; phylum Chordata; class Mammalia; order Primates; family Galagidae; genus Otolemur; species Otolemur garnettii. The sequence continues at coordinate 11,869,696 of NW_003852421.1, read as the reverse complement.
ATTGGGCAAAGACGATGGAGCCAAAGACAAGGTATTTTTTTGTACTCAACAGCTCATTAATTTTAAGTGTCGTGGGAACCTGCCAGTTTTACCCCTCCAAGTAATTATCTTTTGTCTTAATTTGTAAGGTTAGAGAAAGGGAGAGAAGGGGGAAGAAAAAAAATATTCACTCTCACAGGGAAAGACTAAACCCTGTGAACATAAGAGACAGAGAGACAGAGAAAGTTGGATGTATAGAAGAACTCTGCATACCATCCCCAGTTAGAAGGAATAATTGGACTAGTTTCTTTAAGGAGAGAAAAAAACCATTCATCACTGCGAACCACATTAGGAAACTGCATTGTACTCCAATACAAATAGCTTTACGTTAATGAACAGAGACAAATATATTGATTTGTATACACATACTCTGAAAGTTAAATAGCCTATAGAAAAGTGTTTCCACACCGCAGCAAGCACAATCTTCAAATCTAAAGGCTGGTATTTTGATGTAGGGTCACTTCATCCCCGAGAAGTTAAGATTTGCTCCCAGTGAGAGATGAAAAGATAGGGACAAGACAGTTACTTTAGAAACATCTTTTAACAGCAGTCCTGCGACAGCTGGAAAGGTGGAGAGCTGCACTTTCTCAGCCGGGAAATTCACATTTATAGATTTAGGGAACTTCTCCTAAGCAATGTTTCCCAAAAGCTCCGTTCACATAGTTAGGTCCTGACAAGCTTCCTGGGTGAGATGGTTAAGGCAGCCTATGAAAAGCCCATCATTATGTTTTCAACCTACGCGAGCTCTTGATTTTGATTTCTGTTTCCCCAGCTGTTCACCAAACACATCAGTACCACAATTCTTTACACCAGCTAGGCAGCTTCCCCTTACCTGACCTCCGAGGCTCCAAAAAATATATTAAATAACGTATACAAAATGCTTTGTGTTCTTCAGAGAAATGAGTTATGAAATTATAAGGAGAGTGACATTTTAGAAAACCCTAGCTATCATGGCAAAGAAAAGAAGCACATTTGAGAAAAATAATTATTTTTGAAGACAGCTGACAAAGCCAGCCATCCACGTCCGTCTCCAAGCCCCTCCTAGAACCAGATGCCCCTATATTGCTAATTACTCGCGCTAATAAAGGCTCCACTTTCAAAAGCCAAGAGGGAATCCTGATGTTTTTTATTAGGTGAGGGGGAAAGAGGAGTCCTTACTTGGCATCTGATAAAAGTTATATGATATCCTGGGATTACTCAGTGTCTGACCTGCAATAATACGGTTCTGAAGGCCTGACCTTGAAAGAGAAACATGGAGAAGAGCCATCAGAGCAGGCAGGGCTGAGAGGTCCGCTAGCAAGGAAACCGAGGCAAGCCAGAAAAGAAAGAACAGGAGAAGCTGAAGACCAGCACCTAACTAACCCCCCAAATAAAAGACCTTCTCCCCATCCTCACTCCCAAAACAAATGGAAGGGGCAAAGAAAAGAATCACTGTAAATACAGAAGAAATGTGTTGAGGAAAAAAGACCCACAGCAAGTTTCTGATCTCAAGCCAGATATTTAAATGTAAGCTTCATGTCATTACAAGGCATCCTGACTCCGGCAGGACAAGGACTCCATCACTTGGCTGGCATTAAATCCTTGTTACTGTACAAAAGCTGCACTTGATCTCTGGAGCCAGTTCAACTTTGAGTCACTACTGTCTCAATGTCTGCCAACCTGTGCCAACAGTTCCAAAGGATTTTAATGCAGCATGTGAATGCCGTAACCCGGTTTGCCCTGGGCCCAAACAGCTCCACTAATGTAGCTACAGGGAAAGAAACTCTACGTGTAAAACTAGGGAAAAGCTGCAGAAACCTAATAGTTCAGGTGAGCAAAGCCCCCTTATCAGCCAGAAAGCCAGGATGCCGAAGATGAAACCTTCAGCAGGCTCCATGCACCCCAACTCTAGCCAAACAAGCAGATCCTACTCGTCTGCAGGGTGTCTGTGAAACTCTTGTTTTGCTTTGATTACAATTATACTAAGAAAAGTTTTGAAGCCAACTGTGTATCCTTCCTCTTCTACAGATGAACTTAAATACTGTAGGTTCTAGAATATTCCCCCCCCCATTTTGGTTGCCACTATTCCCAGATCTAAAGATGTGAATCCATTCTGTACATGATATAACTGAAAGACTTGGTGATTTTTCTCTCCTTGTAACAAACCTATTTCTCACACACATTCCTGATAACGTACAACAGTTACAATACAAGGCCATAAGACCTTTATGAGACTACGCAGGTCAGGACAGCAGAAAGACCATAAATCAAGATGAATAATTTTTGTCATTGAAAAACTGTTGCTTGGCCCAGGTGGCCCCCACAGGGGCTGAGGAAAGGACTGACGATGACCACTGGCCTGCGTGCATCTGTTGGTTCTAAGGCATTTGCATTCTCCAGTGTGCCAGAGGGGGCCATGGGAAGAACGTCAGAGCAAGTGGCCTTTGAGGGCAATGGGCGGTGGGCTTAGAAGGTTCTCATGCTCTATCACCGGCAAGAAGCAAGTAGCACAGAACCACAGGTTACAACAGGAACAGGACGAGCATTAACGGGAAGAACAAACTGCAGGGGCTTTACAGCTCTTAAGGAGAGAGACCTGGGCACAAGGGCAGTGAGTGACAGAACAGCAGCCACCTTCCACTGTTGGGAGAAGTCACCGAGTGCCGGGCACTGTCCTACATGTATCTGGCACCTCACTAAGTCCCCATGGATGTTTGCTTTACATCTTTTAATAAGCTACAATTCCCACGGCATGTAAATCACCCATGCTAAGGGAATGTTTCCATGGATTTTAGCGGACATATTCACAGGTGCAACAATCACCACAATGTAAAGTTTAAACCACTTATGGAATAGTTTTGAAAAAACCCACACCTATTAGCACTCACCCCCAGCCTCATCCTATCTCCCACCCCAAATGGCTTTTTGAATCACGTGTTATACTAGCATTTTACATAGGAGGACGCTAAAGCTTGAAGAAGGTAAGGGACCAACCAACCTATTTTCACCTGAGTAGGAGGCGGACCCACAGCCAGGAGCTTCTCTTCCACCCCGAGGTGCAGCGCCTCCTAGCCAGTGGTCACACATGTGGCTACGGAGGTGGGAGGTGGGGCCTGGGCCAGCTGGCCTAAGTGATATCCCTAAGGTCCTGCCTGGACCTGTGGAATAAATACTGTAAAGTGAGAAGAAGCTGGGAATATACGATTATACTGACAAACAGGAATAACTACTGCAGAACTTCTACAACATTGAAACGGCTCACAAAACAGTTCTGGACAGGTGATAATGTCACAACATTCAGTGGCAATAGCAGACTCTTGGACAGGTCTCATGTGGCAGGCACTTGAGACATATGAACTTTCTGAAATTTTCTCAGCGATTATAAGGTTGTTTTAGGGTTCCACATCTTCTCAATCAAACGTTGGGTTATTACAGTAATAGGCAATATGCTGTTCCCTACCATGAACATACACCACTCATTTAAGTCTTACCAAAGCCCATCAGGCATGCCTATGATCTCAGCACAGCGAGATTAGGGCCCTCAACTGTGCCCTGAATCATTCTGCCAAGTGGCCTCTGACAAACAACACTGCCCCAAATGCGGAAGGGGACTGGCTAGGAACACATATGTATTAACCCAACCCTGCAGACACTACCACTTAAAAAAAATAAGCTACCAGTTCATACTCTAACTGTGCAGAATATTCACTTGACTCATCAGGAAAAATGGAGTAGTTCAAGGTTAAAATGAGGAAAAGAGGGTATCCCCTGAAAAAGTAGAGAAAAAACCGTGTGAGGGTGTCTGTCATCACTGAGCCAGCAGCACACAACCCCGCTGCCCTAGACAAAGAGAGGGCTCAGGGAACCTCACAGGCAACCACTGAGCAGAAATGTGATAAATTCATCCAAATGATTACTTTTTGGCCCTTACACAACATGCCCCCGGTGTGAATCTAAAAGCAATTAAATCATTCCAGCTGGGAGTCCAATGACATGTTGTTTAAAAAGTCTTCTGAGAAATATCCCCCTTCAGAAAAAGATGCGTACAAAGGAACAATAGTCTTTCCTTTTCCTTCTCTTTTTTTCCTAAGTGAAAGAAAAAAATTCTTTTTAAGAACTTACACTATGTGACTGACTTAAGCAACAAACCTTCATCAAGTTCTCTTCTGCAAAGGATTCAGGAAAGCCAAAGTCAAATTCATTCCTGACCCATTTAATAATTTCTCTAAGTCTACCTCACTTAACCCAGTGGAAAAAAATACCAATTATGAGCAATTTTAAAAAACAAGACATTTCAAGTATCAACTTGTAATATAAACACCCACAACACAGTGTTTTGATTGTGCTGTTTTGCTTCCAAACAGTGATTACCTAAGGGCTCTATTGTTAGGATCATTTGAGGGTCTGCATATGTAAGAGTATTGTGGAAACTCTGATGAACTATTTAAATAGTAAGTTGCTAGAAGCACTGTTATTGTAACCCTTGAGTGTTAATCCAAGGTTAAAAGCTCACATGGTGCTGTCCAAGTCACTTCAGATTATGTATTTTAATAAACAAATCCATTTCCATTAGGATGTTCAGTAGATTATAAATGAGAACTGTAGAATCCTGTGTAATGTTTGCAAAACAAAACATCTGCCTGGGGACATGCCAGGCTGTGGCAGGAGACTACTGGGGTCAGGGCTCCTGCTCCAAGGAAGGAGCGTGCTATTGCTGACAGGCCGGTGTAGACACTGACTGTGGCACAAGGAGGATGGTGGGGGGCAAAAGGTGTGTGCTCTCTCCTTCCATGAGGCCAGGTGTCCTGGCACCAATCCCTGGGACACACTCCTGTCCTGTCTGTAGAGAAGATAAAGCAGGATACCACTGGCAATCTGGGTTCTAGGTTCTTCAAAATAGCACAGCTGAAAGAAAACCATTCTCCTCGGACATGCAGCCTAATCACAATTTTGACCGAGCCTACCCCAGTAATAAACTATTAGTTTTCCACACTTTGTTTTCTGTGTGTTCATTTCCCCACATGTCACTAGGGGTGATCTCTCTGGGGAGGACACAGATGTTGCTGGATTTCCTCACATGTCTCAGCAACTCAAGCATACAAAATAGAGGAGCAGAGACTTGACACAAAAAATATTCCATAATGGAAATCACAGAAAACCAGCCCTCTCTTCCCTCTTGTGAAAGGCCCAGCAATTCTGAACAGCTGCCTGACCACTCATTAGGGTCGTCCAACAGGATGCACCTTCTTCACCCAAGCCAAAGAGCAAAGAGGAAATGGAGATCATCTGTCTCTACATTTTGAGTTTTGGAAAGTGAAAGAGTAAAACTGAAGCATGGAGAGGGAAGGGAGAGTCCTAACCACATTCACAAACTATGCCTGACCTTCTCTCAGCGCATGCAGACACCTTATGTTCATCTAAGGTACTGCTGGTGTTCTGCATATACACTGAGAGCTCTCTAAAATCAGGGCATCGAGTGGGGGTAAAGAGGAGCACAGGGAGCAGGGCAGAGCATTACGGCTTCCTAAGGTAGCAGGTGCAACACGGTAGGGCCTGTTAATTCATTCTGGGAAGCAGCAACCCCAGCTGCTCACCTGCATGGTTCAGGGACCCCCTTACACCTACCTGCCTGCTGTTTATTCGGCAGGAATGCCAGTGGGCCTGGAGAATCTCATCAAGCTCAGAGCTCTGAAGGAGCTCTCAGAACCCAACCAAACCAACAGTCTGAGGACCTCAGAATGACCCACCCCTCAGGCCACACCAGGTGCAATGAACTGCCAGGAGCAACCCCAGGGCCTAGCACTTTCTGACATACATAATCACTAACCACTCATCCAGTTTCCTTAAATAGAAAACTATTGGCCCAACAGACTGGATACCTTCTGTGCTCCCATAGACAACTTTTTATTGCAAATGAATCCTCTGTAGGAATCGGTTTCATTTTATTACATTACCACTTTCAAACAAATATCTCTTTGAACCGATCAGCACATTTATAATAAAATCCCATTCCAAGGAATTTGTAAGAATTCTGCTCTCAATTTATAATGAAGTGGGCCTGAATGCAAGTTAGCGGGAAAGACAACTTTTAGCTGCCATGACAAAGGCTGTCGACATTTGATCTGCATTTACTACATATGAAAACAAGACTTCTGGCTCAGGCCCATAGCTCAGTGGGTAGGCGCTGGCCACATACACAGGGGCTGGTCTGTTCCAACCCAGCCCAGACCTGTTAAACAACAATGACAACTATAAAAACAACAACAAAAAAATAGCCTGGTATTGTAGTGGGTGCCTATAGTTCCAGATACTTGGGTGACTGAGGCAAGAGGATCACTTAAGTCCAAGAGTTGGAGGTCGCTGTGAGCTGTGATGCCACAGCACTCTACTGAGGGCAACACAGTGAGACTCTATCTCAAAAAAAAAAAAAAAGAAAGAAAAGAAAAGAAAACAAGACTTCTCAACGATCAGGAGTCTGACACTCTGGATTCTTGTGTAAACCACTAGCATCCTGGGGTTCACTGCTGACATTTGGCAGTTCACACTTTAAATGGAGGACACAACAGTAGACCTATTTTCCTAAGGTTATAAGAGAAATTAAGAAGACTATCATAGACAGGAATGCAAAACAGATGAGAACAGGGTGGGACACGAATGTTTTGATTCGAAAAAGGCACTACTGTATCAAGTAAAGAAGAGTGAATTACCAAGACAGGCCTTTACTCAGAACTTTCACTCAGCTCAGAAAGCGATCTAGAAAAAGTCATCTCCCTGAATGCACGGCAGTCACCATCATTCACCCTGAGAGATCTGAATGGTATGCCTTCTATGCAGGCGACATCAGCCGTAATTAGCTCTTTATGCTGGGATATCAATCAATCAATCAATCAAAAACAACTGTGAATCTATTCCACCTTGCTGCTCATTTCACAGAACAGGGAATTAAGAATCAGAAGCAGTGGGGGCACAATGGCTTAGGGGTAATGCTAGTACTCTGGGAAGGTGACTTGAATTTGTGACCAGCCTAAACAAAAAACAAGACCCCCGTCTCTGCTAAAAACAGAAAAATGAGCTAGGTATGGTGGGCTTCCTGTACTCCCAACAACTGAGGCTGAGGCTAAGGCGCAGGATCACTTTAGCCCCAGGAATTGAAGGCTGCAGTGCACTGTAATCACCCCTCTGTGTGACAGCCGAGGCAACACAGCGAGGCCAAGTCTTTAAAAAAAAGACCAAAAAAAAAAAATCACAGAAGCTAAATAAATAAATTCCTTACCCATGCAGACACAGCTACACAGCTACTTCACTGATTAATAAGTAAGGGGGGGGGGGCGCGGCACACATGACACTAAGTTCCTGGTAAATGTGATAGTAAAGACACTCTGGAACCTGAACAGACAAAAAGAACAAGCCGTATGCTGGGAACATTGTTCCTGCAGTGTAATTTCAGTTATCTACGAATGGTCGGGAAAAGGACAACGTTGAACTTAAGAATATTCCAGTGTTTATACTTTTTAAAGCATACTACATTTCCTGAAGCATGTAACTGAAGGAGATATATATATATATATGAAGGATATATATATGAAAGAATACATTTTAGTTGTATAAATTTTGAATAACCTTCTAATGCCAGTAACTTCCTTCTCTACTGTTGAAAATAGTGACTTCATGGGCAGTGCCTATGGCTTAGTGGGTAGGGCGCTGGCCCCATATACCAAGGGTCATGGGTTCAAATCCAGCCTTGACCAAACTGCAACAAAAAATAGCTGGGCACTGTGGCGGGTGCCTGTAGTCCCAGCTACTTGGGAGGCTAAGGCAAGAGAATCGCCTAAGCCCAGGAGTTGGAGGTTGCTGTGAGCTGTGATGCCACAGCACTCTACTGAGGGCAATAAAATGAAACCCTTGTCTCTTAAAAAAAAAAAAAAAAGAAAGAAAGAAAATAGTGACTTTGGAAATAACATTATACTCACATGCTAACTACTGCCAGGGACGTACCCCCAAGTACCATCAGTACTTGCACTAGTAACTGCTTTAATAATTGCTGACATTGGTTCCTTTCCTTGTCATCTACCTTAATATAAAAATGGATAAAAAAATAAACAGGGTAAGGAAGCATTCTATCCAGGTATTAAGAATTCAGTATTTTTCTGAGGCAAAATATTGGCCTTCTTCAAAGCTGACTTCTCTGTTCAAGGAAACCATCACATGTTGCTGGGTGATCTGAAATTGGAGGAACATTCCAAGTGGCCAGTACATTTCTAAGCTGGCTTCACTCCATGACCTCCACTGGCTTCCTGAGAAAGCACTGCCATCCTGTGGACTGTTACTGTTTGGCTTCCAAGCACATTAAAGCTGTGTGGCAACAGCGTAACTGCAGACCTCAGCAGAGTTGGGTGTCCCAGGCAGTGAGTGGCCTGTGGAGTTGGCTTCTTGCCACCTTCTACCAGGCACAAGGGCGGCGACTTCACCCTCAAAGCACAGGCAATACCCATCACAGAGTGAAATGGTTCGGGTCAGAGCACTGAAAGAGGCATTTCAGAACCTTGGCCCTTGGCTGCAATCTGCCATTTTTGGCAAGTGCAAAACTGTAAATGCCCCTTCAGTAACTTGTGCCCTTTCTTCAGGAAGAAAAGGAAAGCAGGTGGAGAGAAAGAACTTGGTGATCTTGGCATTAAATGACTAACACTGAAGACTCAGGTCACATTTTCTTTTCAGACAATTTTAAAAAAGACCTGGTACTCAGATGCCTGAAAGGGGGCGAGGGGTGTGCGGAATCCACAAAACCTGCAACCATACACAACCACTACCAAATGCCATTTTTAATGGAGCCCAAACTGGAGAATCTAAGCTGCTTACAGCCAATAGCCCCTTCGGATCAAGGTCCATAAAGCATGGGTGAGAGGGGAGGAGTTACAAAATGGTCACAAGTGGTAGGACACAAGGGCACAGACCAGGAGACAAAGGACAGGAGGACAGTATGTGAGAAACACAAAGTAACAAGGGGGTGACAAAGACGAATGAGGCATTCAAGCCCCCGTGATCAGGAGGAACACAGATGGGCCAGGGAACATTCTATACCATTAATTCCTGGAGGGTGGACCCTACAGGCCTTGTTCACCTGCACTCTCTCTCCCAAAGCACCTAAACCAGCACAGGGTCTTACCCATGCGTCTCACATACACAGAAGTTGGACTAATGTTAGATCTGAAAGAAAAATTAACTTCATAAATGGTTAATGTGGCAAAATCCTGTCCTCAAAGAATCTATAATTACATGCCAACACTTTTCCCAGTGAAAATGACTTCCAGACTCCCCTCCCAAATCTGCCATAAATACAGCAATTTCAGGAACACATACATACAAAATATTTCCTAACACAAGCATTAGCATTTGCTAAAAGCTCACAAAATTTTGTAGGAAAAAAAAATGTAGTGGAGTTGGTTTGGTGCTTGTGACTATTTCACTTGTTTGGTCTTTTGAACATCCCATAGGGTGTGGGTTTTACTGACCAGGTTCTAAGGTATCAAAGGAGTAAAAGGTATTCATGCCTAGCCACAGCAAAAACAAGAAAAATACGATTCAAACTTCTGAGGCTGAAGAGAACTACATTCCGGAGGGGAATGCAGAGAGTGGGTGTGTGGTGTGGGCACTGGCAGGCCTACCGCCCACTGACAGCCTTTACAGGGATGTGGCTGGGACTTTGGACAATAGCATGGGATGGTAGGCCAGACTGGAACCTGGAAGAGACCCAAACAGCACAAGGATTGATCGCTTAGGCTACCACTGACCCCCAGGTTTGGGCAAACAGAGAGACACTGCACAGCTGTCTGGACAGTTCTCACAGCAACAAGTTTCTGGACTGTGCTAGAGCTGAATATAAAAATATAAAGGGAGCCCTCTGAAAAGAAGGCCAGGCCCTTCCCAGCTGAAATACTGACATAAACAAGAAAGCAGAGACTAGTCACACATGACCTCAATCTATCTAAAGGTGTAAGCCAGCCACTCTAGCTGCCAAAGAGGCAAGGGCTTCACCTTGCTAGGAATTAAAATAAAGCAGATATACTGGAGACTACAGTACATTTTTGTACACAACAGCGGAATACAATTTTTAAAAGAGAAATAAATAAATAAATAGGACCTGAAGGCAGTCGCTAGATGTGTAAGGGATAAGGACTATACGAGGGCCTTCCAGTTGTGGTGTCTATAAGACTCAGAAACACACAGAAAGGTTAAAGCATGAGTTCAGTGAGTCCCCTGCTAAGCCCAGCTGCTCTGGGTATGCTTCCTACCACTCCTGGGTCGTAGGCTGTGACTCTACGGTGTGAGAGAGTACAGCAGGGAGGAAGGCAGCAGAAGGGGGGGCACCTGTGCACCTGGGACCACTCCCCTTTTTACCTACTCCCCTCCCACTCTGAAACTAGAGGCCCACACTCTCCTACCAGGCAGGAGACATTAAAATTCTTAGTACAGAAAACCAAACAGTATGGAAATCTCTCAGTTAACAAGCAAATCCCCAAAGTAAAAAATTTAACCCCTTTCTAAGCACCATACTACTGTTTGCCCATAAACATTAACTCTTTAAAATAGTAAAATTCCATAAAGCCTCCCCAAATTGGCAAGGTATGTGTGTATAAACGCACCCATACAGACACGCACCTACAGTTATTATAAAAGTCACACTTTCCTTGATGCCTTATGACAACAACAGTGGCCAATGCAGAATTGCTACCCTCTTCTCTTTGGTGAGAATTAGGAGAATTCAGACAATTTGGTCACCTCGCCCTCCTTATGTACTCCTGTACTGCCATTCACTGCCCCTTTACCCTGCAGCTCATGTAAAATGGAAGTAAAGATTCATGTACACAGATAATAAAAATTTTTAACATCCCAAGTATTCTTTATGGGGGGAAACTCTCTGTCACTTGGGCTACAGTGCAGTGGCATCATACTAGCTCACCAAAACTTCAAATTCCTGGGCTCAAGCTATCCTCCCACCTCTGTCTCCCAAGTAGCTGAAACTACAGGTAGATGCCACCACATAAGCCTATGGGGGGGGGGGGACGGGGGAGACATTCTGTTGTCCTGGCTAGAGTACTATGGCCTCAGCCTAGGTCACAGTAACCTCAAACTCCAGGGTTCAAGCCACCCTCCTGACTCAGTCTGCTGAGTAGTTGTGAGTACAGGCACTTGCCACGGTGTCCAGCTAATCTTTCTATTTTTAGTAAAGCAGAATGAGAACCAGGTCTCGAACTCCTGAGCTCAAATAATCCTCCATCTCAGCTTCCCAAAGTGCTGTGACTACAGGTGTGAGCAGCAGTATCCAGTCATACAATCAGAAGATGAATCTATGAGAAAATCATCCAGTGAAGCTAAAGTCTCTTCATTAAGCTCAAATAATTAGAGAAAGAAAGATGTTGAGAACTCAACCACAGCTGTGTAAGTACATGTGGGATTCCATTCAACTAATCAACATGATGAATGAATTCACTAGTCCAATCACACTCAAAAAAGATGGGGAAAAAACCAACCAATCATTTTTCCTGTTAATTCAGACAGAACTAGGGAATCTCTCAGAACTTGTCTCATTTCATCTTCTTCCCATATCTAAAATCACCAACAGTTCCCTATTCTCTGAGTTAGACTTCTTCCACCTGCCTAGCAGAGTCTGTGCTACTGACTGTCTCCTGTCCGTCCAGGTCACCCAAGCACGTCCCCTTTATGCTGGATGGACAACATGCCACCCTCCCACAAACCATATTCTGCATTCCACCATTTACACTGTTTTTCTTCCCTAGAAAGTTCATCTGCACATCCACACTCCAAAGTATATGCACACCTCTCTTTGAACCATCAAGATTCCCTGATGATGACGCTTAAACAGGTAGTAACTTTTTTCTTCAGTGGTTAAAATTTAGTGCCCATTTTGTAGTAGCTCCATCTCCCCAATTAAACAAGTCATTATAAACGGGTCAGGTCTTATACCTCTTCATTTCACCTAAAAACAGCCAAAAGCTGCAGGACAGATGAAGAAACATTGAAGTAGACAATGCCAGCAACAAGGAAAGGCAGGCACAGACAGCCGTCATGTCTAAGCTACGCTTGTCCTGAGCCTCTATTTCCTGTGGATTACAGAAAGGCCAATGCTAGCACTGGGTATAGGCACTGAGAAATGTTCCTTTGCCTCAGTTGCTGGGTCTGCCACTTGCAACAGAGCCTCTATCTCATAGGGTCTTTTTGAGTCCAAAATAATACAGCATGTCTAAACAGAGGAGCTGGTAGGAGCTCGATAGAACACAGCCATAGCATCTTCTGGTCCCCATGCTCTTTGCTACTCTTTCCTTGTCACCTCTTTTCCTTATTCCCTGTCCCCCTGCCTATGGTGTCCCAATAAGTTACAGCAGGAGTGTCCAACCTTTGGCCCAAGACCAGCATGCTCATTTTGTGAGATCTTTTATTCACTTACCTGTGGTGTTCGATACCACAAAAAGTATGCACTGATTTTTATTATTATTATTTGCTAATCAGCGTTTACTGGTGTTTTTGTAAATATGATGTGTTACCCAAAGCAACTCCTATTCTTCCAATGTGTAGCAGAGGAAAAAAAGGTTGGACATCCCTGAATTACAGGGCCCTCTCCAAAGCTGCCTCTGCACACTCTCCTTTTTATACAGGGTATGACACACTCCTATATATTTACTGCAGGATCAACTTCTAGTTCTTGTCACCTTTGGCCTACAATTACAACCTCTCAAGGCACTTCCTCTTCTTAAAATCCCCGATCTTCACAAAAACCTGATCATCCCTGCCAGGTCTAACTTTTAGGACCACAACTCTGCTGAAAATTCAGGAGGTACTTTCTTTAGCCAACTTGTTTAAATAAAATAAGTTCCCTTGCTCTGACACCCAATCCTCTCTCCTCCTCCGCCTCCACACCATAACACTCAATAGAAAATCAATCTACTTCATCATATACATGCATTTTCCTAATTCCATGAGGAATAATAGTTTCCTGTTTACACTATATCCACCTGCTAAACTAATAATTAAAAGTGGACCACAATAATGTTTATGCCCATCGCAGGCAGATGAAGTTTTCTCCCTCTTCTGATTCCCATTACCTGCAGCTCTTATGGAACTGATCATCCTTTCTGCAACCTAAAAATATCTATATTCTTTTTCTTTTTTTTAAATTGAGATAAGATCTTGTTCTGTTATCCAGGATGGAGTGCATTTGTGTGATCTTAGCTCCAGGGCTCAAGCAATCTTCCCACCTCAGCCTCCTGAGCAGCTGGGACTACAAATGCATACCACCACACACACTGAGCTAATTTTTAAATTTTGTTTTTACATAAGGGGTCTGGCTGTGTTGCTCAGGCTGATTTCAAATTCCTGGCTTCAAGAATACTCTCCTCAGCCTCCCAAGGTGGTGGAGCTACAGTGTGCGCCATCACTCCCAACCAATAGTTATATGCATTTTAATAATCTAATTGCGTATAACAGCCTGGGTAATACTGTGTTGTACTAAAAGTCACTTTGCCCTTAAAGTGGCTGGCACTTAGCAAAGCACCCTTCATTTCTTCTCTGAGTTGTCGCCTTCAGTAGAGTGCCATGGTGCTGTAGCTCACAGCAACCTCAAACTCTTGGGCTTGGTGATTGATTCTCTTGCCTCAGCCTCCTGAGTAGCTGGGACCACAGGAGCCCACCACAACACCTGGCTATTTTTAACAATGGAGTCTCACTCTTGCTTAGGCTGATTTCAAACTGAGCTCAAGAGATCCACCCACCTCAGCCTCCCAGAGTGTTAGGGTACTCTACTCTGCGTCTTAACAGGGGCCCTCTTCTAGCTCTCTCATCCAAGCTCTGGATATTATTTTTCTTTACCCAAGTTCAATGCTGGACCTACCATGCCCGTTGTGAGCGTGTTTATGGGTTTTTCCTTTCCTGGGGGTTGACTGGCATGAAGATGAAGCATTGTTGGTGGCCGTTTTGACGTCTTCTGTTTCCTCATCTTCCTCCTCAACATCCTCCTCATCCTGAGAGCTTCCAAAATATACCATGCTGTTGGGCAGCGCAGGAGAACCTGGTGGGTGACAAAAAGTAGCTCAGAAACACAAGCCTTGGCCCTCGCCTCTTCTAAAGGGAAAACCACAATGAAGACATTCATGAATGTCGAAAACTAACTTCTCACTGCCAAAGAGATAACACAGAACTCTTCACCGCCACAGCCATTTTAAATCTCTTTTCAAATATCCCTGGAAGTAGAGCTTCATTTGTAGAACTTCCTTCTCACAGACTGCAAACAAAATTCCCCATCAGGGGGGTGATGCCATTCACCAAAATTCTGAAAATACCACCTGACTAGTTAATTAAAAGTTACCACTGAGGATTGAATTCAACAAGAAAGGGTAAGTGAAATGAAAATACCTATCCACGCTGTTGAGGAAGAGAGACTACTACTTTAGATTATAATTTAAATCATTAGACTTTAAAAAGTGAAAGCAAACACTATCAGAGAGAAGTAGTAAAAACAGAATATCACATTTCCTTATATGAAATAACTATGTTGTGATCATAAGAAATGAATGAATGATACGGATTCCTGAAAATTCCAATGTATTCAGAAGCGACTTTGATGTTACAATTAGATTAACAGAAAGTAAATTACCAAAATAAATTCCTGATTGACACTAACTAAAACTATAAAATAAAATAAAATAAAAATAGAAAAACCTACATCCTCACCCTTTCACATCTTAACCTCTCATCCTCAAATGCTTTCATTATGAATTTTAAATTGCTAACACAAGAATAAGCTCAGTATTATAAAGAAGCAATATAGGTCTTCGGCATCAAACAAAGTCAATTCAGACTGAAGTGAAGTGTCATGGTGTATTGTCTGGGACCAGAGGTTACTAAAACCCCAAAATGACCCCTTTCAAACGTCTTTCCCATCAAGTACTTGAGACAGCTAGTATTACACTGCATAATAACTAATGAATGTGAAATTCAGGCTCAGCACCCGTAGCACAGTGGTTATGGCGCCAGCCACATACACCAAGACTGGTAGATCCAACCACATGCAACCATTCAGATTACACAGAGAACTTGGGAGTCCTAAGCTCTGCTATTCAATTTCCCTCTTCTGTAAAGAGAGTAAGTTAAACAGTTCCTTACACATCAAAACATCCATGTTGACTTTCCTTAGGGAACAGCCTGCCTGACCAGGCATAGTGGCTCACAGCTGTAATCCCAGCACTCTTGGAAACTGAGGCAGGAGGATCACTTGAGGTCAATAGTTCAAGATCAGCCTGAGCAAGAGCAAGACCTGCCTCTACAAAAAATAGAAAAATTAGCCAGGAGGCTGAGGCAGAAGAATGGCTGCAGCCCAGGAGTTTGAGCATGCAGTGAGCTATGATGATGCTGTAGCACGCCAGCTGGAGCCACAGAGCAGGACTCTTATCTCAAAAATCTATGATTCAAAGATAATCATAAGCATATGAGAGATAAGGGAATTACCTTCCACTTATAGAATCTGTTGGGGATTTTTAAAAACTCAAACCTTAGAGAAGCATGAAGCAACTATCATATTCCTTGCACTCAAAATGATGGGGTAAAAACTTATGTTTCAGGTAACTAAAATGGATTGGGGGGCCAGGCACAGTGCTAATCTTAGCACTCTGGGAGGCTGAGATAGGTGGATTGCTTGAGCTCACGAGTTCGAGACCAGCGTGAGCAGGAGTGAGACCCTGTTTCCGAAAGCAGCCACCCATTGTGGTAGGTGCCGGGAGTCTGAGGCAAGAGGATCACTTAAGCTCAGGAGTTTGAGGTTGCTATAAGCTGTGATGTCGCAGCACTCTACCCCAGAGTGACAGAGAGACTCTGTCTCCATAACAAACAAACAAACAAACAAAACCAATTAATAACAACAAAACAAATGGAGAAAATGCGTAGATGTTCAGTTAGGCATCCAGGTTTCAACGGTATCAACCAAAGCCCAAAAAAAAAAAAAAAAAAAAAAAAAATCTAAAGAATGGATTTATTTTAATATTACATCACCTCAGCAAGTACAATCAGATGTGGCCTGCTGTGCTGCTAAAAACAAAAGGAATGGAAGACAGGAGGCCGAGGACAAATGAGGAGTGTGGGACCGTGTGAAGGACTCGTTCTCAAAATAAAACCTGTAATAATACCAAGTCTGAGAAAGGAGGCTCATTTCAGCTAAGGAGTTTGAGGTCACAGTAAGCTAGACTGGTGCCATACACGCGAGCCTGGGCAACAGAGTGAGACACTGTCTCAAAAAAAGAAAAGAAAGAAAAAGAAAATGGGTTTGGGGACTAAAGCCTGGTATTAAATTCCAATCTCATCAACTAACAGCTGTGAAATTAGGCAAGTGATTTGTTTTCTGTGACTGTTTATAAAATTCATAAAATTGAAAGAGTCTATCTCAGAAAATTAATTTTAAAAATAAGGGTGAATCATCCACACAGAACAGGTTGTTAAAGCAGATAGGGAGAAGTAGTATGATTAAGGGAAGGAAAACTTCTAGGAGAAGGGAGAGTGGAAGAAAATGATTGAAGCTTGGTAATAATGAACTCCGGGTAGGGGGTCAGTTAACTACCACCAGAGGCAAGAAGGTGTCCTTGGTTCAGATGTGAAGCTAGCAACCGTTCTCCTCTCTGGCAGGTACCCCTCAGGGGCAACACCGTCCCCCGGAGCCTGGATATGGCCTGCCTGTAGGCATCTTCCTCCAAGAAGCCACATGGATCTGTCAACTGTCCACTAAGCAAAGTGCCCGTAAGTGATAAGTATCACCCCTAGAAGGGAGAGGCCTCTAGACCCTGTCTGGGCACACTCATGCCAGTTATCTCATTAACCTGGCAGTCACGCTGAAGTACAAAAGAGTCACTCCAACAGAGGCTGGTGCTGTACATGCCAACGCCGTGTCACCATGTGGCTGCAGTAAATCTCACCAGGACACTGCTGGGAGCTGGGCTGCAAAGCAATGGAAAGGCCAAGCCTTCCAGACCAGGGGAAAACTCGGCACTGGCAAAAATGAAACAAAAAGTAGTTTTCTTTGTTTCTGACTGAGACAAAACCAGTAAGATAGTCTCACATTTCATGCCAAAGTGAAAATAATCAAGATGGCAGGAAAACGCTGAACATTATAGGCCAATAACTTAATTTAAAAAAGCTAAACGACAACCTCAACTACACAAAATAAAGTAAAAAGGAAAGAGCACTGGAAACATTTGTTCAGAAGTAGTTATTTCTTCTTACCTGGATACCAGCTTAATTGCTTAATTTACAAGTATAGAGGAGGAAGAATCTGGTAGCTACAAAAAACTCTCAATGCAAACACCAGTCTGAACTATTTATTACTGGGGAAAATTAACCCATATTTCTCAGTATAAATTAGGTAAATGGACACATTATATAATTACATCGTGCTGAGTCAAAGAAAGTCAAAGTAGATGTATTTGAAAAGAGAACAGTGTTTTCCATTAAAAAATACCTGGTAACTTACAGATCCTGGCAAATACGGGGTCAGCTTCCAGGAAATTTATTAGGGGAACTTTTCTCCACCAAATGTCAAATGAGGCAAACTTTTGAAAAGCTCATTGTGGGTTCAGCATTCATGTAAATGGGAATGGAGCTTCAGGAACAGAGAGCTGAAGACAGCTGATTCACAACCTGTAAATGCTTCCTAAGAAGAAACCTTCCCCTCCCCAAAGTAGGGGGTCAACTAGGATAGTGAAACAAGGGAGGTTGAGAAAGGCCTGGAGGACCCCACAGTAAGAATCATGAACTCATGTTCTCAGGGGTAGACTCTCCGTTAAGACACAAGCCCCATTCACACTAATTAGCAAGTGAGAGCGGCTGACTAATCACATGCAAGCCATCACATCTCTCCTTCACAAACTCTGTGGTTTCAGAAATAACCAAGGTTCACATTTGAGAGAGTTGAGAATTGTGTGGGTTTTCTTGGGTGGAGGAAGGGAGACTTTATACATGGTAATTATAAAATCATATTTAGTATATAGAGTTTCCTTTTAAAATTACAGACAGATTTTCTCTCCCGATTATTCAACTGCATTAGCAAATGTGAAAAAAAAATCTGAACTTGGATCAGATAAGAGGAATCGGGAGTACGGAATGCATCTGCTCTTTGCCAAAGCCGTATTTCATTACTTTTCAGAATTAGCTGGCAATGTCTCCACAATATTTACTGAAGTGCAAACCAAATGTTTTCATCTGGACAAAAATCAAACTGCGGTATGTTACAACCACAACAGAAATCATTTTAATCCAAAAGCTTGCTTTCTCTAATTTAGGCTGTGGTTTCTATAAAATTGGATTCTTCTCTATGAATCATGTACACAGACAAGCCCTCTTTCCCATTATTTTCCCTCCCTCGACCAGTTCTTGATCTTCCCAAGCCAAACATAGCTCAGGTCTATTTTGGAAAGACCCTAAAGGGATTCCCTGTAGGCTGTCATTTAGCTGGGGAGTCCAATTTTGTTGCATGACCCAATTAGCATGAGGTTGGCCCACTGAGTTTGCATTTGCCATGATTCAGCTTTAGGATACACAAACAGAATAAAAAGCAATCAGCTCCTATACCAGCATATTAAATTAAGAAACGAAACTTCAAAGTGAACTGGTAGGGACTGGGGTGAAAGACAAAGAGAGAGAACCAGAGAAGTCAGAGGAGAAAGCATTTGCCCTAACTACCTGGGTTCATTCATCCAACTATGTATGTACCGGACACTCTTATAGGCACCAGGGACCCAAATGACACCACCAGATGACCACAAAATGACCACACTCTTATAGGCACCAGGGACCCAAATGACACTCACACACTGTATGTACACACAAATGTAGCAAACTTTCCCAAAGACTCTAGGACAGGGGTCCTCAAACTTTTTAAACAGGGGGCCAGTTCACTGTCCCTCAGACCATTGGAGTGCCAGACTGTGGGCCCTGGGACGAGTCGACTGCTAAGCAGGACAGACAGCAACGGCAAAAACACCCGGTGGGCTGGATAAATGTCCTAGGCGGGCCACAGTTTGAGGACACCTGCTCTAGGACAACTATAAAATGTTGAATGGCAATCTCTCTGGTCCTGCCAGGTCCAACTTTACAATTCAGAAGGGAAGAAAAACTGATAATAGAAGCATCATGAATTTGCATAACACCCTAAAATTATTTGCTAGATCCAGATACTCCACGTGCTATTATTTTAAGTCAATATACATTCATGTCTTAAATAGTTTATCACTATTAATAGAAAACTAAACACTTACCTTAAAGAAAAGGTAATGACTGAAATTATAATAATAAAATTAATGTGTTCCTCTAAAGTCACAGCTGGCACAAAGAGGGACATATGTAGCAGAGATCAGGGAAGTAGCCTCCACACCCGAAGTCAGATGCAAAGGGAACCCCGATTCTTTACAGAATAAGGAGCTGCCTGTCCAATAATGCCGATCTTGTAATTACACTGTAAAAATGTGCACATCCAAAAACCAAAAACTAGCCATTGAAAGGGACTCTACATGGAATCTAAAACTGCAATGAAACCTCAGCTCTGGCTGAGGTTGATTACTTGCCATGAGGCTCAGAGCTGTATTCAACTGTGATGTGAGCATGAAGTCTTCAGGCAAAACAGTTTTTATGACCCCAAAGGCTGGGAGAAATGCACGCAAAAGCATCCCCAGCAACCCACACTGTTATCTTTATGCTAATCCATGGTTTCAGTGACAGAAACAACTCCCAGCTATAAAATCATACTGCCATTCTTTGTCTAAGTAAGTGAGCTTTGCTACAGCGATAGCAAAGGCAATTTATCTCCTATCTTCTTTCCCAAATGAGAAAGTAAGCAGAACTGGTCAGGAAGATCTAGTGGGGTGTGGAGGTGCAAAATGAACTCAATGGTTAGAATCTCCTATCTGATCCCACAACAAAGGAAGTGCCACACATTAGGGCAGTACCTGTCCAAACGAGCAACTAAGAGGGTCGGCCCCGCAGAGAGAGTACAATGACTAACACACCACTTTCCCTTCTGGATCTGGCATCTTTGTAATTAAGGCTGAAACATTCCCCTTTGCAACCTTCTCTGTGTTGTTCTCTGCACAGGCAGCTTAAAACACAGACTAATACACATCCAATCCTTTAATGCCATAAGGTTTCTGGGGCCCTTTATCTCAGAGGAATACATGAAGCACATCATACAGCAGCTATGATGGTGCACAGCCTACATAATGTCTCATCAGCACAGTATTTTCTCAAGTTAAGAAGCAGCTGCTTGTTCTACTCACAGCCACTACAGACCAGCAAAGTCTGTATGCAACTTTGCAAACCATATCAAGCCTCTTTAGTTCCCAACAGAGACGATGCACACTCATCTTTCCTGTGGGACATGCACACCAGGGACCTTAGTGCTCCCATTTCTTCCTTTCTTTCCTTTTTTTTTTTTTTAGAGACAGGGTCTCATCATGTCACCCTCCATAGAGTACCATGGCGTCACAGCTCACAGCAACCTCAAACTCCTGGGCTTAAACGTTTCTCTTGCCTCGCCTCCCAAGTAGCTGAGACTATAGGCACCCATTGTTGTTGCTGTTGTTGTAGTAATCATTGTTGTTTGGCAGGCCCCGGGTCAGGTTCGAACCCGCCAGCCCCCCAGTGTATGTGGCCAGCGCCCTAGCTACTGGGCTACAGGCGCCAAGCCAGTGCTGCCATTTCTTAAAGTTTTTCCCACGAATTCCCTAAAAGGATTCCAGAAAAAGACTATGAAGTATTAAGGGACTTTCTAGAAAGTAAGGAAAAAGCTAAAGATAATTTTGAGCAGTACTACTGAATCTGTGCCAGCAGCCACTGGCAGGAAAAAGAGATTTTGCTTTATCTTTAGGGAGAGCAAAACATGTTCACAGGCCAGGTAGCCTGAGGCAGGGAGAATCCTTGGGGTATAAAGTCTTAGGGTCTTAGCAACTGAGCAAGATAGGAGGGCACTTGAAAGCAATCCATCCTTTCCCTTCCCAAACCTCAAAAATTCCAAGGTTTCAAATTTCTTCATTACTAGCTGATAAACTATCCTAGCAAATAATTAGCTTGCTCAGCATAAGTGAGCTAAGTAACACAGACTCTAGAGGAAAACCCAGCATATGAGGAATATGAGGCTGCCTTGATCTGGAGAAAGGAGGGGGCAGCCACTGAAACCACCAAGGCAGGGACATAACACTGTGGAACACACACTTTCAGCATTGCCACTCTAAAAAATTAAGATGCAACACTACTTCTAAGAGACCATCAGAAAAAGGTTGTGTACCACTGTGACAATGTGCCTTCCTCCCTAAAGAGTTTATATAATGTAAAGTATTCCCACCTTGCTCAAGGAGGTTCATTATTACTGCCATAGTGTTCCTGGCAATTGGGAGATTACTTAATTGCTTTCTAGCAGGTTAATCCCCTTTCAGTCTGTGACCTCTAAATCACCCCAGGCTTTTGCATCTGCCCTACTTAGAATTCCTAGTCCTTAATACCCAAGGCTGGTATACTCTATCAAAATATGTGCCCCTTGTCAGTAAGGCCAGCAATGAGCTACGGAGACATCTCCATGGGTGGGCTTTCTCTTCCATTACCTGTAGAAACTCAGCTGGTCTTTTATTTTTGTTTTTTCAGACAGACTCTCACTTTGTCACCCTCCAGAGAGTGCCATAGCATCATAGCTCACAGCAACCTAAAATCTACAAATCAGAATGCATAGCTATTCTTAAAAATGGGACCTCAATCTTAGGCTGGTCTTGAACTCCTGAGCTCAGGTGTCTACCTACCTTGTCCTCCTTGGATTTCCACCACGAATCCTCCCACCCCCATGCGTGGATTATAGGCATGAGCCAGTGCCCAGCTTGGCAGCTCTTTTAGACTGCTCCACCTCAATCTCAAGTCTCGTCTGCTTCTTCTCCACTCCCTCTGCCTAACACCTCACTGGGAAAATATTAAACGAATGTACAGGGCTGGGCACAGTGGCTCACACCTGTAATCCTAGCATGCTGGGAGGCTGAGATGGGAGGATCGCTTGAGCTCAGTAGTTCAAGACCAGCCAGAGCAAGGGTGCAGCCTCATTTCTAAAAAAGAAAAATTAGCTAGAGCTAGATTTGTGGGTGACTGTAGTCTCAGCTACATAGGAGAGGTTGCTGTAAGCTAGGCTGACATCACAACATTCTAGCCAGGGCAACATAGTCTCTGTATCAAAAAAAAAAAAATTATTATTATTATTCATAATGAATAGTAATGATTACTAATATAATAATCACTAATTAAAAAATAAATAAATGTATACCTGACCCTTGGTATCCCAGGGCTCTGCACAACAGTAGATTCAAATAACTACAGACTGAAAATAGAAAAAGTGTTAACTGTGTCCCTACTGAACATGGACATTTTGCTTGTCATTATTCCCTGAATACAGTACAACAACTATTTACATACTATTTACATTGTGCTGTGAATTATAACTAGAGATGATTTAGTATGTGGGAGAATGTGCATCTATGCAAATACTACACCGTGTTATGTCAGGAATTTGTGCATCCGGGGAAAGCAGGGTTCCCAGAACCACTCCCCCAGGACAGCAAGGACGGCTGTAGTTGGATGACTGCCTCGGGCACCACTCTGGTCTATTTTATCCATTAGCAACTCTATAGTAATTGTGTGTTATAGATAATACAAATGAGGACAATCAGGCTGGGAGAAGCTGGAGTTTTCTGCCTAAGACCCACGAACCTGTTCACTTAGGATGGCCTCCCCGGCAGCCTCAATCCATTTTCTGCACAGGTGCCAAATTCAAATTCATCCTCCCCTTTTTTTTGAGAGTCTCATTCTGTTGACCCAGGCTAGAGTGTTGTAGTGTCAACACTCTATGAGTGTTGAGAATCTCATTCTTGCTCAGGGTCATCTCAAACTTGTGAGCGAAGTGAGGGAGGCTTGTCCACCCACCTCAGCCTCCCAGAATGCTAGCTAGGATTCAGAAATGAGGAACCTTGCTTGAACCGAAACCATCTTCAGACCTCCTGGGCATATCACATTACCGTTCAGTTGGAGAACCCAGATATGTATACTATGTCCTTCCTTGCTTTAACTCCAGGCCTCCAAGGAGTAAATGCTAACACCCATCCAAACTTTAGCGGAGCTTCGTTCTGCAGGACTCCTCAATGCCATTCCTTTCCTGCAAATGTTCCTAATACACTCAAGAACCACCTTAAATGTCACTTCCTTTGTGCAGCCATCCCACACAGCTTGTGGCAGAGCTCTCTTCCCATTTTTTAGGAGTACACAAGGCTCAACCCCCCTACCACCTGATACTGCTTTCATGTGTCTAATTTCTGTTTTCTAGATGTCTAGCACATACAAAGGGTTCAATAAAGGTTTGCTGAATTAATCAGTAATTGAATGACAGCTGATCACTGAAGATTCCGTAAGACAGGGGAAACAAAAGGCAGGCAGTCCCCAAACAAGAAGGCATTGTTCCATAATGGCTGACAGTGAGGTTATTTACCAGAAACTCTCCATAAAAAGCCTCCCTTTACCAGCCTCGCTGTGGCACTGATCTGTGATGCCAACAGTCACAAGAAGGAACTGTGTGTAGGTTTGTGTGTTTCCGGAGTCCCCTTTGGGAATCTCCCTTGTTTGCAGTGCCCCGTAAAGAGGAAAATGTAAATAAGAGAGTCATTTAACCTGCCAGTGCTCTGCTGCATTAAGCTCTTTTTAATCTGTTAATAATCATAGTCAGAACAAAGAGGAGACGACAGAACTCATTAAGAATAACGAGAGTGGTGACAGGGAATACAGCGATGGTACGAATCACTGCGTGCAGCACGCGCAGAAACCCTCTTCCCCGCCTGTGCCAGAGAAAGATACTAATTATGCCTCTGGCAAGAGACATGTGGACCCTTCAAAGCAGCTATTTAAAGATAAATACACTGCGGGCAAACACTTCAGGACCGGCTGCAACATTCATTTCACCCTCCTTTCCTTTAGAAATTTTAGGTCATGGTATTAAACAGGAAAGAAACCAGCCTTGTCAAACTTAGCTCAGAGGTCCCCAAATGTTTTAAAACACAATTTGTTAAAATCTCTTGAGCTTTTTTCACCCAGAATGACTAAGTGGTATGTTTACATATTCTATACTGAGCCAGTATACAGGGTTTTCCCCCCTCCCCACAAGGTTTTCCTTGAGGATTACTTAATGGGAGTTAGGGGGAGAGAAGGCATGGTCTTGGCTCTCTTGTCATCATTAATGGATAATGAACAACAAGGTTTAAAGAACTCCATTCGCTGTCTTTCCCCTCAGCCTCACAATTTATTCTCTCGTCCATATTCCAAATCAGTGCCGAGATTCTTAAAGGTAATAATTGGGGACGGGAGGGGGAAAAATGACCTGTAATCCTTGGCAACAAACATCACTTCCAGGTCTTTGATTTGATTCCTTCATTATTTCTGCAGCCAGACTTTCTCTCCTATAAATAATGAGCTTATTAAAGACTGCCTCCTTTACCCTAACAGGGCCGCTGTCACCCAAGGGTGATGGACTGACTGGGCTCCCTGTGGTGAACACTAGGTCTGGGCCTCTGACAAGCTGTGTTTGGTTTGGAATCAGCAACAACCGCCACCCAAAAAAAAAAAAAAAAAAAAAAGGCATTACAATGCAGGTGTAATAAGGTTAATGGGATTCCCACCTGCCAACTTTGCCTGAAAAGGCTTCAGATGAGGCAGATAGTTAACTGTTGGATATACGTCATCAGCAGCTGATTATCAAAAAGTTAGAAATATATCAAAATGTAAATGAGGAATGAGATAAATAATGAGACATCCACAAAATGAAACATGGTTAAACTATTAAAATGATATGACAGACATTTATGTGACACGATTAAATAGGAAAACCGACTATAAAAATAAAAGTATAATGTAGTATCATTTCGGGGAGAATAGGTATTATATATGCACATAGAGACAAGAGATATTCACAAGGAGGAGGGGGTTACCCGGTGGTTGTCAGTGGGTGATGGAGGGAGGCTATTTGAGTTTATTCTATTTCCTACATTATCTATGGTTTCTGGTAATATTCATTAGATAAACAGAAAATAAAGAAGTTCAACACCTTGTTTTTTTTTCATTTAAAATTCATAGAAAATTATCACAGTCCCACAACACTAGGGATCAAGTATTTAACCCTTGTACACTTCGAAATACAAGTTTTAATTAGTGCAAGCTGTTACATATTAAAATATGCCATCTTATGTCACCAAATCAATCTGACGTCCAGGGTCACAAAGTATCACAGAATTCATCTGTCATTTGGAACTTGTAGAGCCAGACCCAGGTAAACACACCTGTCCTCATGAAAATATGACAATTCAAAGCTGGCTCATTTTTAATACCACAGATTTAAAAACTAAAGGAGAAACAGTAAAAGAGTATAATTGTCCTTATTTATACCAGTTAAAAACAAATAACAAAACCTGTTGTTATTGCCCAGCTCTAAATGGAGGAATAAATTCCAAGAATCAAAGCACATCTAAAAAACTGTTTTAAAGATCTCCTACATTTCATATTATTTAAATCTTTACTGCATCTGACATATCAAAGAAGTAAATTCTATTAAAAGATGTTTCTCTTCTCTCTAGAATCTCAAAACTTCTAAAACGGGGTACTTTTCTTGGTAATTTCTCTAGATGCCATTTATTTGGACAAAAAGAATGCCTCTCCAACTAAGGTCCACTCCCAATTTCCTACAACTAAAAAAAGTTACGTTAAACAACAATGCATCCACAGTACAGATGGCGCCAATACACACATTCCTCTCCACAATCACACGCCACACCCTGGTACGTTTCTCTACTTCCCCACTTTGGGGACCTAAAAACAATAGTCACAACCACTCCACAGTAAAGCCTCACATGACTAACTTCCATGATCGACAGAACAATGTTCAGACTCTCTAATGTAACAGATCAGCCAATCTTGTGGAGGCATAGACCATTGTTTCATGATTTATATAAAGCAATCTCCCCAAAGGAATTCCAGATATCAAAATCCCTTTCCTGGGCAGGTGTGGTGGCTCACTCCTTAATTATAAGTTATCTGGGAGGCCAAGGTTGGAGGGTCCCTTGAGCCCAGGAGCTGTAGGTTGCAGTGAGCTAAGATGATGCCACTGCATTCCAGGCTGGGCAACACAGGAAGTCTCCATACTATCCCTACCCAAAAAAATCCCTTCTCTAAAGAAAAGTAATTGATAGTTCAGTCATAGGCAGCCTTTTAAAAAATCTAGGTCCAACTACATTAAACAGCCAAGGTTCAATAAAGTCACAAAATAAGAGCCCCATCACCAGAGAAATGTTATTGTTTTGAAGCTATCTTGCTGCTGCTAATGAATGCTACTGACCCTTCGAAGACTCTGCTCAAACTCCTTCCTCAGAGTACCTGGTCCCCCTCTCTTTCCATCCCTGATGATACCACTCGCAACCCTACCAGTCTCGAGGCCATTTTTCTCCTCGTCCCTTCATGGCCAATCCACCCCTAGATTAGGTCATATTTTGTTCTTGCATCTTCCTTTCCAGCTTCATACTCAACATACTTCACACTTGACCAACGCACTACATAAAACATAATGGAGATACATTGGTGGGAAGCCCATCAAGACCCAGGGATCCACAGCTACTACAGAAACAAGAATATAATCACTCTCCTTCCTTCTGCCTTGAAAGTCACCAAAGGCTATCCACAAGCCTACAATGTCAAGTGTAAGCCTTAGTTCTTTGTTTTCTCCTCCCTAATAATTAAGTCCCAAAGGCCACTGGTAAAGCGGGTCAACTGCGGAAAGGATGGAGCAAGGAGTAGCTGTGGGTACTGGAGCCAAGTGAGAAGAGTTACAGAGATGCAGAGACAGCAGGAGGTGGGGAAGACTGAGAAGACTGAGCAAATAAATATATTAAGGGTAAGAGGAACAAAGTTTTCTCAAGGTTGAATAGAGAATGGAAGAAAGTCAGACAAACACTTTGGTGTTATAATGAAATTGGAAACTCCATGTTAACTCACAATTTTAATAAACACAGAGCTCTAGAGATATATCTTGATATACTGAATGGAGCATGGAACACACACACACAACCTCAGTCCAGAGAGCAGGCCTAAGAGAAGTGATATTCTAACAGCTTCCAAGATACCTAAGCTCAGATATAGGCTTCTAGGGGGCAGAAGAAACCCAGATTCTCTGGATAAAGGGCCGATTCCAGGGCTGAAGGCAGGGAAGTGTAGAATGAGCCTGGTGTGTTTCGTTGTGCTAGGAACAAGGCTCAATGGATGACAGGAACATGTCAAAAGGACACAAACACCAGGCTAAAGGAGCTTCACAGATCATAATCTGGGATCTGGTACAATGTGAACATTGAAATAAATAACGATAGTAACAGATTATATCCCTTTAAATAAAATATGAGTATCAACAGATACTTAGAAAAAGTCTGATGAGAAATGAAATATATAGGGGCGGTGCCTGTGGCTCAAAAGGGTAGGGCGCCAGCCCCCATATGCCAGAGGTGATAGGTTCAAACCCAGGCTGGCCCCCCACAAAAAAAAAATTAAAAAAAAAAAAAAAAAGAAATGAAATATACATACATAGCTTCAAAGAAGCTGCCCCCAAAATACTTTATAAATTACAAAGTTTGAAAAAGATAACTTTACACTGGATATAAACACGTGTCATCTACAAGGGACAGACTGAAATTATGTGCTACCAAGAGGACACAAGAACGAAGCCTGACTTCTGTGATGGTCCTGCCAAATTCACAAACCTGAGCGCAATCATGAGGAAGCACCAGGCAACCCAATCTAAGGGTATTCTACAAAATAACTGACCTATAATCTTCAAGTGTCAGTGTCATCGAAGACTGAGTCTGTGGAACTGTTCTAGACAAGACAGACTACAGATCAGGCATCCTCAAACTACGGCCCATGGGCCACATGCGGCCTGCCAGGTGTTTTTGCCACAGCTGCCTGTCCTGCTTAGTAGCTGACTCGTCCCAGGGCCCGCAGTCTGCCCTCCAAAGGTCTAAGGGACAGTGAACTGGCCCCCTGTTTAAAAAGTTTGAGGATCCCTGCTACAGACAGTTAAAGGCACTGCACTTAATTCTGAATAGGATCCTTCCACCCCAAACCAAGGCATGCGAAAGCACTCAAAAGAACATGACATCGATTTCTCTTTCCCAACTTGTAAGATGGCACGTGAAAAAGTTGAGAAACTAGTTCCCAAAGAGAAGAAACCTGAGACCAAGAAGGGGAACCCACTGCAGCCAAAATCCAGTTCTGATCAGAGGAATAGAAAGGTTCCTACTCTGCCACGTATTCCAGAAAGATGGTGTGTAAGAGGAAATACACCATGGCTAAATCCAAGATTGAAAAGAGAAAGAAGCTGAAGGTCCTTGCCACTGTTACAAAAGCAGATGGTGGGGACAAGAATGGTGGTACTCGGGAGGTTAAACTTCACAAAATGCCTAGACGTTATCCCACAAAGGATGTGCCTAGAAAGTTATTAAGCTACGGCAAAATACCATTCAATCAGCATGTGAGAAAACTGCAATCTCTCATTACACCCAGGACCATTCTGATTATCCTCACCGGGCATCACAGAGGCAAAAGGGCGGTTTTCCTAAAGCAACTATGTAGTGGCTTGCTACTTAAGACTGCATCTCTGGTCTTCGATCGAGTTCCTCCACCAAAGACACACGAAAAATTTGTTATCGCCACCACCACAAAAATTGACAGCAGTAATGTTAAAATCCCAAAGCATCTTACTGTTTATTTCAAGAAGCAGCAGCTAAGCTGGGCACAGTGGCTCACGCCTGCAATCCCAGCACTTTGGAAGCCTGAGGCAGATGGATCACCTGAGCTCACAAGTTCAAGACCAGCCTGAGGTAGAGTGAGACCTTGTCTCTAAAAATAGATGGGTGTTGTGGTGGGTACCTATAGTCCCCCCTGCTTGGGAGGCAGAGGCAAGAGAATTGCTTGAGCTCAAGAGTCTGAGGTTGCTGTGAGCTGTAACACCATGACACTTTACTAAGGGTGACAAAGCAAGACTCTGTCTCAAAACAAATAAAAATAATAAAGCAGCAGCAGCAGCTGCAGAAGCCCAGACACCAGGAAGGTGAGATCTGAACCACAGAAAAAGAAATATGAGATAACAGAACAATGCAAATTTCATCAAAAAGCTGTGGACTCAAAAATTTTACTGAAAATCAAAGCTATTCCTCAGCTCCAGGGCTACCTGCAATCTGTGCTTGCCCTGACAAATAGTTTGCCTCATAAACTGGGGTTTCAAATTTCTCCAAAAGAACTTAATTAAATGGCTGACAAATTATAAAAAAAAAAAAAAAAGAAGAAGAAGGTGACATAGATGGTTGAGGATTGCCCTGTGGACTTCCCAGTTCAACGGTTATAGGAGAATGCCTTTTTTTGAAGGAAATATACTGTAATATATTCAGTAAGGGGGTGATAGCTGGAAACTTACTCTCAAAAAGTCAGGAAAAAAAAGTTATTTTTAAGGTACTTAAATCTTTCTGTGACTTATTTCAAAATGTTTAATAAAAACTAAACCCTGAGCTTCTACCAATGTCCTATAGCAAAGACCTTCCCTTTGTATTCATTTTCTTTCCACTAGCCTCACCAAGGAACCCCGCCACGTTCATGACTTCCCATTTCTCCCTCCATCATATCCTCCAGAAAAGCCTCCTCATTCTCTGATAATCTGCTTAGTTCTTTCCTGACTGTTGTTAGAAAACACAGTTCCTATAATAAACCTTCCCCAATGAGCCTCTTTGAATCCCAAACCAGCACCTGGCCTCCATCAACTGGTCCTACTCACAAACATGACCAGTACTTTTACTGTTCTACCCCTGTTTTTCTTTCTTTCTTTTTCTGTTTTTTTTTTTTTGGAGACAGAGCCTCAAGCTGTCCCCCTGGGTAGAGTGCCGTGGCTTCACTGCTCACGGCAACCTCCAACTCCTGGGCTTAAGCAAGTCACCTGCCCTGTCTCCCAAGTAGCTGGGACCACAGGAGCCCGCCACAATGCTTGTCTATTTTTGTTGTTGTTGTAGCCATCATTGTTGTTTGGCAGGTCCAGGCTGGATTCGAACCCACCACCTTAGGTATATGTGGCTGGTGCCTTAGCCACTTGAGCCACAGGCGCCAAGCCCCCTGTTTTTCTGAACATGGCACAGGGCTGGGAGAACAAGAAGCCCCTGGTTGCCGTGGGCTCACTAACTGACAGGCCTTAGGAAGCAGTAGAGAAGGGGTCTTCACTTTCATCCACAAGACCCCCACCGAGAAAAGCTACTTAATAAAACAAAAAGAAAAGTCAGCAATGGGTGGCAGGGAGAAAAATTATTAAAATCCTAAGCTGAAAACTGTGCAGTGGGACGCCAAGATGGAGGATATCAGAGTTAAGTGAAAACAGATGAAATATGAAGATTCAACAAACATATGGTACAAAAACCACACCCAGAAGGCACCTCTAGGTAGGATTCCTCTCTTTCCATTCTCCCTCAAACAAGCCTGGGGACTGAAGGATGAATGTGGCAGAGAGCCATGCCTGTGATTGCATTTCTTCTCTTTCAGCCAGGTCAATCCTTGCAGATGAACTAGTCATGTCTTACCTCGAAGGCAGAGAAAGGTAAGAAAATCTTCTGTCTTGGGCTTCCTTTTTGAGAGGTCCGAAATCTGAGTAACTGGAGGGGGTAGCAAAGGCTCCGCTATCTTGACTGGAGTTGTGCTGGGACTGTTCGGCTGAGATTGAGCAAACTTCCTTTGTGCTTGCAGCCTGGGCCTGTAAAAGCAAAGGAAAATTAAAAATAAATTAAGCAGAGACCCAAGGAGATAGACCTACATGCAGCAATAAAATCATGACACATAAGGGGGAAAAGATCCTATTTCAAGCAAACTATTTCTAATTAAGGTTCTACATCACGCTCTCTTAAACCATAGCTTGCTTGAAAGAGCAAAAAAAACCGTGTCGAGGGCTGTTTTGTACGTGGATATAAAACATGTGCTATGGACATGGGTATGTGTGTGCATAAACTACACGTGTGCTCCATAAAACTGCACACGGTGTTTTACGGCACAGGATTAATGGTGCTGTGCTTTTTATTTTATTTCAGTCCACAGTAGAGAAGGAAAACCAGGTTACCCCGCTGCATGCAAAGAACATGCCCTGCTTTCCTCCGACAGGAGCACAAACACG
This sequence comes from Otolemur garnettii, assembly GCF_000181295.1. Lineage (NCBI taxonomy): Eukaryota > Metazoa > Chordata > Mammalia > Primates > Galagidae > Otolemur > Otolemur garnettii. The sequence continues at coordinate 11,838,384 of NW_003852421.1, read as the reverse complement.
CAATTCTCCTCTTGCTGTGTCCTTAGTACAGTCCACCTTTACCCCACAACCCACCACCGCCCCAGTCTTCAACTCCAGATGGAAGTGTGTCAACCTCCCATGTCTTCTGAACTCACCCATAAAAGGTCACCACAGTGACTGCCGTTTGTAATAGAGAACAAAACAACGACAAAAAGGTCCCTTTAGTTTGCTGGGTAACCCCAAATTATGGGTGACACTCTGCTGACAGAGCTGAATGAAAACTCTTTGTATAGATTTCCACCGGAGTGGGGTGTGGGGGTGGGTAATTTACCCTTCACGTCTCTTCCCCCTTACAATCCCACATTAAGTCCCTAACCTATTTGCTTGATACCTACAGAGTACAACTCACGTTTCCTTGATTAGACACTTCACCTTTCATCTGAAAAATCTTATGTGTAAGACATTCCTTAAAATCAATCTGAATCTTGATCAATCTTAGAAAAGTTTCTTTCCTTTCCTTCTTTATTTACACTGTACCCAACAGTGAAATTTTCCTTTATCTACATAAAAAAGTAGACTAACATATTTTTACTACGTGGCTAACTAAACTGACACATTTATAATAAACTGCCTAATACTAGAGCTCTAACTCTAACTGAAGGATCTCAATGTTGTAACAGCAAACACTCCCAGGAAAGAGAACTTGCTTGTGTGCTACTTCAAGCTGTCTATCTAGACTTGTTGACTGAGATGCTCAACAAATATTATTTGAAGACAGGAAAACAACACAAAGAACCCAGAAGCAGTCTTGTGGTATATGGCTTTAAAAAAGACCTAGTTAGAATCCCAAACACCATGTTGGACGGGAAATGCTGCCCATTCAAAAAATAATTAAATAACAAAATTAAATAAAGCACAAGTCCTTGAAGACTTATTGTAGGGAATACATTATATAACACAGAAAGCATAGTATCTTAAACTGTGATGGTTAAAATACTGTTAACAAGGTGGCACCTGCGGTTCAAAGGAGTAGGGTGTAGGCCCCATATGCCAGAGGTGGCGGGTTCAAACCCAGCCCCGGCCAAAAACTGCAAAAAAATTTAAAAAAAAATACTGTTAACATTTTTAAATAACATGCTAATAGTATTTAAGAACTTCCTAGAGCAAAATATACACACTGTCTCTCTCACTGTTTTCCATTTTGTGAAAACTAATACCTCTACATTTAAACTCATAATTCCCCATACTCGCTACTCAAAAATACTTGGTGCCAAAAATTTACATGGTACATCTATTCTTGCCTAGCCTAATTAGTAAGATTGTTTTCTTGATTCAACTTCTCCTTTAACCTTCACTTCCCTTGTACCCTAACCAGTACCTATTCTTGGCTCTCCTTACGACCCACCAAACACACTACTATCTAGACCACACACGTATTCCCCACATAAATACACATTTGAAGAAAGCATAACTACCTCAGCTACTTACTGGGTAATCTTTGTGTAGTCTCTGAAACATCTACATGCATCACACATCATCAAAAAACAATCTAGAACCCAACAATGAACCCAACCAGAAATAGTCACATTAACAAATATCAAGAGAAAGTTGATCAAGTTGAGCATAAATTCCCGAGCTATGGTATAATAAAGGGAATAAAGTGATGCCATTATCTCCATGTTATGGTTTTTGCAACCAACTATGACCTTAAGACATAACGGACCACAGTACGGAGCTGAGGAAGCAGCTAAGCCCAGAGGGAGCACTGAGAGGTCAAAGACAGGGTGCCGGGAGCTCTATAGACAACTCTAGAGTGATGCTCCTCTAACTCCCTGACACGAGGAATAGTTCTGACTTGGTAATTTTTTCCCCTTTAAATATTCTATCTGTTGGAAGGCTGTATTATTTAATAGCACTGGAAAATTAAACTAGGGAAGAAAAAGACATAAGGCAAACCCTAAATGCAAACCCTAATTTATTGTGAGACGTGAAATCAGTCAAACTACAGGCTCACTCTCAATTTCTGTACCCAACTCACGGGTGGGCTACACAGTCTTAGAGGAAGGGAAGGCTAGAGAAAACTGTCCACTCTCCGACACTTCCTCCAGGAGGACTGACACCAACAGAACTACCTTCCTTTTACAGCAAGGCTTCTCTTTTGCATCAACCTTCTTGTTTTAAAACAAACAAAAAAAAGTTGTTCTATTTTTTGTTCTACTGAAAAGTTGTTTTAATTGGCAATTACATAATGTATACATCTTCATTGGAATGGACACAATTCACACTCTTGAGTACTGCAGGAAGTTTACAGAAAGACTGCCTGTGTGTGAACAGGATGTTAGCGTTCGCTGCTTTTTTAGAAGTCAGGGAAAACAAACGCCACACATGATGGGAAGACTCCGCAGCCATAATGCAAAACAAACAAGTAAACACAGACGAAGCCCAGACGACACAGGGAAGCACAGTGAGATAGTTTATAATTCCGGGACCTCAAAGACAAACGGCTCCTATCACTGTTCAAATAAAAGGTACTTCGTGCCTGATGACTTTCCCTGTGAGACTAAGAAAAATAAGGCAATAACAGATTAAAAAGTGGCAGCAAAATAAATTATCCCCCAGAGGAAGCAGCCAAGCTCCCAAGTGATTAAGTATTTTGAGACTCAGATGACACCAGGAAGTAGAGAACAAGACAAGCCAGTATCTTTTTTAAATAGGCCAGAAAAATCTGTGCTGTCCGCAAAGGGCAGGTCTGTGGTGTGGCTTTTCCTCCCGCAGAATCCCGGGAGGATTAACAGAGGTGCTGACTCTGCTTTGCTGGCCACACCACCGAGGAGTTAGGAGGATAGGAGGAGTTAGGAGGATACGACTTAGAGTCCAGTCCTCTGAGTGAGCAATCCGAAGGGCGGGGGTATGTTTCAGGGACAGGATTCCTTCTAAAGATTCCCTCTAGGAATGGGGAAGGGGGTCAGATATGCTGGAAACCCACAATTTTGCACCTGGAGATGTTGGGGACAGAAGTGAGGAAGGAGAGAGGGATGCATTCAGCACCCCACGCCCAGCCTTGCAGGGGAGGTAGCAAACCTGTCAGCTGTACCACTTACTGACTCTCTCCCTCCCTTCCAACAGCTGACTAGCACTGTCACCAAAAACACCCCCCCCCAACACTGCACTACTAATATGAATACTGTCTGTTCTAAGACAGAGTCCCAGTTCTTGTTGGGGTTACGGTGAAAAGAGGGCTGAGGGGAAAACCAGGAATGTATGGGAGGAAAACAAGATGTGGAGCCTCAGGTTTAGCCCACAGGGACCTTACTGCCCTGGTAATACAGAGAAAAGTCTAGAGAAGGTGTCTGCCCACACGCAAACCCTGAAAGGAAGCACGACAGCACCAGCACTTTTGTGTTTCTGTTGTATTAACTTTTTAAGGAGTCCCCTAACCTGTATTCTTATGTCCATGAAAACAATTCAATCAAACCCTCCAGCAAACCACGTTAAGTGAAAACTAATAGAGAAGACGTGAATAGTTGATAAACAAATAGAGGGCAGTATTTTATTTACAGTATGGTTAAACTTGGGGTTGTGGCAGTAGAGGGGAGAAAACAAGTTGTCTCCTTTCGGATCATCACTGGGTAGTGTGGGAAGGGGGGGAGAGAGAGAGAGAAGCAAAAAGAAGAGAGATAGAAAGGGGGGAAGAAAGAATTAAAGGACGACAAAATTCAAACTGCAAGTTCAGAAGAATACAAATACAGGCTGCTGTTTCTATTTGGTGATATTTGGGATAAATGTTAAAAGTTAGTAACTTCAGGCCTGTTGCTCAGTGGTTAGGGCACTGGGCACATACACTGGGACTGGCAGGTTCTCTGCCCGGGCCTGCTAAGCAACAATGACAACTACAACAAAAAAATAGCTGAGCGTTGTGGCGGGAGCCTGTAGTCCCAGCTACTTGGGAAGCTGAGGCAAGAGAATCGCTTAAGCCCAAGAGTTGAGGTTGCTGTGAGCTGTGACACCACCAAACTTTACAGAGGGCGACAAAGTGAGACTCTGTCTCAAAGAAAAAAAGGTTACTAACTTCAGTATTTTGAGGGCTCTTAAAAAAGACCCCCTCCAAAACAAACAAACAAACAAACAAACAGCAGCCCCACCCACCCACACACATGAATAACTGGGAAAAGGATGAGAGCTGCCAAGGGCCAAACAGCATGGACAGTCCAACAAATACGACCAGCAGCCAAATATTTGGTTCCTGGGTCAGAACTTTCTCTGCCAGGCCAGAGAAAGGCAAAACTCTGCTGTGAGCAAGGCTGGGGTCAGGGGCGCCAGGCACTCTGGGTAAGGAAGCCTCATGGCTCTTCAGTTATGGAAGGGAAGAGAATTAAAAAATAAATAAATCCACCTTGCTGAGTGAACCCCATGTAAGCCAAATATCTCAAAGAGAAACAAGTACTGAAATGAAAGTCAACTGACAGCCTATGATTGAGACAGAGGCAGTAGGAATGATCTAAAAAGACCTTGCTTACTCAGAACTCTTCCCACCATCCAGAATGCGCGTCCCCTTTACACTTCCATGGCTGGCTTCTTCTCAACCTCTGGGCCAGGCCTGTTACCGCATAATGGAGGCCACTTCCTTCACGTCTCTGCTCAGAAGTTTCCTCCTCAGATCCTTCCGACCCTCCTAAAGCAAAGTACTATATTACCCGAGCCCCAGCACTCAGCCCCAAATCCATTCTGCTGCCCTCGGACGGCCTGCAGCACTCTGTGGTGTAGTCTCTCCTCTGTGACGCCTTCTACTCGTAGATTTACCAAGTAGAGGGGACAAGCCCTACATGAATGCTGAGGAAAAAAGGGAAGAGGAACACTACATGACTGCACACAATTCACAGCTCATCACTCACCAATCACACAACCAGGCACAAGCACAGTGCGCTGAGCAGAGGAGGGACCGAACGGCAATCCAGAGGCATGAGGGACACAGCGATCCAGGCGCATCAGGAGGTAAGGAGGCACATCACTCTGCCCCAGGTAAAGTGAAAAGTGAGTGGCCATCCCAGTAGGCTATCATTCAGTTCCATAAAGAACAAACATGTCTTGAATACAGAGGCTAGTTAAAAAAAGAAATCCACTAAGCACTTGTGGACATGGTCACAATTTCCATCACCACTTGAGAAGTTACCTAGACACTTGCTCATCATCGTCAAGTAAGGTCTGGCGACTCTGGCTCTCATCCCACAGTGTGGCACAAGGCACCCTCCTACCAGTGTGCCACTGAATTCCATTTGCCCTCACACTGCACCACTGTCCATGGGCCCCTATCTGCTAGACCCAGGAAGAGGATCCTGCCACACATACGTCAGATAATCACTGTGCTTCTTAATCAAGCTTGCATGCGCTCCAAAGTGGGAAAGGGCCTCTTCTTTCTCTTTTCCCTTGTACTCCCTAAACTACACAAAAGGTGACCTTGCTTATATGCTGAGCCTCCCACAGCCTCCTCTCATTTGGCATTAGGTGACATCACCAATAGCCAAATGAATGTTTAGACTGTAGCTGGGAACAATGGGAATCCTGGCTACTCGTGAGGATGGCTTGAGGCCAACGGTTCAGGACCAGACTGGGAGACCCTGTCACTTTAAAAAAACAAAACCAATAAAGATAGATTATGAGATGAGACTTATAAATAGAGCCCAAGATGAGCTGACAAAATCCTATGCCAATTATTTTTTTGTTCGGTTAATAGCCTCCCTGTGCCCCTACCTCCCCTCCCCAAATGATGCATTTAGAAGTTTCCTGGGCATCCTGCCATTAGAAGCCTCATAAGAGGGTGGCACTATTTCTCCAGGTTTCCTCTGGAGTCCTCTATAGCGTAGAGTCAACCAGCTTCTCGCTATCTGTGCACTCAATCTCTGGGGTATTCCTAAAAATGGCACAACAGCAATTTCCAGGTTAATTAAATTGCATTTGTGTCCAGAATTCTGATAGTCTGCAAACCCAAGACGGACACAGCACATGCACACATACCGGCTGGGACGGCAGGACCGGGTGGTTTGAAGTGAATGTGCAGCTGGCCCCTTGTTGCGGGACATGCATGCCAAAACATCATTTTATTAACTCAATTTTCCAACATCAAAAATGTAAGCTGATATAAATCCAATTATTTAGATTACATTCCAATTCTAAACAAAAAGCAAGGAATGGGTGGGAGGCAGGGTCTGTTCATTCAAAAAATAAGACACTCTGTGTCTGGCAAATGCAAAATGACCAGCATGGCAGCGCTCTTTGTGACGGTGTGGGAGCGGGCCCTGAAGCTTTGCCAACTTGCTGAAAGGCCTATTCAAGAAAAATTTCCTGTGTTTCCATCCCCCAAATAATTACCCACTCTTCTACCCCCAGACACACACACTACAAACCTGGCAGCCACTCAAAGAAATAAGAGTGTGCCCCTGTGTATGCACTGGAGGTTGTGGGGGGTCGGGCTGGGGATACCCCTACCCAGGGCAAGCTGCCCACCAAATTCAAATGCAAGTGCAGTTGCGGGCAAACCACACAGGATGGCTGTAAACATCCTGAACAGTAAAGAGAAAATAAACACATCCTCAAGTGAACCCAGAGGCTAGCAGAGACCAAGTCATACCAAATGAGTCTGTAATAAGGAGCGCTAGCAGGAGGCTGCGCCTTTGGAAGCTCACATCCCACTCGGTTCTCATAGCTTGAAACTGTCCTGGTTTGATGTGTCAGGTGGTGAGGACATCACAGGATGACAGAAAGGCAGGGCAGCTGGCTCCATGAGAAGAGCCTGCTTCATGGTACTTCTAGAGATCAAGCTATACTGACTGGTCCACAGGCCTCATTACTTGCTTTACATATAAACAGATGAAATAGTTTGTTTATGCTAAAAACCACAGGATATTAAATATTTGCAGCACTTGTCTTAATTAAGTTACATAGGGAGCCATTCAGACTAAGTTGGCCACGGCTCGATCTGCCTAAAGGAACTTTTTGTTGGTTGAATCCCCTCTTAAGATGAATCCTTATTAAGTTTTGCTTGGTCAGAGTGGTACAAGAAAAACAGCAGTGGTTATCATAAAACCGGAGTTTTAGTTCAACTAATTTATCATCTAGGGCAAGTTGGGCCTTTTACCTCACTTAAATTATTATTGTTATTTTGTTTTAAGGATGACTACAAAAAAGGTAAACAAACTAAGGCCCTGTCTACCTTCGAAGCCATCTGTGATCTCAGACCTCCTCTATAAAACAAGGGCTATCTTGAATATAGTAACTATTGTCACTTCTTTGGATCTGTGATTTCCCAATTCTAGACAAGAAGTACTGATCCTTCAGCCCATACCCAGTAAGAAATCAAAATATAAATCTCCAGACTGCCTTTATTGCTCTGCTAAAGTTTGCTAGCACCAACTTTCTAACTGCTAGTTGACAAGTAAAACAGCACAATAGGGTAACTTTTACATTCCAGATAAGAATACTGACTGGCGTTTTGGAAGTGCAGTGGCTTGCACCTGTAATGCTAGCACTCTGGGAGGCTGAGATGGGCCGACTGCTTAAGCTCAGGAGTTTGAGGTCAGCCTAAGCAAGATCATGACTCTGTCACCTAAAAATAGAAAACTTAGCTGGAGGCCTGTAGCTCCAGCTAGCCAGGAAGCCAAGGTAAGAGGAACGCTTAAGCCAAGGAGTTGGAGGTTGCTGTAATCTATGACAGGACCAGGGCACTCAACCCCAGGGCAACAGAGTGAGGTTCTGCCTCAAAAAACATCATTTACATGTACATATACATATAGTTGAGGAAAATGTCACAATTCCAAAAATCACCCCACTGTTCCATTAAATGATTAAATTGTAGCAATAGCTATCTATAATCTGTGCTTCCTAAGACTTAAGCCTTCCAATGAAAATTAAAAACTCATTTAGGTAACATATTGACTTTCTTCAGAACCTTGAGACACCCTTAAGAATACTAACATAACTGCTTATAAATATATTCATCAACTCTACCCATTAAGACGCCAGCCTACAGAGATGGCAAGTATTACAAACAAACTCAGCGTCACCACCACCTGCTCACAAGCACTTCACTCCCTCAGAATATAAGAAGTGGAAAGCAGGCAGCAGAGAGATAGGTGACCTTTCTTTTCTTTTACTCCGGGGAAAAGATTAGGGACAGTAAAGAAAAAAGAATATCAAAGTTAACAGCACTAATTATTTACAAGCTACGACCTTCCTCCCAAATAAGACGTGATTTGGTACACCAAAATCAGTGTGGGGTGGTGATGCCCCACACAAATGGTATGAAAAGCAATACGTAGTACAGCTTTCAATTCAATTAATAAAAATTATTCAATTATGTTTCTTGAAATCTGTGGCATCCTGAAATGTCAAAGAACTAAGATTGCTCGAAAATCATGACTGTCAGGATCAAGGAAACATTTGACATTGAGTTCTTTTGTGTCCTAGAAAGCAACCATGTCAAATTTGAGGGGGATCATCATTAATCAACAATTAAAGTGGCAACAAAGCCCTTTTATTCTGTCAGTCACAAATGTCACAGTTGCAGTTTACCACCTATGAAAAGCTGCCTGCCCTGCCACCCTGAGGCAGGAGAGCCCAGTTCCTATCAGGCTTGCAACTCCAAACCCACAGGCCACAAGGACTGTTGGTCTCGGGGCAGTCCTGAGTGAAAAGTAGATCTTAAGTCAGAAGAGAGCACGTAAGTGAGGGTAACAAGAGTCTGAAGAGTAATGCGTGGAAATATCTTAAGAATCTAGGTAAAATCTGACCAAAACTAATTTCTAAGAGGTTATTACAGCTATACAAGTTGAGAATGTTCAGTTTTAACTGCCGAGAAGAACCAGTTGAAATGTGAATTTGGCTTTGAACTCCCTTCTCCGCAAGATTGGCAGTTTAGGTTTTAAAAATATAGTTTAAACAAAAACCCTAGCAGTTTCTCAATTTTAGGTTACTCAGTGCTCAACTGCAAACTGCCAGAAATCTCCTGGCAACAAGGATGGTGGGTAAGGGAGAATGAATGACCCTGTGAGATGAGAATCATGTTTTACTTCCTTCTTTCAAGAAAAGAGATGCCACAGCATTCCCCAATGCTACACAGCTCATGCATTAAAAAACAAAATACAGTGGGGTCCTTCAAAGCACAGCTATAGACACTTCCTACCAGAAACCACCAGAAATATTCTACTAGACGGAGTTACATGGTAGGTGGGATTGCAAAAGTCTATACAGCAAGTAACAGAGTTTGCACAAAGGCAGCAGTAGCAAAAGGATCAGAGTGGGGTCTGGCTTGTGACATGCTCTCCCTCCCAGGTACTAAGCTTCCTAACAATTTTCTTAACTTAAAATGGGCCACCCAGAAAAGGAATCCCAGGCAATTTCCCCACCCTCTGGTCATTTCATGAAGTAGCCAATAATTGCCAATAGATGGCAATAGCGAGTCTTGAGACTCCAGCTGTGGAATCACCCCAGGAAAAAAAACTCAACTATGACAAGCACTGGTATAGCCAGTTTTAGGACCAGCATGAAAATTCAGTGCCAACTAAGTAGGCAGCCACTGTTCACAGGAAGCAGTAACAGGAATACCATTAGCAATACCTCCTTACCCCACCAGCTCTAAGTTCCTTGCTTATATGGAAGATACCTAGCAATACACAATCCAGCTTTTTGTAATACTGAAAGATAAGCCTGAAAGCTGACATCCAGGATTATTTCCTCATATGCACTGGGGAAAAAGGTCATTCTACCAAGGGGAAAAAAAACTAATGTGATGCACCATGATATTAATACATGTTTCTCTCAGGACTAAGCCCAAAATATTTATTTGGGAGCTCTGACAGAAATGTATTTAGGGGCAGGACCTATCACTCAGTGAGTAGGGCACCAGCCACATACACGAATGTTAGCAGGTTAGAGCCCGGCCAGGGCTTCCTAAACAACAATGACAACTGCAACCAAAAAATAGCCGGGCGTTGTGGCAGGCTCCTATAGTCCCAGCTACTTGGGAGGCTGAGGTAAGAGAATCACTTAAGTCCAAGAATTGGAGGTTGCTGTGAGCTGTGACACCAAGACGCTCTAACCAGGGCAACAGTTTGACTCTCTCACTTGCCCCTCCCCGCAAAAATGTATTTAGTAGGCTGAACCATAATCATTTGTAACTTTCCAAGTATGGAGTGTTACCTAAATTATCACCAACTAAAATACTGACTGGTGTTCCTTCTGCAATAAAAAGATTCAATATAATCCATGCATTGTCTCTTCCTGAAGGTTTGTGAAAAGAGGTCTAAATTCTAATGACACTGCCTAAAAATATGAAAACCCGATCATAACTAAGGAATCTGCTAAGGGCTAAGAAGAGTAGTTTTCCTCCTTTTTGCTGTTTTGTCTTTGTGATCTGGAAGCAAGAGTGCACTCTGCCACAGGAAAAAAGGGGCTCACAGGATACCATACGCAGTGTCACTTCTCAGGATCCCTGTCACTGGCACCTGCCATGACAGAACTAGGAGACACATCAGTAGTGCAGAAATTTACATAAAAGCAAGGAAACTATACCAATTCAAAGTAGGCAACAGGGCAAGGCATGGAAATCACTTTCCTTTCTATAATAATAAAGGCCAGAATATCCTTTAAGCAGCTCAGCATTTTTACCAACATTCAAGGTTGCAGAGGGTAAACCCATCACAGGCCATAAGGCAGAAACCAAACTGGGTGGGGACTGGGGGAAGGGGTTCAGAAGGGGTCAGCTCAAACCTTGCAACTTACAATATTCTATCTCATTTTCAATTTTACTAACCATTCCACAACCTCAGACACTTCCCTCCAGTATATGTAGTCCTTCTAGTCTTTCCACATCAGCCACTTGTCAGGCCCCCTCTAACTTTGTAGGCTGTCAATCCACCTAATGTTATGAATAAAAAGAGGTCACACATGTGGACAGCAGCAGTGGACAACAGAAACGCAGTAAGTATCTATGGACATATATGCCCAAGCCAACTGTGTATGGTTTAAATGGACCCTCAAAAGGGTTGGGCAAGAATGTCTTCTGACTTGACCTCACATCGCAGAACGAAAACGTGTCCAAGAGATGAAAAGTCATTTTCTTTGATTTGCAAGGGGCCTTGAGGTCAAATACATTACATGTTACCCTTCCAGACAGAACCAACCTGCCAAAGGTACAGTATTGCTGTTAAATAAGGAGCTTTATTTACAGTTTGTTTCCAGAGACATGATATTTGCATTTGCTGTGATGCTATAAAAGTACTACCGGCTTTTTAAGGATTTGAGGAAAACCAGTAGCAGAAACTCCCACGTGAGAGTGGAGGGATGAGAAAATCAAAATAAGCCCCCCTCTTCAGTCAGTGAAGCTATGAGCATTTTTACTCCATGACAATTTCTGAACCCTACTTAGTTCTGGGAAATATCCTGGAAAAAAAATATTCTAACCTTTAAAACAGGACTCAAGATAAAAACACCCAAGCTGTGCACAAGTCTGAAGGGCTGAAAGACAAAGACTTCCTGTTCAATTAAGTCCTTCATTAATCCCTACTGCTTAAGCCCATTTTCCCTGTCTGGAGACAGGAAATGATAAAGCCACAGGGTCAGCCTCCTTCAGTGCAGCTTAAACCCTCCAAAGGCGGCTGCAGGGGTGGATCCATCCTAGGCCCCTGCACAAAGCCTCACTATAGCCTGGCTGCACTCATTTCCTCTGCGTGCCATTACAAAATGGAGGGGAGGGTGATAAAAAGTATAGACAGCAGTGAAAGACATGGAAAGACATCAAAGTTCTACAGCATCATAATCACATGTGAAATCCGCAGGGTATGAGCGGGGGAGGAAGATAGCCATCCATGCGACAGACTTATAAACCTCCAACAATAAAAGGAAGCTACTTCCCAAACTTTATCTTTCACCCCCAGCTCCAAACTGAGCTCCAGTAAGTCTTCTCAGGGCAGGAGTAATTAACACTAGCCAATGCTCCCTACAGGTATGTGGTTGGGTTTTCCTAAGTCTCCCTTCTTTTCTACTCCATCCACCGCCTGACCAAAATAAAAATACAGGCAGTCCCCAAGTTATAAACATACGACTCGTGTATGGCTCACACTTATGAATGGAGGCTATTATCAGTAAACGTACCTGTTCTAACTTACATCCAAATTCAACAGGACAACAAACCTACAGAAGAACCTATCTCATTTGCAACCCAGGGATACCTATAGGCCGGGGGTTAAACACAATCTTAGTCACACCCTGGGTAGTGTGCCGTCAAGTCATAGCTCACAGCAACCTCAAACTCTTGGACTCAAGCAATCCTTTTGCCTCAGATTCCAGAGTTAGCTGAGACTACAGGTGTCCACCACAAGGCTCAAGTATTTTCTTTATTTTTAGTAGACATGGGGTCTGGGTCTTGCTCAGGATGACCTGCGCTCAGGATGGTCTCCAACTCCTGAGCTCAGGCGATCCACTTGCCTCAGCCTCTCGGAGTGCTAGGGTTACAGGTGTGAGCTACTGTACCTGGGCAACCTGTACACTATTTCAGTGAAACAGATGAAAGCACACTGCGAAGAGAACTTGCTTCCTAGCTCTTTTCACCTATGCTGCATGACCACCACAAGCCAAGTCACCACTCAAAGAAAGAGTAATGTGTGCCTAAGGGTCTGGGAGGGGTGGTGGTGGGGGGGGGTCGGGGACGGGCGGTTGCAAATTGGAACCAAAACAAAGGAGGAGGTGAGATACGCATTGTCTGCACTGGTCAGAAACCATGTATGTGCTGAGAACTGTGGAAATGAACTACATCCTTCTCTACTCTGCAACTGACAAATCAGAAGAAACAGAATCCAAGAACACCTTCCTCCCTGCTGGCTTCAGGAAAAGGCTATGCAGGCACACAAAGCAAATGCAGAATCATAAACATGTGGGTGGCAAGACACTGGGGGGAGTGAGAGGGTGCATAACAGCTCCCTTATAATGCAGCTCTTCAATTCTAGCAGCCTAAACATGCCCTAATGGTCTCCTTTTGATCAAAGGGGCATCCATCTTTGACTGTGTCAATACACTGCCCAATTCCACATTGTCTGCCATACATCAGTCCTGGAGGCTAGTGTTCACCCCCAGCAATTTGTAAATGAGAACATTTTCAGCTGAACACTTAAAGCTGGCCAGTGTCCTGCCCCATTCCAAAATACCCTAAGAAAGCAGCTATAGTAATAACCTCACACCCAGAACAGACCAAGACAATGACCCTAGGGAACCTCTGTGTTTAGAAAACGATCCCAGTTCATTATTCATTCTCTCAGCTTCTTCCTTCAGCAGCACTCTTCCTTGTGTCTACCTCTGTTTAATCTTAAAGGGGCCAGAAAGTAAGCCACTCTAGCATGAATATTATTTTGAGCTGAAGGCATCTAAGTTCCTTAAATTCCCTACCTACCTAATATCAGAGCCTCCCAAAAATCTCCCTCCCTAGGACCTACTAACAGACACTAACACAAAACTACCATTTCTTCCAATCTATTCTCCTAGAGGCCCATTTATCTTTCAAAAAAATTCACTTGTTCTTCCATAGTATCCTTTCTCTCTCCCTTCTAAGTCACTTGTTCTGACAGATGTGCCCCGCTGCCCCTCCCACATACCCTACTAGGGTGGTAAATTCTAACTTCTTCTTTGAGTCTCATTTCTTTGTGAACCCAATTAAATCTGGGGTTTCTTCCTGTCTGTCTACAACTGAACTGAAGAGAGCTGAGAAAGAAGTTTCTCCCTTACAGACACATACTTAGCACAATCCCCAGATTTCACCCAGAACTTAATGAAATACTTTTCTAAAGTATTTATTTTTGTCATGTGATTTTTAAAGGTAGAGCATTTTATACAAATTGAGCAATGCAGATAGAACTAGGGCACAGGGTTGGCATTCCTGGTGCAACCAGTTAAGTGACTGACCTTGTCCTACATTTCCATGATCTCTCAGTCCTGAGACCATAAAGACACCAATAAACCTGAACTAGGAATAATAAGACCAAACACTACTCAGTGACAAAATCAATAAGCAATGAAAACTGCAAATGCAATTCACAGAAGAGTAAGGAGATGACTGAACTGCAAATTCCAGCTCAAAAAGCTAAAAAGATCTACAGTTCCTCATTGAGCTTCTTCAATAAAGGCAAGCCGAGCAACTATTTTTCTATAATAAGGAGGGAGGGAACCGCTCCCCGCGTAAGCATAGAAAAAGTGTGTTAGAATAAGTAATTGAGGCAAAGATTCACTGCTATTCATGTAGGATGATGGAGCTACAAAGAAAAGGGGAGAGACCACAGGGAATGGACCAATGAGAAAGGAAACATGGGCTCTGCCTTCTAGGCCTAAACACAGAGGTCTTGTGACATGCGACCTAATCCAGTCGCAGACCTCGGCTATACCAGGGAGTCAGCTGGGAGTACCGCTCTCAGCCACCCCTGAAACAAACTCCCTCTGGGATAGAAATCAACTTGGAAACTCAATCATTCCCCACAAGGGAACGTTCCAAGAAGAAAGGTACGATTTATTCCCAAGCCTAAAGCAAACAACTGAGACAAAGACAACCACCATATCCTTGGTCTTCTAGGTGGAATACACCTTCATTAGTTGAGCAACAAAACAATAAAACCTTGAAGCCATACCCTGAACCCCATAAATGCATCAATGTACAAAGTTATGATTTAATAACAAACAATTTGAAAAATCCACATTAAAAAAATAAAATAAAACCATATAGTTGCAGGACAGAAAAGTGGCATGTAGCTAGGCTGTGGAAGTGCCTATGTTGGGGGTGACGGGACCCCCATTTAGAGCTCCAGAAGTCCAACACCTATGAGACTAGGGAAAAGGACATGTAGTAAGTATAAGATGGAGTGATTCGAGCTAGGGCTGTGATGACGCAGCCAGTCTGGTAGGTTGAGGGCGACAGGAGGGGACTGGTGGGTCTATCCGTGTCTCTGCATATTGGCTGGCAGTAATAGGTAGTGGGACCCTCTTCATCCAGTAACCCAGGTGAATATTCAAACACTATCTCACAGAAGAACATTTCATTGAAATATCATTTCTCTTAAATGAATTCATTTTAAGTGAGTCTAAGAACACAAAATATAAGCATCAATGCAGAAAAAAACCTTGTGAGAAAAGCTATCCAAGCTGCCATACAAGCCACTGAGACTTAGAACCCTCGAAACAGAAGAAATCTTGAGAGATTTCTCCAATTCTGTGCTTCCCAAACTGCGGTCTACAATGGAGAGCTCTACTAGCCTTAGTAAAAGCCACAAGATCTTGCAAAGTACGGCATCACAAATCACTTCCAGGAATATAGCAGACCAAGAGAAGAAAGCTGGCACCCAGAGTTGTGCGGGGAGAAATGAATCCACTTTTGAACTTCTAACCCATACAAACCTGAACTTGATTTCCCCGGTGAGAAATGGGGAATAGTAGGGTGGCTACTCCATCACCCCCACGCCAAGTGCAAAAACTGAGGGCTGAAACAAGAGACCTCATTTTGACATTAAGCTAGATTCCCAACTGTTGGCTATCTTTTCGGAGAAGTTGTAAAAATTAAGTGGCCCTCATGAAAATTCGTAGTTGAAAATCATACCTTAAACCCTGAATTTAGTTTAAGTAATATTGTGCTGATGATATCCTAAGCCTGGAAAAAACAAAAATGAATCCTTTAGAAGGAGTCTCAGCCTCAAAAGAATGCCCCCCACAAACAAGTTTTCATTCAGGGGAAATAAATAACTGTCTGCCAAGGAAATAAAGCACCATGAGCAAAACCCAGCAGAAGCCAAACTGGAAAATGTCAGTCAGTGATTTGAATCATCAGATTATGTTTAAACAAATAAAAGCCAAGTTTGAAAATATCTGCATAACAGGAAACTAACACCCAAAACAGTGAACGCTGAAAGTAACACTCAGCAAACATTGAAACTAACATTTGAATGTAACCTAACATTTGAAAAGAACCAAATAGAACTTTTGGAAATCAAGAGTAAACTAGACAGAATCTTTCTGTATTAAAACAAAACCCAAATCAATTTATGAAGTAGGAAGTAAAATTTCACGAATTATATAGACCACAAACTTCAAAAGACATGCATGCCCTAACAAAGGTAGGTTCTTTCTAGGCCTGAGATCCAGAAAGTTGAGATGCAATGTGCTATAGCTGACAATCATTTCCTCCTGAGAGATGAGGAAACAGCAGCTTAAGGAGGGTATTTAGAGACTTGAGTGGGATTAAGCAACTAATGAAGAACACACCATATTTTATCAAAATACTTGAATTAACGCCTCATGGAATTCACATAATGGGATACAGAGAATCATACTTGGATAAATGAATAGGTTTATTTCCTGTTGTGTTCAAGGGTGTGAAGAGCTTCTGTTGTCATGACAATAGTAAACCAATGCATTTTTTCCCACACTTCACAGTGGCTAAACTAAATACAGATGAGAGGTGACCCTATTTGCCCTTGCAAGATTTTAAAAATGTCTTTCCTCATCAGCTCCTCTAAAGAACTGGCCTCATTCCAATCTCTCTGCAATACTCTCTGAAAGATACCACCACCCTAAACAACCCAGCAGGCTAAAAATACAACGAATTCCATTTTAAAAGATAAGTCACTAAGAAAATGTTGATCACTGTATGGAAATGCCAGTCACAGTGAACATGACTAGAGGCATGAATTCTGTGCCTCAAGGGACAGCCACAGCACCAGTGTCATTTCTCCTCTTCTGGTCTACAACAAAACTTTGTTTGAAGACACAGACACACACTCACTCACTCATTCACTGTTAGGAACACAGCAAAAGGTGGAGATCAACTTACAGAGGTATATGTGTTTTGTGGCCAGATTCTCCTGCTGGGTATAAATTAAAGTCTTATGCAAGTTGATACGTGTTAAAATCAGGGAAAGAATGAGAAAGTGTACTGGCACATACAAATATAAATACTCTCAACTCTGTTAAAGCCCACCTCCCACAAACACACCCTGGAGAGAGCAACGGTGGGGGATTTTAAGGCCTGTAATAATCATAAAAACACAGAGCATTCTTGTCTGTCAGCTAGCATGCCATCCATGAATATCAAGTATCAGACAAAAGAACAACTTGCAAGGACAGAGAACTATCTTCAAATTTTCCTCTTCCCCACAGCCCAGGAACTCATGTGTGTGGGCAGGATTGGGTGCATCCACCTGGCCAAGGGAAGTACCATGTGTTGTAACCTACAGGAAGCTGGAAATAATCTTATATATATGAAATTACAGTTAACATGATCACCCCATGCAAAGCCAACCCAAGATTAAATCACACTGTCTGCTCAGATGAGTCGTCTGCAGCAGGAAAAGACTTTCACTTAGATAGGGTGCAGGGCACCTAAGCAACTGTCTGAACTGAAATTACACCAAAAAAGAAAGTGGGGGTTGGGGAAGAGTGCATGCAGCCAGTCTATAAATAATTTCAAATAAACCACAAGGGAAGGAAAGACATTATTACATTTCTGTCTCTGCACAAGGCTGATGAATACACTGAGGAAGGAAACGTTTGGGGGCACACAAAAGAAAAAGGTCTCCAAAGGGAAATGGGGCTAACTGGCCCCAAGAATCCTTAACCACAGATAGTAGTGGACCCAGAACTGTCTACTTACATAGCAACTATATATATTAACAGAATAGATAACTCTTAACCATTGAGGGAAAAGTATATGCTAAGTGCCTTAAATCATAAACAGCACTTAATACTGAGATCAGTGGATATCCAAGTGTGATTCTCCCAAGGAGCAACAACCAAACCCACTGGGGACTTAGAAATGCAGATTCTCAGACCTACTGACGCCCCAGGCAATCTGTATTTTAACAAGTCCTTAGAGACTTTAAGTAGCTTTTAAAAAATGCTGGTCTGAAGGTTGTGAGTTATCTCAATTAATTGTTCACAGCCAGTTACAGATTAGAACCCCTTGTTCTACTCTCTCCTGCTCCCTATTGCACTTGACTGGTCTTCAAAAATAAAAGCACTGGTACAAATCCAACATCTACTTTATTCTAAAACCTGTGCTCACACTAGTGCCAGATGAACCATAGGTCCTAGATGGCTTAGCAAAAATACACGGGCACTGCTGAGCCCATGCACCTGCCATGCAGTCCTGGCAGCAAGCTCCTTGTTGGTTCTTTTTCACAAGAGATAAATTCCCTTCCCACTGGATTTCCCCAGAAGCAGCAGGATGGACGGATTCAGTGTTCCAAAATAAAGGGTTCACATTGGAGCTCTTTAGAATATCCATGGGGTCACTACCCAGGCTGCTATCTGTTAAGCGTCTACATTTCTTAGATTGGCTTCACTGAAAAGGAAAATCATATTGGCAGTCTTAAATACTTTCTTTTTGTATGCCAATTTCACTTTTTAAAGTATGCGATTTAAAAATACATACCCAAGCTTTCCAAGCCCGTGGCTCACCCCTGTAATCCTAGCACTCCAGGAGGCAAGAAGGCGTGCTTAGGACTTTGGACCAGCCTGAGCAAGAATGAGAACACATCTCTACTAAAAATAGACAAGTTAGTGGGGTGTTATGGCAGGCACTTGGAATCCCAGGTACTTCGGAGGCTGAAGCTGGAGAATCGCTTAAACCTAGGAGTTTGAGGTTGCCGTGAGCTAGGATGACACAAGGGCTCTCTAGCTTGGGCAGGAAAGTGAGATTCTTAAAATATACCAAGTGCTTTAAATCATATGCAACACAAGGGACTGCTAGAGATGGACCCTTGGGATTGTGAGGACCAGAGGGCAAATACTCAGTCCTCAAAGAGGGATAGAAGTGTGTCCTGATCTTCTGAGGCCTGAACTAAGAAATGTGAATAACATGTAACAAAATACTTGTAGTGACACATGGTCCTTACAAGAGCAACACAAAAGGCCTAAGCCTTCACACGCTGCCATGGTTGTCTGCTGGCCTATTCTTCACCACCTTTAGCAGAAGGGTGAAGCTGAGTGTGCCGTGCCTTCTTTTCCTTGGCCTTCATACATCTCCCCAAATCCACACAGCAGAAGGGCAACTCTTAGTAAACACAAGGATTTCAGCTGATGGAAAACATCAGTGTAAATTTTGGTCCCTAGATCATTTCAAAACATTAACAGATAATCAAATCATGAGGACACACACACAACCCAGTCCTCTCTAAGCCATAGATTCTCATCCAGGGAAAAGGATGATCTCACATTCAGATGATCTAAAAGGGCTCAATTTATCCAGCACAGTTCAATTAGACTGAATTGTAGGAGGTATAAGAAATGAGAATCAGGAGAGAAATTACAGCTAAGGCAGTTCAAATCCCTACAAAGGGGAATAACTACAAGCTCCAGAAAGGCCAAGTGCCAGTCCACATTATACAATGGCATTTGCTGGAACAACAAGCAGATTACAGCCCTGCAATGTACCAATAGTCTCCAGGCTGTCACAATGAATGCAAACATATTTCTTTGGGGCTGAATAACAGGCTGAACAAATTTATAACTATGTTCTAGAAAAAGAATGGCTCTGAAAACAACATATATTTAGAAACTGTTAGAATCCCATCCTACACAGTTCCAAGATGACAGAATAATAAAAAATGTGTGTGTTAATGAATACACTGCAGGCTAGCTGCAACCCACCCCAAGACTGGTGTATCTTTTCATGGTTCCTTGAAGCAGCCCCTACAGACCATTCATTCCACAGCAGTGTGGAGATTCCAAAGTGAGCTTTTCGGACTGCAGAGAACACCCGACAGTCCCACCACTTCAGAGAAGCAGGCATGCCCAGAAGTTATCAATAACCACTGCATGGATTTACATCACACTATGCAAGACCCAATGTTTTCTTAGTGTACTTTTAAAAATCCTACTATCAAAGAACAATTTACTTGACTCAGTGAAGAAGTTAACCTATTATTCTGTTACATACTCAACAAAACACTACTTCACAGACATAAGAGAAGTAACATCTCAAAAAGCCTCTACGTGTCTTAACAAATAATCCTAAAGCAAATATCAGTAACAGGGCAAAGAGTCATTTTGAAGACGTGGCTTTTGTTTTCAAGTATTTTCATTCTTTCTACATTTTTAATAAGGTAGAGAATAAAAATTAACATTAAGGGCTTGGCACCCGTAGTTCAGTGGCTATGGCGCCAGCCATATGCACTGAGGTGGCAGGTTTGCCCAGCCTGGGCCTGCCAAAGGACAACTGCAACAAAAAAATAGCCAGACACTGTGGCGGGCACCTGTAGTCCCAGCTACTTGGGAGGCTAAGGCAAGAGAATCTCTTAAGCCCAAGAGTTTGAGGTTGCTGTGAGCTGTGATGCCACAATACTCTACCTAGGGCAACAGCTTGAGACTCTGTCTCAAAAAAAAAAAAAGAAAAGAAAAGAAATTAACATTAAGGTCAATGCTACATAATTGAAGATTCTATTAAAGTGGCCATATACGGTATTTAAGCTTCCCAAAAATTTCCTTTGAAAACTGAAGTCCAGGAATACAAATAAGCCAAAGGTAGGTCTTCTTTAACCTCAGGGAAAACCAGTATCTAAGGGCATTAGATAATAAGAAAAACATTGGATATATTAATCACCCTCACTACAAGATGGCATGGACTTAGATGCACAGGTTAAACATTTTTAAATTTTAAAGAGGCCAGGAAAATGAAGTCAACCTTAAATTGGCACTAAGGAAAGAAATAGATGGCCTTCAGGTAAGAAGAGGATATTTCTCCTTTTCTTGGCATCATTAATTAAAGCAAGCTGCTGACAATTCGGACTTGGCTCTACTAAAATCTGAGGACAACACAGCTTGCAATGAAACTAATAACAGGCACTACCTTATACCCTAACCAGATGTTCCAAGGAGTAAAATAAATTTACAAGGTATATTTTGGTTTCTGTAAAGATGTTCGCGAAGTTTTTGAGGCAGCAATTATTCATGGTGCCTGAGACAGATAAGAAGGACGTAGAAACGGGAGGTGTGGGGAGTGGGACAACACAGACTATTATTAACACCAAAAAAGTTTGTTCAGTTCACTCCTAACCCTTTAAATCAACAACAATATAAGTCTGGGTAATACCGTAAAACACATATATGTTCACAATATGATAACGAGTGCAAAAGATCTACACCATTATAAGTAGGACTATTTGCTCCTAAAATATGACGACTCCCTTAGACGTCCTTTTCCTTAGACTTCAATTAACCAGTCTTAGACTCTGTTTACATTCTCAGAAACATGCAAATGTTTACTGCACACCATATACTCTGCTGCCATTAGGGATATGAAGATAACCAAGAACTATTCCCAAATCTTTGAGAGCTTAAACATCAAGTTGGCACAGCCTAGACAGCAAAGGCACCCACCTCTCCCCAACACAAATACA
The DNA here is from genome assembly GCF_000181295.1 of Otolemur garnettii. Lineage (NCBI taxonomy): Eukaryota > Metazoa > Chordata > Mammalia > Primates > Galagidae > Otolemur > Otolemur garnettii. Next base: position 11,817,007 of record NW_003852421.1, on the reverse strand, counting down.
TGCAGGAAAATCTCATATCAATAATGTGCATTTAAACCAGTTTTGTGGAACGAGCTTTAAGCTAGCAGGATAGATCTAGCAAGGCATTTTATTAACAGAGCCACTGAGACTAAAGCAAAGAAGAAATTATTATCTGATATTTACCTTATTCAAAGGTGAAAAAAAAACTCTACTTATTATTGCAAGATCCTTTTAAAAATTCCCAATAACCAGAAATTAATCAATTTGCTTTGAAATGACTTGGGTTTGCCAGCCAACACCCCAACCAACCATAAAATGAGATGGGAGAGGAGAGAGGGAGAGAGAAGGGGGAAAATGTGGAGAGTGATAGCAGTACAAAGAAAGGACCAAGTCAATTCCCATCTTATGCAAACACTATGCACTTTTAATTGTGCTAAGCAGCCAAGTGAGGCACTAACATCAAGAAGCATTCTGCATGAAAAAGGACACGTCTAGCAGTACTCACATGTGAACCACAAGAGACATTAATGGCTGTCACCTCCTTCACAAACCAGGTGACTCCAAACCCTCACAATCCCAGCATATAGCACCTTTCATGAGATGCCAAGAGCCAGCTTCTATGTGTTCACTCTGGATTTCATTACGGAAAATTCAGGAACTAACAGAATGTTTCCAGAAGGGTCAGAAACTGCTGAAAAAGATCAGGGCTACATTCAGACTTCTCCCTTGGAGATGTGAAAAGGCAAGGAAGGCAAAAGCATGTGACAGAGACATTCCTGTTTAAAAGCCCAGCAAGAGCGGTGATGGAGGAGGAAGGGAAGAAATTGGTACCCAGCAGTTTCCGTGGCAACCACAAAGCATGCTAGACCATAATTTGCATGGGAAGTGGAAGTGATATTCCTGCAATCTGATCTCCGAGGTAACAGAAAAAGGAAATGGCCACAGCAGTAATAAAGCTGCCTCAAATGAAGTTCTAGATATTTTCCTAGATAATAAATAAATGTGCCCAGAAACCTCTGTTTACCAGGGGCCTCGAGCATATCATGGGGGTGGATGATCCCTGGCCGGAGTATTCTGAAAATGCTAACGCCTGCAAAGGACATAGAAATTCTAAGGCAAGGAGCATTTTTCCCTTCCTCCCCTCACACCGCAACCCATGTGCACTGACACCCTTAGGTCAGTGGTGTGGTGAGGGTTTATGCAGAAGAACTTAGCTGCTATAAAGATCTTTTTAGACAGTGCTCCTTTCCATCAGGAAAAGGCACTTGTTAAGTAAAGAGGACCTCAGTTTCACAAAGGAAAACACTGAACACACAAATCCAGGAAGATAAGCCTAAATGGTAAATTTAAAATTGAATTGCACACGCGCACAGTTGCCACAAAGACACATTCATGCTTTATATCCCTACAAGGCACTACTTCAAATCTGTCAGGGTGCCCAGGTACCTCAAATTATCCAGGTCAGATATATGGAGCTGTAGTGCACACACAGACAAATACACACTTAAAAATCAAAATTCCACGATGGCTTTAAAACTCATGATGGGTGGAGCCAAGGCAAATTTATACTATAAATAAGCATCTTGATCAAAACCACAGAACGACAGTGATAGATTTCAAATAGTGCAACCCCTCCAAGTCCCTTTTAATTAGCCTAGAACCTCTTATGTTTAAGTCACCTCTTACATTGTAGTTTAAAAGAAATAAAAGTAGGCTTGGTGCCTGTAGCTCAGCGGTTAGGGTGCCAGCCACATACACCGGAGCTGGCAGGTTTGAACCCAGCCGGGCCAGCAAAACAACAACGACAACTACAACAAAAAAAAGCCGGATGTGACAAAAGCCTGTAGCGGGCACCTGTTAGTCCCACCTACTTGGGAGGCTGAGGCAAGAGAATTGCTTAAGCCCAAGAGTTAGAGGTTGCTGTGAGCTGTGACACCACTGCACTCTCCACAGTTAAACTCAGTCTCAAAAAAAAAAAAAAAAAGATTGTGGTTTCTTTTTCATTTACTTAGGGGAAGACAGAAATCCCTTTGAGAACTCATCTGCTCCCTACTATAATTTAAAGAAGCTAATGTCATCACTTCACATTCATACAACAAATATTGATTCAGAACCTCTAAGCACATTTGGGCTTAGACCAGCTTGCACCAACTCCTACCTAGTGTGAAGACAGATTACTTCCACTAAAACCCACCTTCGTTGTTCTTATTCTCAAGTCTGCCCAGCTGGGACTGTCCAAGGCACAGCCCACCCAACAACCATGTGCGTACTTTAAAATATCAACTAATCATCCTTCCTCAAGCTCAACATATTTTTAAAAAAACAGTAACTAAATCCTGCCCTTTCCCAGCACTCCTGTAATGTCAGTGGAATAAAGAGAGTGGCTCTGAAGGACGCAGGCCTTCCAGAAACAGGCTGCTACACTTCGCTTGTCCAACCTCAGCCCCACACCCAAGGATTGCCAAGAAGCAGGGTCTGACAGCTCCTGACAAACAGCCCAGCACTCAAGATGCTCATCGTCTGATTAACATACAGGCAGTTCCCAAGGGAGGAACAAACAGGTTCTGTTGGTTTGTTCTTAAGTTCAACTTGTATGTACATCAACAACAGGTACATTTACCTATAACCTGTCATAGCCTCTGTTTCTAAATGCAAGCTGTAAGTTGGATGTTTGTACCTCTGCTCATAAACACAAGCCATATATAATGGGATGTTTGTAACTAGGAGACTTACTCTAACTCCACTGCGCCCACCTATGGGGATGTCCAGCCCCGGTACCAGGCCTGTGCCTCTGAGAAACCCACAGCTGGCAGCTCCCCTCAGACTCAGACGGGGAGTCAAAGAGGCCTGACTGGCCCAGAAAAGCTGGACAAGAATGAAAGTGTGTCCTCCTCTTTCCCTCTTACTCCTCTCCCCTCCCACAGGAAGCTTCCCCATCTTTCCCAGACACCTCCCTCGTCACTCAGCCTGTGGCTTCACATTTCCTTCTTCTGCTACACTCCGCCCACTGCACCTTAGCCTATTTTCGGCTTCTATAACACAATACTGAGAAGGGGTGCTTTATAATGAACAGGCCACTCAAGAAATTTTAAAAACAACTGTTCGATCTCTCATCATCAGAAACTATGATGGTTCTTCACTGATTTACTCAGGGTGAGGAGAATCATTTATTGACTCTTTACTATGCAGCAGGAGCTTTATCTCGTAGGCAAAGTATACTCTTCTGTGTCTCAGCTATCCTAATGATAAAAATAAGAGTAATACTGGCAGTGCCCGTAGCTCAGTGTGTAGGGCACCAGCCACATACACCGAGGCTGGACGGTTCGAACCTGGCCCAGGCAAGCTAAAAAAACAATGACAACTGCAACAAATAGCTGGGCGTTTTGTGGCGGGCGCCTATACGCCCAGCTACTTGGGAGGCTGAGGCAAGAGAATCGCTTGAGCCCAGGAGTTGGAGGTTGCTGTGAGCTGTGACAGCACAGCACTTCTACTGAGGGTGACAAAGAAAGACTATGTCTAAAAAGAAAAATAAGAAGAATATTAAATGGGCTCGGCGCCTATAGCTCAACCGGCTAAGGCGCCAGCCACATACACCTAAGGTGGCGGGTTCAAATCCCCAGCCCAGACCCGCCAAACAACAATGATGGCTGCAACCAAAAAATAGCCGGGCGTTGTGGTGGGCGCCTGTGGTCCCAGCTACTTGGGAGGCGGAGGCAGGAGACTCGCTTGAGCCCAGGAGTTGGAGGTTGCTGTGAGCTGTAATGCCACGGCACTCTGCCCAGGGGGACAGCTTGAGGCTCTGTCTCAAAAAAAAAAAAAAAAAAAAAAAGAATATTAAATGATCTATCTCAAAGGATTGGTGTGAGAATTAAATGAGCTAATTAATGTACGTAACGAATCTCAAACAGTGGAAAGCACATTGTAAGTGCTATGTAAGTGTTTGGTTTTACTACCATAAGCACACACCCTGCAAAGTCAGTAGTATACAGAGGACTGACTCTCTCTCATGGACAGAGCAGATTCAAACCCAGTCTACACGAATCTAGAATCTTTTTTTTTGCAATTTTTGGCCGGGGCTGGGTTTGAACCTACCACCTCCAGCATATGAGGCCAGCACCCTACTCCTTGAGCCACAGATGCCGCCCATGAATCTAGAATCTTAAGTTTCTCCTTTCCTCTGATTTCTAATGAAAAGTCTAATACTAAGGCCGGGCGTGGAACCTCATGCTGTAGTCCCAGCTACTTGGGAGGCTGAGGCAAGAAAATCACCTGAGCCCAGGAGTTTGAGGTTGCTCTGAGCTAGGACACCAACAGCAATCTACCAAGAGGGACAAAATAAGACTGTCTCCAAAACAAAAAAAAAAAACTGTCTAATGATAACATTGAGCTTGAAAAGTACAGTCTACCATGAACCATCAGATGTCGATGATCAATGAGGTACAACTCCTCCTAGTATCACTTCCAAATCAAAACACAACAAGATCGGGGGCATCAGAGATGGATACATGCTAGTCTATACACAGCTATACGCCTCCCAGGGACCCAGATCATCCAGAGAGTTCAGGAATGTGGCTCAGAAGTTGAAGCAACATATCTGGCCACATAGCCCAGAAGGAAGAGAGGAGGCCAGATCACTGGGGAAATAGAAAAAGTCTTGAAGGAGAGGAATGCCTTAAGAAAATAAGGAGACTCCACCCATGGACAGGAAATCTGCAAAGGGACAGCAGGCCTATGAAGTACAATTATAGCTGCAGAGACCCAAACTCTGCCTGCCAGACCTATTTCCCACCCCTCCCAAACATTACCCTTGGGAAAGACAGAGGCCAGCAAGGAGTGGAGATGGGAAATGATGAGCTTTCCCAGCTCCCACATCACAGATCTCCCATCCAGGATAAATTACAGGTGCCCAGTCCAGGGTGAAGTCAAGCATACAGAAGTAACTCTCAATCCTAATTTTCCTGATCTGCACAGCAACCATTTGTCATGGCTCTGCCTAGAGCAGTGGTTCTCAACCTTCCTAATGCACGACCCTTTAATACAGTTTCTCATGTTGTGGTGAACCCCAACCATAAAATTGTTTTCACTGCTTATGGTTGGGAGACACTACAATATGAGGAACTGTATTAAAGGGTCATGGCATCAGGAAGGTTAAGAACCACTGGCCTAGAGGCATAGCTCAGAAGGTGAAGGAAAACCTTCAAAGGGAACCTGTACTCCCATCCTGCCATTCAAGCCACGTAAGCCCCACCCCTGCACATCAGGTAAAGGTGAATCTTAAATACCAGCCTACCACTGGTCCATCACATAAGGCAATATACCCTACCCAGTTCCAAACTGTTCTATGGAGTGGAACTCTCCATCGAACTTTAATCCTGCTCATTTCAGAATCTGCATGATTCTCCTCAAAAGACCATCAACCTGCCCCCATCCCTATAAAAAGTACCTGGACCTCTGTTTTCTTTCCTCTGAGGGAAGACTGGACTGTACTTCCAGGCCTTGATAAAGGAGTTGACTGACACCTTCAGACACCATCCACATGCACAGTCAAATAGGCTCAACCCATGAGAAAACACAGAAGAACTCCACTGGAGCAATGCAAGATGGTTTTACAAGCCCCCAAATAGAGCCATACAATTAGTAACCTACCAAGCAGTCAAAATGCCAACACAGGAAGGAGTCGGGGGCAGAGGGGCCTAAAACAGTTCATGTCCAAAGCCAATCAGAGATAATGCAGCTACCTGGCCTACCTACAGATAGCAGCCATGAGGCTCTATTTCACGATGGAGAAGTGGAGGTGGTTAGACACACCAGTGTCCTGGGTATCCACGGGAGGAAAGAGAACCTGACTTCTCATACTGAGGTCTAAACCAAGGGCTTGTGCTGCAGGGAAAGAATGACCATGGCTAAGTAGCATGTGTCATCTTCCAGGAAACAACATGTAATTACTTCACTGGTAAAAAGGCCTGGCACACTCAAAAACACTACCTTAGCTCCACACTCTCCAACTACAGACATCTAACCTAAGGACCTCACTTTCACCTTGGTGACTTCAGATCAAGATAATGATACAGAAATGCAAACTCCCCTCCAAACTTGGGACTCCTGGGAAAGGTAAATACTCTATAAGCAGATACTGTACGTAGAGCCAAGACTTTCACATTGCCCCAAGCCCAGCAACTCCTGGGAAAGTCTTGGCTCAACGTACAGTACCTGCTTGCAGAATATTTACCTTTCCCACTAGAAAAAAAGTAAAGAGAATGTATATACTCTCAGAACAGCAGACAACTCACCCCCTAAAATCACAAAGTAATCCCAGATCTCCTTAGAATAAGTCCCAACCACTCACATCCTGGCATGAACCTGTGGATGACTCCAGAAGCTGAATGTTATTTGCTCAAGCTAAGCTAAAAATTTTCCCCTTTCTATCTATTGCTGGGTTTACAACGAAGAAAAACATTTATTTCATGAAAGAAGGAATATAACCACTGGCAGAGAAGAGACTGCTTACAAGGTGATGTGATCTGAGAAGCACAGATGTGACTGTACGCAGGTGCTCACTGAGCGCAGCTGTGGGCCAGCCAGGCTTCAGGTCACCAAGCCAACTCCTGCCCAGAAAGTAGGGCCCTTTTATAATGTGTCTGTCCACCTGCAAAAATAAGACCCACATTTGACATACCTTTTAGAAAGGAATTACAGACATAAAGGCGTGGGTTCAAATCCTGTTAATTTTACTGGGAAAGTAGGTATAATAAAACCTTAGAAACAGGTGTTTTGAGAGAATTAATGTAACATTTTTTTTTAGCACAATGTTTTATCTGTGTTAAGGGGTACTTATTCCTGATAGGCAGCGTCCGACAGAGTCTGATTCTACAGCTCCAAAGAAATGTAAGGATTTCTAATAGTCATAGACCTTATTGTAAAGTTTGCCATTTATAGGTGAAATGCTGTTTTATTAATGTTAAAATGCTTTATCATTGGTCAGGACTAACTCAGGTTATTCAGTTTTGTTCTTTTCAAAGGACTAACAAAACTAAATGAAAAACTTATGACTGTGGCTAAGACAAAGGGCAAACGTGGTAGTTACCATTTCCTGAATGTCTCTGTGTGTGTGTGTCTCTCTCTCTGTCACACACACATTATATACACACAGACACACACACAATTCAGTATCAGCCTCCCCCCAAAAAAGATGGGGGGCCTCCTAGCTAAGGTGGAGCAATAGGGACAGGATTTACGTCTTGCCTGCCTGAAAAGACTAAAACTCCACAGAAAACATGGGCATTGCATACCAGTGGATTGTGATCCCTAAGAGATTAGAAACAAATGATTCTTCAGCATACTGCCTTGAAAGAATTCTCAGGCTACAAGGAAAAAGTCAAGTAGAGACTAGAGAAATATGACAAGAGACAAGGGAGCCCAAGGTAAACAGCAAAGTGTAAAGCAGAGCACTGTGGAGGCCAGAGAACTCTGGAATTTGCCAAGGCGGCAGCTCCCCAGGGTTTCACTGAGTACTGGTAAGAAGATACAGGTTAAGAAACTACCCAAGGGGCCACATACACTGAGGCTGGTGTGTTCCAGCCTAGCCCGGGCCTGCTAAACAACAATGACAACTGCAACATTAAAATAGCCAAGCATTATGGTGGGCGCCTATAGTCCCAGCTATGGGAGGTGGAGGCGAGAGAATCGCTTAAGCCCAAGAGTTTGAAGTTACTGTGAGCTGTGATGCCACAGCATTGTACGGAGGTCAACACGGTGAGACTCTGTCTCCAAAAAAAAAAAAAAAAAAGAAAGAAAGAAAGAAACTACCCAAGGGAAAAAAACACTGGTCAAAAGAGAACACCCAGGCTCGGCGCCTATAGCTCAACCGGCTAAGGCGCCAGCCACGTACACCTAAGGTGGCAGGTTTGAATCCCCAGCCCGGACCCGCCAAACAACAATGATGGCTGCAACCAAAAATAGCCAGGCATTGTGGAGGGTGCCTGTGGTCCCAGCTACTTGGGAGGCGGAGGCAGGAGACTCGCTTGAGCCCAGGAGTTGGAGGTTGCTGTGAGCTGTAATGCCACAGCGCTCTACCCAGGTGGACAGCTTGAGGCTCTGTCTCAAAAATAAATAAATAAATAAAATGAAAAAGAACACCCAAATCCCACACAAGGCGTCAAAAAATTGCCAGACATAGGGGAAATGGGTACAATGTACCTTGATTTACAAAATATTCTTCCCACAATGTTATAAAATATTCTCTATGCATTGGTCACCTCTGTGTACAATTGTGTAAAGAATATTTTGTAAATCAAAGTACATTTAGCTATAATTTCCCAATATATGGTGACTTTACGGGTGACTTTTGGGACGCCACGTAGTGCTCCTTCCTCCTCGTGTAATTGATATACATTATCATACACAGAGCATCAAATTAAGTACTCGTAAAGGTTTTTTGTGAGGAAAATATGTGCTTTCTAAGTTTACTAAACACTACTCAGATCCTATCTAACAAAGCAAGAACCAAACAGATCGAACTGTTTCCTGACAGCTTAATCAGATTTCAGAACAAAGCTCATGAATATATAGAAGTATGTCCCACATCCACCCAAGGCACATTTACAATGCCTGACGTCCAAAACAAATTATCGGACATGCCAAGTAACAAAACAATATGAGTGATGATAAAAGGGGGAGGGGATCAATTTTAACTGACCCATAAATAATGAAGATGGCAGAATTAGCTTTATTCTATGCCTTTGAAAAGGTCAGAGCAAAAATTAAGCATATCAGTAAAGATACTAAAGATTATTAAAAGATCAAAATCTAACTTCTAAATACAAAACCAATGCCTAAGATGAAAAGATATCTCATACTGGGTATATATAAATTATCTAAGGATGAAACTTAAGACCTAAAAAGACTAGGAAAAACATGAACAAAGCATTGGTGAGCTGTGGGACAACTTTAGACAGACTAAAATACATGCAAATCAAGCCCCAGAGGGAGAAAGAGGAACAGACAAAAAAATATTTGAAATAATCATGGGTCCTCGTTTTCCAAAATAGATGAAATCTACAGAACTTATTAGCTCAGTGAACCTCAAGCACAAGAAATATGAAGAAAAATGCTCCATTTTACCAAACTGCTCAAAACCAGCAGATGAAAAAGTAAACTGGAAAAATAGTAGTTCCCAAAGAGCTCTAAGAATGACAGCAGACTTTTTGTCAGAAACAATGCAAATCAGAGGACAAGTAGAGCAGGGAACTACGATCAACCTAGAATTATATACCCAGCAAAAAATAGCTTTCAAAAATGAAGATGACAGGCACCGGCCCCATATACTGAGGGTGGCGGGTTCGAACCTGGCCCTGGCCAAACTCCAAAAACAAAAAAAATAGCCAGGCACTGTGGTGGGAGCCTGTAAGTCCCAGCTACTCTGGAGGCTGAGGCAAGAGAATCACCTAAGCCCAAGAGCTGGAGGTTGCTGTGAGCTGTGACGCCACAGCACTCTACCAAGGGTGACAAAGTGAGACTGTCTCCCCCCAAAAAAGAATATGACTTCTTATAGCCACAAATGATTCTTCAATTATCACAAAATGAAAAAAATTTCTAAAGATCCTCTCAGACGTACTAAATCTGAATGATTCATCCATCACTAGTAGATCTATTTTTAAAATGTTAAAACTGATTTAAGCAAATGCTAAAGAAAATGGATACTAGAAGAACATCCCAACCTATACAAAGGACAGAACATAAGAAATTTTCCTATGTGGGTAAATTAAAAGAGGCAATAGGCTAGATAAATCCACATGTATTTTACGTGTATTTTCCACATTTTGGTGATCACATGTGCCACATAACATTCTGTTTCTCAACTTTACCCCTTCTCTGCTTCCTGTGAGTAGGGCATATTTAAGTCATGCCAACTCTAAAATTTATTACCAACAGTATTCGCCTCTCCTGTCTCAAAAACTCCTCAGGTTGTAACAGCAAAATACTCAGCAACAGACTGGTCAGTGGAGGCTTCTAAAGCTTATCCAAAGAGAGAGAATACACCTAAGTGGCTTGTCGCTAGATTGGCTTTGATTAGGCGGGAGGAAGGGAGGGGGACATTTTTGTGAAAAGGATGTGTTAGAATTATGTAGGCCTTTAAAATTCTAATTCTTACAGATGATCACTTGAATAACAAATTTGAAATAATGCATTGCTGTCAAGCAAGACTTGTACATTTGGGATTATCTTCCTTTCAAATTTGAGGTAGGAAAGGGATTTTTTTTTTTAAACCAACAAAGTAACTCAGAACAGAAAGAATAAAAACACAGTAACATAGACAATTCAGCTGTGAACATAATACTGGTTAAAAGCCTGAGGTAATTCTTACTGTCTTCAACATGCATTCCTATCCAGAAGCTAGACTATACTGGGTTTTGACATCCACATACTTCTAATAAGTCTTGACATTTAAAATACAAGCTAGCGGAATAGGACTGTGTTTGAACTCAGTCTTATACTATCTAAGGCCAAAACAGCAGTTCCTTGTTTAACCAGACAGAAAATTTAGATCCCTGCAAAGGCATAGTCTGCACTATCTTAATAGTGCAACAAAAACTTTAGGAGTTTGTTTTGTAAAGTGTGTTAGTGTACAAAGCATACTACACACTTCAAAAGAACAAGAGGCTGTCAGAGTTAACAAGGAATCTCAGGGTCAAGCACTAGAGCCCTCCTCTCTTGGTGACGGGAGCTGATTAATGAGTGAATAACCTGTTCACCAACACCCTGTCTTCACAAAGTACAACCTCAACTGACTCCTGTTATTCCCTGCAAGCAGGTCACAACAGCCTGTGGGGAGGAAATTCACACCACACACCACAGAGGCCTTCCTGTGACTCAATAACCTCAAAAGAGGGAGAAACACCCACACTTTTCCATCTGCCTGCAGATAGCTGTGGTCAGGTGGGATGGAATAAAGACATAAACCATCATTTGCATAATTCAAATACACACTGAAACACATTTGAGAACCCTTCACTGGACATGGAGCAGTTCAGCAGGACGAGGTGGCCTGCTCAAGTAATCCGGGCTACTTGGAAAGCTAAGGTAGGAGGATTCCTTGATCCCTTAAGTTTGAGATCAGCCTGGAAATACAGAAATTTAATTTAAATTTAAAACAAACAACAACAACAACAACAACAAAAACCCTCCACCCACAAACATCCGGAGCAATTCATTAATAACAATACTGAACACAGGGAAAGGTCACTATGCACCTGAATTGACTCGGTTAGTTCACAAAACACCATCAGGTAGTTACTACTATCTATCTTACAGTCTCACAGGAGGCCCAGAAATTTTATAGAACCTGCCAAAGGGCACACAACAAGTCACCGTTCAAGCCATAGTAAGAAGACAGAGTCTGGCTCCAGCCTGTGCTCCTTATTACTATAATGCAACACAGTCCCCAACAGACTATCTTTAAATTGTTCAGCCCTCTTTAGACAACAGTTATTCTGGCTCTCTACTTAAGGGCCATTGTGATCTTCCATCTGCTTATACCTAAAAGCATATCATCACTAAATTCACTGCACTTCTCCATTTGCCAAACAGATAATCCTTATCCTCGTTTATAACCATCAGTCCACACCTGACTGATCAAAATCCACCCATTCTGGTTTCTGCAAATACTGAGATACACAAATTTTGCTAGAGGAAGCAAGTGGAATAAAATAATCAAGAACATGGAGCCAGGCATGACCACCACAGCGTTCAGATAGGCCTGACTGAAGTCCCATTAGTGTTATCATTCTAAACAATAAAAACTATGTTAATGCAGAATTTTTAGAAACAACCTCATCTATCACAAAGATCAAAACAAAACCAACACTTAGAACTGAAAGACAAAATAAAACTATGATACCAGCACCCAAATGCCTCAGCTCCAAAGTGAGCTGAGAGTCCCACCAGCACAGAATCCTGGTCATCTTTGCTTGGGCTGCCCTGGCCATCTAACAGGCAGAGAGCTTCTGAAGAGAGGGTCAGCTTCATTTTTACAAAAAGGACCCCGTGATCTCTGATGATGACCTTTTGTTTGTGTTTCTGTTTAAAAAAAAAACTGAGGAAAAACAGAAACTTGAGGAAAATACAAAACCCTACAGAAAGGTGTCTGCGTTTCCAAGGAAAAGCAATGACATGCAGTGTATAGAGCAAAACAAGCCTTCGTGGGTTTCCTGTAAAAACACCTTGTGGGCTCGGCGCCTATAGCTCAACCGGCTAAGGCGCCAGCCACGTACACCTAAGGTGGCGGGTTTGAATCCCCAGCCCAGACCCGCCAAAACAACAATGACGGCTGCAACCAAAAAATAGCTGGGCGTTGTGGCGGGCGCCTGTGGTCCCAGCTACTTGGGAGGCGGAGGCAGGAGAAACTCGCTTGAGCCCAGGAGTTGGAGGTTGCTGTGAGCTGTAATGCCATAGCACTCTACCCAGGGGGACAGCTTGAGGCTCTGTCTCAAAAAAAAAAAAAAAAACACCTTGTGAACATATGGCTGTTCTAACTAAAAGCTTAAAACCAAATTATAAGCATCATCAGATAAATGTAATCACTCCAATTTGCAGGTTGGAAAATCAGTCTGAATAATGTGTTGACTGAGGCTTGCATCGCTCCTCACCACAGATTTTTATTTTTCATAAGAAGAAAGGCACACATATATAATTCCTCTTATTCTCCCCTGCCCACCAGGTCTAAACAAAAGATACATTAGCTGAGGATCTTAAAGTAATGTACCATCAAGGGTGTGCAAGGCAGAAATAATTAAGCATACAAGAAAAGCTACCAACTCATATCATTTTAAAAAATGCTTTTTCTAAAACAAATACAGGTACACAAATCAGGCCTCTATACTATGGTTTGAATGTGTTCTCCGAAAGTCAAGTGTTGCAAACTTAATCCCCAATGCAACAGACCTGAGAGGTAGCACCTTAAAGGGTAATTCAGTTATGAGGACTCCGCTATCATTAACAGAGTAATGCCATTGTCAGGGGAGGAGGCTTGTTATAAAAGTGAGTTTGGTCCTCTCTTATCAGGCGAGGCCCTCTGCAGCAAGAAGGGCTTCTCCCAGTGTGGCTGCTCCATCTTGAACTTCCCAGACCCCAAAACGGTACATGAGCCAATAAACTTATGTTTTTTAAAAAATTACCCAATTTCAGCTATTTTAACAGCACAAAACAGACTAAGACACCTTGAATTTTTATAATTCATTGTTTTCTCTTAGAAAGTCTAAAAGCCAAAAAAGAATGTAAATACTCGATCTTAAAACATGCTCTTCCCGTGTATATATGTTTAGGGAAGTTAAGACCCATCTGGAAAAAAACAGCATCCAGTCAACAATCCACCCAATGCTTCAACTCACACATCAATTAAACACTTTAGGCTGTTACTCTGGGCTTGACTTCTCAGCTTCAGAGACACCATACTCTGTCAAATTATTAGAAAAGGAACTGTAGGGTGAGATGAAGCATTGCAGTTTCAGCATTCCACTAACCAAGGACCAGGAATTCAGGGTCCAAGTCACTCCCCCTCATTAAAAGGCAGAGTTCATAACAAATCAAAACAAATGAGTTCCTTGAAGCCAGAGCCTACTGGAAGTTATTTCAGACTTTCCATATACCCTACAACATTGTAAAAAAAAAAAAAAAAGCATGCCCTAATGACACTACCTGTCTGACGCTACAAAAGCCTCCTCCTGTAATCAAAGTCAACCCAGACCAACTTCAAAATCTACCCTATCAAACTTTAATGCAGGCCAGCAGTGGTGGTTCATGCCTATACTCCTAGCACTGGGAATCTGAGATGGGAGGATTATTTGAGGGACTCAGAGTTCAAGGTTGCCGTGAATTATAATAAGGCCACTAGCTCTAGCCTAGGCAATATCATAAGACCCCATCTCTTAAAAAAAAATTTTTTTTTAATGTGCTGCCACAGTGGCACATTCCTTAGTCACAGCTACCGGAGGGACTGGGAGGCTGGGAGAGGAAGATTGCTTAACTATAATGACACCACTGCACTCTAGCTTATTAGGCAACAGAGTGAGATCCTGTCTCAGAAAAAGAAAAAACAGGCTTGGCACCTATGGCTCAAGTGGCTAAGGTGCCAGCCATGTACACCTGAGCTGGCGGGTTCAAATCCAGCCCGGGCCCGCCAAACAACAAGGACAGCAGCAACCAAAAAATAGCCAGGCGTTGTGGCGGGCGCCTGTAGTCCCAGCTACTTGGGAGGTGGAGGCAGGAGACTCGCTTGAGCCCAGGAGTTGGGAGGTTGCTGTGAGCTGTGATGCCATAGCACTCTACCTAGGGCAACAGCTTGAGGCTCCATCTCAAAAAAAAAAGAAAAGAAAAAGAAAAAACAAAAATACTTCAATCCACGTATGACCCCGATGGACTTCATTACTGGAGTATGACAAAATTAATATGCTGCAATGAATCCCTAATTTACTAATACATGATATTAGGCATATCAATAATGAAAGAGAATTCGGAATAATTATGCTTTCTCTGAATAAAGTTTCTTTTTGCCCCTGGCCTGGACACTTCAAGTTTAATGGCTGCTTTGCAACCAAGCTGCTACACAATGCAACATTCCCATGCAAAGAAGAAGCCAGCACAAAGTCATCTGAGAGAGGAAACAGGAGTTAGGGACACACACACACGCCCCTCCCAAAAGAACAAAGCCTACTGACATTCCTCATCATGCTGACCAGATCCCAGCCAGAAGAGACGGTGACAGACAGCCACACAGCTAAAGGAGTGGGTGCCCAGTCACAGAGAATTCTGTTCCCCAAATGGAGATAAAAGTTGATGCCAGATGCATGAACACTCGCCTGTGCCGGAGGCATGGATAATATTATCACACATTCCGATATATTTACTGACATGATTTTTTACACATCCTTGAAATCCTTCTCTTGTGGATGATACATTTTTCAAATTGAAGCAGGGAGAAAATTTGTTATGAAGTATATGTAACTTAATAGGTTCATTACTTAGAACTTAGACATTCTTTTTAAAACAATAATATACAAGCCTATCATGATGGCAGATCTGGCTTACACATGCTCACTATACTAATAACAAATCTAAGGACATCATCTAAAACAATACAGAGGATTAAGAGAAAGTGAGGATGGAAGTTAATTCAGTATCCGTCAATTGTGGGCTATTTAAACAAAGATGTTTCAGAATGGAGGACAATGAATTAAGACTTTGAGCTCTATGGGGCTCAAATTTCAGATCCAAAAAAATGGTTCTGCCAAGAGTTTTACATATCCACAGATGGCTAATCTGTCCTTTTCTCTTAATTTCCACAAGTCAGTTTTTCTGTAGACACATGTAGATTGTTTCTGAAAAGTAACCTTCCCCAGCATGGGTAAATAAAAACAACCAGCCCAGGAGGATTGTTTTCCCTTTTCCCCACCCTCTCAAACTAACCAATTCTAAGAAAAAGTCATAAGGATGGTCATCCAGGAAAAAAAAAAAAATCAAATGTAAAAAATATAAATTTTAAAGGGGAGGGAGAAAGAACACATAAAATATGAACTAGGACAGAAACCAACATTTCTGAAACACCCAAGTAAAAGCATTATTACATACTGCCACTGTTTGACCATGAAACCACAAACAATTATCAAACCACCACCAACTTCCTTATCAAACTATCTTAAACTTATTTAGGAAAGTCATTCAAAAATAACTGTTGTTGTAACTTGTAACAACCAATTCCACAGCTCTGAACTTGGTAAAACAGCAATGGATTAAAAATATACATAGTATAATTTTTGCTTTCCTGGCAAGGGGTAAACAACTTCAAGAAATGCCACACTTAATTTTTCAAATTATTAGAAATCTCTCTCTCTTCAGAAGCGGCAGACCACTACCTAATAATGCATTCCTCAAGACTGCTGCTGCTGATAATCAATTAAAATGAACAGTTGAGACAAGCATTGTAAAGCTGGGGACTGTTTGGCTAAAATCTTCCAGCAGGAATGTGTTTTATTTGGTCCATAGCACTTTTTGTTGATTCATTTTTATTTATGACTCCTGGACATTTGGTACAAAACCCATAATTCTGGCTCCTCTATGAAAAATCAAGTAATTGGGTCAGTTGGGCCCATGTTCGATCCCATGTGGCAAAAACTGGCACCTGAGTTTGCGTTCTCTTGTTTTAAGGTGCCAATATTTTCAGCCTCGGGTACTAACCTTTTCCTCGACGGCCCTTCTTCAAAATCTGAAGAACTAACATCGTTGCTAGCAGAGGACACTTGGGAGGCATCGTCCTTCTCATTCTCTGACTGTTCTGATGCTGGTCCTAATCCCTTAGACTGGTCATTACCAAGGAGCCCTACAGGTGAGAAAAGGGGACAAACACTTAAATACATCACATCAGGAAGCAGCACTTTACCACAGTTAACCCTACACAATAGCTGATGAAGACAGGCAAGAGTGTGGATAGAAGAGGAGAACTTGAAAGCACACATCCCTTTGAGTGGGTGGAGAAAAGTAAAAACCCCGCCCTATTTTAGACTATTTAAGAGAACGAGATGCCTAACAAGGCAACAATTTCAACAGTAGAAAAATTCAAGCAGAAATCTGGAATCACGATGCTGTACTTTCTAAAAGTATATAAACATGTTTTCTAGCTAGGGGAAGGAAGAGTATCAATTATTAACAAATCAAACCACTGACTCTTAAAGTGCTAAATATTTAATCTAGACTGGAATCCTTTTCAGAACTGTCTGTAGTAACCAGTACCTGCCACACAAGAAAAGGTGTAATTACTTTGAAGCCACATCTAGAAATCCTACTCCACTACTTTGCTTCATAGCCATCTATTAGATTGCATTGTAACCAGATTTGCCTTTGACCATCTCAAAGGATAAAGTTTCTCTGTAACTGCAAGATATACATGATTTCCAGGCATTATTAGGAGAACCTTGGCACCTGTGGATGTGCCCTGAGCAATCAAAATGGAGAGAGGTCCCAAAACATGGAGCCTGCTGGTCCTCAGAGGAGGCTCTACAAGCAGTTATTTACTAAGTAAAACATAAGTATTTTAACAACTACCAAGGTCACACTGGCAAGTAAAAGCTAAGTAAAAGGTCATCTTCTAGTACTCTAGCCTCTCCATCAACATAGGATCCACCAAGGAGAGGTTTCCACTGACATTAAGTGTTTGCAGAGACTGGATCCCCCATCCAGTCTCCTGCTTCTGGACAACCAGAGCTGGCAGTCGCGGCAACATAAGCATTGTATTTGCAGTTTCCCAGTGTTTGACCTTTAAGTCCAAAGTACAGGGTGGCCCTTTGAATTCTGCTCTCCTAGCACTTTTGGCCAACTTTGTAAATACTTCATTTCCCTATATTAGATGATTCTTTGATTGAAGTATCCCAAACAGCGGCTCCTGCCAAGTGGCACTAAATACTACATAGCATACAGTGTTTTATATGCTTGGTAAGAACACAGTACACAGCAATAAAGCCCTGGGACCTAGTATGTCTGTGCATACGTTTCCCCAATTATCTATTCTTTACATCATTTCACAGTATGAGTAACAACACAGGTTGGAAATTTAATACAGCATATAATAATAAAATAACATCTCATGGCTACTCACGTTAGACTAATATGGCTTTAAAAGTAGTAACTATAACATGGAAATAAAAACATACACAACTTGCCCCCCCCCCCAAGAAACCAAAAGGAAAGAAAATGTGGGGAGGTTGCACTGTGAGGCTAAGAGGAGACATATTGTACGAACATCCAAGAACCCAAGGATCAAAGTGTGGGCAACATTTCAGAGAGATTAGAGCCCTGTTGTCCATTACAGTAGTCTCTAGTCACATGCAGCTATTAAGTACACGAACCACATTGAGCATGAATAAGGAAGTGAATTTTAAATTTTATTTAACTTTAATTTTAAAAAGTGAATGTAACACTTCAATATGCAGTAATTTATATTAATTGTGGAAATATCTTGGCTATATTAGGTTAAGTCAAATATATTAAAATTAATTTCCCTACTTTCATTTTGAGTGTTACTCTAGAAAGCTAGTATTACATGTGTGGCTGAAAAACTATATATATTATCTTTAGTGATCAGCACTAAATTACAGCATGTTAGTAATGGTGGGGGATCCTGCCCAATCAGGAGGATAATACATATAATACTTAACTAAGATCCAAGATTAGAAATTGGCCCAGGGACATAATATGTATCTTATTTGTAAAAAGAGAAGCAGGTGGATAAATCACCACACTTGAAAAGGATAAGAAATTGAAAATAAAAATCTTGGTTACAGAACGATGCGTAAAATTCAGTATTATAAAAAGAAGATAGACAGCCAGGCATGGTGGCTCACGCTTATAATCCTAACACTCTTGAGAGGCTGAGATGGGAGGATCCCTTGAGCTTGAGAGTTAAAGACCAGCCAGGGAAAGAGTGAGATATTGTCTCTACTAAAAACAGAAAAATGAGCTGGGCACTGTGGCAGGTACCTGTATTCCCAGCTACTTAGGAGGCTAAGGCAGGTGGACTGCTTGAACCCAGGAATCTGAGGTTGCTGTGAACTAGGCTGATGCCACAGTATAGTAGCCCTGGTGACAAAGCAAGACTGTGTCTCAAAACAAGATGCACACCCCAAATACAAGTGTACTCAAGGTTGAGCTCACACTTTTTCCCATAATGTATATATGTACCTGATGGAGAATAAAGCACAAGGGAAGGGAGAAGAGGGAGGGATTCTTAATGCATCCATTCATTTATGTAAAACCTACTACAGATATGGCAGGGCACTGGGGAGACAGGTGTAATCAAATAAAATCTAAATTCTACTGAGAGGAGATAGACAAACACAGCTGTAAATATCACTTAGTACTGTGTGCAGAAAAGAAACATGCAAGTGTAGAGCAAGAGAAATGTGGTATGGGAGGGTAGTGAATGTGAATCAACGGAGCCAGCCGGCAGGCTTGCACCACCAAAACAGGAACAGGAAAGCTGGGATTTGCACTGTGCCTAAAAACAAAAACCAAAACAGGTGGTGCTGATCAAGGAAGAAGAGGAGGTTGTTTAGAAGCTATATGCGGATCTAGGAGAAACTACGGAAGGGCCAGGTGCCGCCAGAAGCAGACTGGAAAGAAATGCTTTTCTACCCTTTGATACCTACCAAGAGCTTAGATATTTGCTTAATTAGGAAGCAGTGAATGTATCAATCAATGACTGAATAAATGACTTAGGAGGAGTAGACGAATGTGAGGAAGTTAAGCTCTTGATGATAGCTTTGAGCTTGTTTTCCTAACAAAAATAATCTCAATGGATTGTAAAGAGAAAAGGTCTCAAACTTGAACATGTATTAGAGTCACCTGGGCCTCACGCTGACTGGACCCTAAACACATCTCCAGGTGAAACTGCTAATTACTGCTGATTTGGGTGGTCCAAGAGAAATTGCCCTAAGCTATGAGCAAGTGTGAATCAGGTACCAGGGAACCGAAGACTGTGCCACTATCACAAAACAACTTGCAGTGAGGTAGGTACCCACACTCAAAGTTCTGTCTGGGCACTGATCCACTTTTTATCAGCGATTTTGTGAAGAAGCAGTAGCTTGTTTTAAAGAACATATCACAAAGTTTCCAACCAGCTAATATAACAAGTCTAAACTCAAAAAAGTAACAGGTTAGAAAATAATACACATGTCTACAAAACACAGGTGCATACACGTAAATGCTGGCTGGGTGCGGTGGCTCATGCCTGTAATCCTAGCACTCTGCAAGGCTGAGGTGAGTTGATCCCTTGAATTCAGTAGTTGGAGACCAGCCTGAGCAAGAGCAAGAGCAAGACCCTGTCTCTACTAAAAATAGAGAAACTAGCCGGTCACAGTGGCAGATGCCTTAGTCCCAGCTACTCAGGATGCTGAGGCAAGAGAACCGCCCAAGCCCAAGAGTTTAAGGCTGCTGTAATACCAGGGCACCCTACCCAGGCAACATAGTAAGACTCTGACTCAAAATAACAATAATAGTAATAAATAATTTCCTACCCCGCAAAAATCGACTGCTTTAGCACAAATTCAAGGAAGCTGTATAAAGAGATTTTACATTAAAATTACCAGGGAATATTAACTGACTTGATGTGTCAGTGTAAGGCAAAGCAAATGAGGCTGTTTCTGATACGCAGGAATGGTTTCATGAAAATAGTAACTCCATCATCCCATGCCCGCTAATGCCTATGATCAGACAACGCCAAACTTCCCTCATGCAAAGGATTAACAATGAGCACCTGAACTAAAAATGACTGGCGTTGTCAGAATCAGATTCACTATCCAGGGTCAGAAAACGGGCCCGTACATAGGACATTAATTGTCTGTTATGCAAATTAAAGGACCACAGCTCTTTGTGGCTTTCATGAAAAAGCAGGGCAGACTTTGTTCTGAATATGATCGACTTTTTCATTTGGGTAACTCCTCTTCTGTACCTATCTGCTGGGGGGGGGGGGATTGCATTTATTTAGTCAGTCTACATGATTGGATTAACCGAGGCAGCTGCTTTTTTCTAACTCCCTCCCTCTAGTCCTTTCTCAAATCTCCACTGTACTGGCTACCTGATTTCATTTTCAACATTTTAATCCAAATCGTACACAGCCTGCCCGATTCTAGAGAGCCAGGTCAGCAAGATGGAATATGATGCCACAGGGCATAAGAGCCATTATTATAACATTAGCCAAGCTAACAGCCTGTCTAACAAAGCCCTGCCACCAATGTTTTAAATTATTATTTTCAGTCAACAAGAAATAATGAAATGGCATCCCCTCCTTGGTACACTCAAACAGTTTTCTTTTTTATTTTTTTCAGCCCCTCCCAACCCCACCATCACAGACCTTTGTTGAAAAGAGGAGGTTACACAGAGGAAACTGAATGAATGGCCCAAAGACTCAGTCTCTCTATTAGCATTTGTTCTCCTCTATTAATATTCAGTAGGTTGAACTTAAACCATGTCTATTGTCTTTCACAAAAGCAATAAATATTAGCTGAAAATTCCAAATCACTGCAATAAAGGTGGCTTTAAACCTCTGCTAGTCTGCATCAACCAGCAGGAGCCACAGGCGCCGGGTGAGACCACTCTGCCACCACAAGACAGTGCTTGTTCTCACAGCACAGAACTCCAAAGAAATCAGCTACAACAGAACCCGGCCACCAGAGAGACTCTGCACATTTAGGAGCTTTTCACCCCATCTCCCAAAGTATCAAGAAATTTAAAAAAAAAAAAAAAAAAAAAAAGACTTCCAGTTCAAGACAATACAACAAAACTGGCCTCTTTCTGAATCTGGAACAGCAGCAAAAAGAAACAGAAATTCCTGTTGTTCTCAGAGACTGGAGATATTATGAGTATGACCTTCTCCCTCCTGCCTTAACATTAAGGGGCTCGGGGAAATGGAAACACAAATTAGACCAAAGATTCCTTTAGCTGACAGAACTTCCAAGTAATTGATGGCACCTATAGATTTCAAAGCACAAACGTATAAATAGAAGATAATTATTTCCTAACATCCAAACAGAAAGGACTAGAAAACGCACATCTTATAATTTTATGATGTTTTAGACACAAAGACGTTTCACCAGTCCTCTCCCATCAGCTTCACATACATGACAGAATACAAAACCAAAGGAAAACCCAACGCCTCTATTCCACAAAAGCAATGCCAAAAGAAGGGTTAAAAAGAAAGGGAAAAACAAGAAGGGCTTTGAAGCTGTTCCAGTGTTTCTAAAACATCTGGAGCACACCAAACTTATTAGCATATGAGGGAGAGTCAATGTATTTAGCTTTGTTGTAGAAGAGATGCACAAAAGGTAATTCTGTATTATAGAGCCAATGCCGTCTGTCACCCTGTCACTGTGAGACAAGGTATCACATTACATATTAAACAGCCAAGCATCCAAAGAGAGCTTTCATTTTCAGCAGCAATTTCTCTGTGTGCTGTGTATGCGCACGCACAGCACTTTGAGTTGATAGAAAAATTATAAAAGCGGCCCCCTTGGTTGATGGAGGACCCTCTCTGAGATGATCAGAATGCATGGTTTGCCGCCATTACCAGTGAAAAACAAATCTTATTTTCATTTAGATTTTAAAAGAAAGATCGGATTGTCAAGCAGGCTAGGCATTCAGATGCCGGGGCAGATCTGGCCTGGGCCAGCATGGCAGAGGGTCTGAGAGCCCAGCCCAGCCTGACCCACTGCTCACCAGACCACACACTGTTGTGGCTGAGAACAAATGCCAGTCATGAGACAGGGTGTCAGTGGCACACTCGTGGTCAACCAGGCGCAAACGAAAGTGGTTTCATACCTCGGCTTATGGAAAAGTAATTATCCCTTTCCCCCTCGAGAACAGCCCCTGAGCCGACCAGGGCTCCCCTTTGTCTACTCTCAAAACAGCTGTGGAGGTTTCCCATTCTGCTCAAGAAACTGTAATCCAAAAATGCTCCCTACCCCCGCCTATGACCCCTCAGAACAGTCCCAAGATGTTGGCAGGGGTAGGCACAAACAAGGTTTTGTTAATTTAACCCATCATCCCAACGAGTTAGATAAAAATTCTGATTTATAAATCAGCAATCCCAGAGGAGCCCTCTCACTACCACCAGACTCTTTCCCCACGACATGCCTTTGGCAATCTAAAACTCCTCAAAATGTCCTTTTTTTTTGAGGAAAAAGTGTTAGATAAAAACCTGATCGATGACCATTATTAACAAGGAAAACTTGGGCCATGGGTAGGCATGGAAAATGGCTGGCCTTGATCCTTTTTTCCTATTTCAGAATTAAGCCCTTGACCCCAGAAAGCATTTCCTCACCTTGAGCCATAAGGAAACAAACCCAGCAGACAACTCGTATTTACACATAAAGAAGGGCAAGCAGATCGCTCAAATAGGCACCCAGCTGGCTGTCTAAGCCCCAGTGAGTGCCCACCACCAAAGACAAAAGACCTCCCCTCTTCCCACTTCCTAACCATAGGGGACGAGAAAACACTCCCCCTCGCTGAAAAGCTCCAACAAAAACAACAACAAAAAAATCAACAGAGCTGACAGTTGAACTTTATTCAGTACAAAATCCCTAGGACGAATCGTCATCTTTCAGAAAGATTTCTGATGATCACAACTGTAACATTACATAATGTTTTGTCAAAACTCCTTTTCTTTTTCAGGGCAAGGGCTTGTCCTCCCTACTCTCTTTTCCTTTTCACGCCCTCTTCTTCCTTAATATAACTTTTATAACACTCAGAACAAGTCCAGTGCATTGAAGAATGAGAACATCTGAATCAGGAAGTACCACAAATGCTCTCCAAAGAGAACTTCCCCTTCGGCATGCAATCGCTACAACTGCTCCATCCCAGGCCACAAGTCCTCAAAGGCCATACTTTATCCTGGACACACTGTTAATTTCACAGTGACAAACTAGTCAAACATGTATCTATCTACCCAGCAACCTAGGTAAAAATGCCCACAAATCCTTGCAATCGCCCAGGATATGCAACTCCCTTCTATCAGCTAATGAAAAGGGTTCCACAGCACACAGGGCCCAGGAGTGACCAACTCCAAGGTCAAAAGCTGCCTTCCACCTTCAGAAGAAAAGTGATTAAAGGCAACAGTGGACGAGGCTGGTGTGGGAACATGAGCTGCAGAACAATGGCACCACTGCAGAGCCAGGGAACTCAGAGTCACATGAAGGAGAGGTAAACACAAGGGCATTTTGAGAATTGTTTTTAGATAAATGAGACCAAAGTGTTCAAAGCATTGTGTTCAGACAAACTGACATGCCAAAATCTGATTTTCCACCTCAGAGAATTTGTACTCCTCAAAGGGAGATTTCCAGATATGCAGCATGTTCAGAGACAGCTAATGACACTTTTACCTTTTAGTAATTATAATGTACCTGTGTGTGTGGGTTAAGGTCTTTAAAGCTTCATATCATCATGACATT
Organism: Otolemur garnettii; assembly: GCF_000181295.1. NCBI lineage: Eukaryota > Metazoa > Chordata > Mammalia > Primates > Galagidae > Otolemur > Otolemur garnettii. Next base: position 11,793,062 of record NW_003852421.1, on the reverse strand, counting down.
TAACCTACAAATTTAAGGTACCCAAAGCAATCAGCACTGATTTTAGTGAGGATCTTCCCCAAAGGTAAGCAGAGGGGGCTTCAGCGCCAATCAACTAGCACCACAAAGTTATTAGTTTGTGTACTAATTTGTGATCCAAGCTCCACATACTTTGTGTCCTGGCTGACATCATAAGAAGTAAACAACCACACCCTTTGCCCCCAAACCTTTATTTCCTGAGATGATGAAAAGGAATCCCTTACCAGTTCTAAGTTCTGTCTGGCTCGTGGCATGACAAGGAGGGACAGCAGCCCCCTCCTCTCCTTCCCACCTCCCTCCCATATAAACAAGTGCACACTCAGTTGTATGATGAATATACTGCAAAGATTAAGTACTCTATTCAAAGTAAAAACAAAACTAAAAAGCCTGCTGACAACACATAAGTTCAGAGAGGCCTACTGCCTCCCAGAGCAACATTCTTTCCAACACTCAAATATAATGGAGGTAGCAGAGAAAGCAGAACTATAGGAATGTGGCCATGAAATGTGCAAAGATTGGAGGCACCTAATAGTGATGGCTCCTAAAATTCACCTGGGTGTAGACACGTACACAGTAATACACAAACATGGATTAATATATGAAATCTGGAAGAAAGAATCAAGAGCACACAAAGTTTACAGCGTTTAGGTCTTAACCTGGAATCACTTGAGGACTCACTATGTACTGACATGCCTCAGTTTCCTCCATCTTTCGAGGGAACGACAGAGAGGCAGAGAAAGGATTAATGGAAATGAAAGCAAACATCCTGTTTATAAAGGAAGCCAGAGCTACAGTGAGGATGAACTAATTTACTTTAATCAAATACCTATTTTAAATGCTGGGAAATGATCAAATAAATGGGTAATAAAATAAAGGGATCAACTACAGCCGGATGGCATTCAGTCCCCAGAGAAATGTCTAAATTCATACGAGCCAGGTTAAAACCGCAGATTTGGCCAAAATGGGCAACAGAGCTTAATGCTTAAAGAACGACATTAATTCTCTCTTGTAAATTTCCACGGTGCCTTTGCAGGAGCCACCATTGCCCCTAGGGAAGATATCAAAGCTAAAAGAATATTAACATTAACCAAATCGCAACACTTTTTACATAGTCTCTCATATGTACATATATATAGAGAGAGAGCACCTTGCCATCCATAATGGATTTAATCAGGACCCCAGCAGGGAAAGCCACAAAGGCCTATTTCTTCAACAAAAGCCATACCAGTCTGAATCGAATCTAGAGCTATTTGGTTTTTGTTTTATTTATAGGAACAGACCTTCTATCCCAGGTTCCTCAAGATAAGCCACCAAAAACTGCACCTGACAGACCCGTGGAGCAGCCATCCTCAGAGCCGGATCATTGCAGAGAGACAGAGAGGAAGAAGGACAGAGGGAGGGAGGGAGGAAGAGCGCAGTGAGGCAGGCTCCGGAGCACTTGTCAACAATCCTCCCCTGTACGTAATAAGCAAGCGGCAGTGCAGTGCAGATTCCGCGCGGCAATAGGACGGCCAGAACAGCAACGGGGCCGGGGGGAGGGGAGGCAGGCAGGAGAGAAGGTTATTTATGTGCATGGGAGGGAATCGAACACCAAAGAGGAGGGGTCTCTGGCTGGCTCCCCCCGCACCTACGATAAATTGAGAAGGAAACCAGCCACTAGCTTTTTTCATCCTGTCATTTCCCCAACCTGCAATGCAGACAAATCCGAAGTATAGAATTTCTGACATAAGGGGGGCGGGGGGCAGTCACAGTTTAATTGTGGATACTTCTGTGTCCCTGGCCAGTCAGATGCCCTCAGCAGCCCCCCCAGGATACCTCCCAACCCTAAGGACATCAGGCTTCAGGGCACGGTTTCAATGGCATCCCTTTTTAATATCATAATCTATGTCATTCAGCACTTGCCTTTTATTTATTTTTATTTGTTTTTTTGGCTGGGAAACCTGGGCAGCTCTCCAGACAGACTGCAGAAATCTCTCTCCACATGCTCCTCCTCCAGCCGCCCTCCCCATCCTCCCACTCCAGCTACCACGAAGCCTCATTACTTATGAAGTGACCACATGGGCCACCACTGCCCGCCTCACCAGCAAGCCAGGGCAACCCCCCACCCTCCTCAAGGCACATAAATTGATCTAATCTAATCAAACAGAAGCTGTTTTCCCTCATTGTTTCTTGAAGATCTTTCACAAAAACAGGCTCTGTGGCCTGGCAGCTGCTGAGAGGGGTGAAAAAGGCAGGGGTCCAACTGAGGGCTGGTCAGCTCCCTGGCCTCAGAGAGCTACAGTACACAGCTCCTTTCATATGTCATAAGCTTTTTGATTTTTAAAGTCAATTCTCTGGAAGCTTTTGAACTACATCTGGCAATGATAATGTCCAAAACACATGCTCTCAACACTATCCACACGCTTTTCTCTTTATGCCATTCCAAGGGTGGGAGGGAGACGGTGGCAAAGCCCTCTCAGCCCACATGGCACTGAGGTTCTACTCAGATGCATGCAAGGGAACCGGGAAAAAGCCTTACTAATACTTAAAGTTTGTTGTTTCCTACTTGTTGGACTAACACATTAGACACATTAACTTTACTTACAAATACCTCACAAAACCCCTGAAGGCAGAGGTCAGCTTTACTCAGGAATGAAGGTCACCCAGCCAGCAGGTACCCAATGCCAGGCAGTACTTACTCTTCCCTCCATCAACAGAGTTCGCTGTCAGATTTTTTCAAAACAAACTATATTATTTCAAAAGGTAAGTGATGGTCTTCCCTAATGTCTACTGGATATGCACCACTTTAAAATCAGAATTACACACAAAGATATATCCTGGTACAATCCCCCCAGCTTTACAGATGAGTAAACTGTAGCTTGAGCAAGTCTGTCTCTTAATAAAGATCACAGAGCTACTTCCTATGTCTCAACAGACAGGAGGGCACTCAAGAATCCTGTGGCACTTGGGGACAGGGGCATGCTAACATCAAGATCCAATTCCCTGGCTCGGCGCCTGTGGCTCAAGCGGCTAAGGCGCCAGCCACGTACACCTAAGGTGGCAGGTTTGAATCCAGCCTGGACCCGCCAAACAACAGTAATGGCTGCAACCAAAAAATAAAAAATAAAAATAGCCGGGCGTTATGGCGGGTGCCTGTGGTCCCAGCTACTTGGGAGGCAGAGGCAGAGACTCGCTTGAGCCCAGGAGTTGGAGGTTGCTGTGAACAGTGAAGCCATAGCACTCTACCCAGGGGGACAGCTTGAGGCTCTGTCTCAAAAAAAAAAAAAAAAAAGATCCAATTCCCTATAAACAGGGCTAGAAAAAAAAGTCACTCTCCATTCGCGCCCCATAGGAGCCCAAAGAGAGGACCCTTATTTAGGGTTCTACAATGCAGTGTATTCCCATAGTGTTAAACAAGTGTTTGGCATGAATCCCACTGCAGCATAAGTCATAGACAGTCAATTAAAGGACATTCAGGGGAGAACTCCTTGGCTTTTTTTCCTCTGCCTTCTACTGGGACATGTCTTTTGGCTCCTTCTCTAATCGAAAGCACCCACAGCAGAAAATTGGAAAGGAGATGAGGCAGATATTTTGATGTATGCTCATTCCAAAGAAAGGTTGATAAAAAAGTAGAAACCCAGAGACATAAATAGCCTGCCAAAAATGAAGCCTGCGAATCATATATAGATCCTGGTCCTCCTGAACACCCCCAGCCCTCTCACTCAAACAGGAATCAGCAGCAAACAGTGCTATCTGCCCTGTTCCTAGATCTACTACTTCTTCCTCTTCCCGTCAACTAGAAAGAAAAAGCAAATTTAAATTTAAAAACATAGGAAAAACCTGCTCATTACCACTCAGTATTTCCTGCTCATGCAAGGAGTATTCCCCAAGATACTGTACATGCGAGTCAGTCCTGTATGTCCACTCTGGCCTATGCAGGCAATAAGCTGTTACAAGACTCATAATTATGAACATCAATAGGCTATGAACTGTTTAGATAAAATGCTGCTCCCCTACTAAAAGATAAACATGCAAGCAGTATCAGATTAGCTAACAGGACCATCTGGTAGGCACAGAATTAAACTAAGAATGAGGTTCAGTATAGGGAACAACACAACTTACAATATTTAAATAGTAAAGATGAGAAGGCAGAAAGATCAGAGAGGTTATTTCTCTTTTTTTGAGACAACGTCTCACTTGGTCGCCGTTGGTAGAGTGCCGTGGCGTCACAGCCCACAGCAACCTCAAATTCTTGGGCTGAAGCAATTGCTTGCCTCAGCCTCCCAAGTAGCTGGGACTATAGGTGCCTGCCACAAGGCCTGGCTATTTTTTGGTTGCAGTTGTCATTGTTTAGCTGGCCAGGGCCAGGTTTGAACCCACTACTCTCGGTGTATGTGGCTGGCACTGTGACCACTATGCTATGGGCGCTGAGCCCTGAGAGGCTATTTTTCTTCATGTAAAGTAAATATGATAAAGGCACCACTGTTTAAGTTTCAGTATTCAAATATCATAGCAATTTCCAAACCTTAAATGAAGACTCTCAGAATGTTTTATCACTCTCTTTCCCTTTTAATTTTTAAATAATATCTTCGAACCCACAGCTAAACTCAACTATAAAATATTACTTATAAAACTATGTGCTGATTTTTTTTTAAGTTGCAGCACAAATATGTATGTATGCTTAAAACATACTGTTTCACTATGCTTGGTGATCAGCTTTACAAAAAATATGTATCAAGATAGATACAGAACTTCGGTTTTTGCAACTCAACATTAGGTTACTAAGACCTAAGACCTTGCCTCTAGTCCGTTCAAATGCTGAATATTCCACAATTTATTTTCTCTTGTCCAAAGGCATCTAAAGGGCTTCTAGTTTGAGGCTATTATGAATCATGCTGCAATTCCTCCACTAGAAAGCTTGCTACTAGTCAAGCTTCTCCTGGATATTTAGGAGCAGAATTAATGGGAATCTCCTGATACACAAATATTCAAATTTATGAACTGAATGTCAAAACGGTTTCCAAAGCATGTGTCTACTTTTGATTGCACACCAGTAATGTTGCCACTGTAACCTCAAAATGTTTAAAGACCTTCTATTACTTACAACACTAGAGAACAAGGCACTGTACTCAAACTGCTACTTTAAAAGAGGTCACAATTCCAGAAATGATCTTACATCCAAAAAAAATTCTATCCAGCCAGCCAGGTATATGGCTGCCAACCAACTAATTATCACCTAAACCCCAGGACATCTAAGGACATATTTCTGCCACTAAGATCTTCACAATCAAGCATACACCTACACCTTTACAACTTTTCATAACCAGAGTTGGACCAACTCCAGAAGGCCCACTAGATGCTCGGAGCATTTCAAAATGCAGCAGCGCCTCAATTGACCACCTCCTTAAGTTGACCTAATTTTTACAAACTGGACATGCGCGACCCATACATATCAATATAGTAGTCCTAGTTCCCTTTTGTTGACTACCCCCGTATGTTGACCAATTTGTTATAGTCTCTTGGGTGGTCAAATTACAGAAGTTCTACTGTGTTAATACATGAACATGAATGACATGAACAAACAAACTCCAATTTAGAATTTTGATAAAACAGAAGTCATTTAGACATCTTAATCAAAATATGGATATATAACAGTGCTCCTTGGCTGATTAATTTAAAAACCTGTTGCCATGGCAGCGCCTGTAGCTCAAAGGAGTATGGGTGCTGGCCCCATATGCCGGAGGTGGCAGGTTCAAACCCAGCCCCAGCCCAAAATTGCAAAAAACGCCTGTTGCCTCAGAAGCATAAGATCTTCTTTTATTCATGTAACCAATCAAAAAAGTCAGCCCATACTGAGAGCTGAGACCCATTTTATTGAAGGAAAGGCAAGCTTAGAGCTATAGCAGCAAACCTAGGAGACTCCTTATAATCACTCCAGGACACCCTTCCCCCAGGGCTCTTTAATTTTTTACAACCTATACAAGTTACTACACACCCAAGACAGCACCTTGGCATTTGAGTTCCATGAAATTAATGCTAATTCCAAAAAATTACTAATTATATATAAAAGAAGGATAGGTCGGCATGGTGTACCATGTGTAAAAGTAGTAGAGCATATAAAATTGTGGAATCTGGGCATTTTATACAGGGACTAGAGGATTTAAGTGAGGACACTGAATGAGCTATATATTTGTAATGATATGTCTATGTTATTTGGGGTCAAATTTCATTGATCGTGTGATCCCATCACTCAGGTTGAGATAAAAGCCAAGGGAGCACAGTGATCCTCTGTGCTAATACTGGACTTTCAAAAAGATTATTAAACTGTGGGCACTCAATGGTAGCAGTCAAATAATAAATACGACTTGTTTGAATTTTATTTAAATACAAGTTAATACACTGGCACTATACCAAGCAGAGTCAGGCACACACAGAGCCTGGCTTGGACTACTTCCAAGAGGGCTTGGTAATTCCTGAGGCACCAACGGTGCTGAACTGTGTGATGCATGGGCTGGCCCAACAGCCAACGTGACTGAAGGGCCACACCATACAATTATAAAATAATACCAACGCTCACAGGAACACAGTGGGGGCTTCAGGCTTGGGTGATCGTGTATAAACTAGGGAAACTAACCTGGTTGTTAATGCTAACGAAACGGCACTCCAATTAAAGCACATGTATAATTTAAGAAGCTCTTGGGAAAGACAATACAGTACCCCATCCTTCCCCATCCACAGTTTTGCTTTCAGTTACCCATTGTTAACCACAATCCAAAACCATTACATAGAAAATCCCAGAAAGTAAGTTCATTCTTAAGTTTTAAACTGCATGTGGTTCTGAGTAGCGTGATGTTACCTTCCGCTGTTCTGCCCAGGACATGACTCACTCCACTGTTCAGCGTATCCACACCATATAGTATATGTTATATATGAAAAAAACATTCTATAAATAAAAATAAATTCTATTCTTAAAAAGAAATCCTAGGATTATTACCCGTGGTTTCAGGTATCCCCTGGGGATTTGGAACGTTATCCCTTATGGATGGGGATGGGAGCAGAGCGGCTTCCACATGGTTTTCTTATATTTAAAACGAAATGATTTGAAGCACCTTCCGCTAAAAACATTAGTGGCACACGTAGCCCAAGCAGAACATGGCTGTCCGGTCCTAGTTCTGGTTTTATTCATTAATAACTCTGTGATTTTCCGAAACACATCACTTAGGTTGAGATAGAAAAAAGTCAACGGAGAAATGTGACCCACTGTGCCAATACTGGACTTTCAAAAATATTATTAAAGTGTGGGCACTCAATGGTTCCTCATTAGTTAAATGGAAGTAAGAACAACACTGGTTATTGAGAGGCATTAATCATACAATTAAAAGAATTTGTGCTACATTGTAAATGCTTTATAAGAGCTATCCTATATGCACTCTTAAGCTCCCACTGTAAGGAGTTACTCAAATAATTTTTGTCCACATATATTTTTATTTGGTTAGAAAAGGAAATGCAAGATAAAATACACGTTACCATGACTCATTTCAAAATGCCCAGTTAATAGATTCAGAAACGTTGACAGACGAATGATGCCAGGATAAACAAGATAATCAACATTGACAGTATTTTGAAAACACACCCTAATAATATGAAGGAAAATCCTACCAGAATCACAAAATGGTCACTTTACCTACTTGGGAATAATGAATAAAGAATAATTGTCCTTTTTTTCAAAGTACTGAAACCAAAGGCTGATGCAGTCACAAATGAAGAACTGATAATCACCTTTCTGATTCTGACAAAAAACAACACTCTCATACACCACCAGCAGGGTGACAGACTAATAAAGTATTTCAAAAGAGCAACTTAGAATGGATGCTAACTAATCTCTAATTCAGTCATATTCACTTGCAGCAACTGATACAAAGGAAGTAACAAGACATTTACGTGTAAAAATTCAACCTAGTTTGCCTTAATTATTTTGCTGTTTCTTTTGACTCTTTCAAATTCCATCTGCATCCATTGCAAAAGAAGAATCGGGATCATTTTCCTGAGCTATGCCACAGAGTAGAAATAATTGCACGTTGCAAACAGGGGACACTGCATGAAGACACTGAGGTGGCCAGCTTGGGAACGGCATGCATAGCAAGTAACGTGTTCTGTTCGTGACTTGATCTCTCAAACTTCAGTGCCTTTGCACACACTGTTCCCTGTTTTGGGACGATTATCTCCCCTCTCGCCTAGGAAGTTCCTGCTCCTCTTTCTGCATGGCAGGCATTATTTCTCTAAAAGTTAAGAAGGTAATGTTTACCCAACTGTCACATTACCGCAAGAAGAGATTTAGAATTAGTCCTGCTCATCTTAATCACCTTCAAAACTTAGCACTGTGCCTGTAGAAAATAACTGATGCCTATTAAATACTGTTGAAAGGGTAAGCTGTTCCTCAAGGCCATTTAGGACTTTGGAAAGCTTTAGGAGCTCTTACACAGGGGGCCCTGTACGATATTCAAATGCACTATGTTCCACATGCAATGTATTTAAAATTCTTAAGCTAGGAATACCTTATATAATTTATAATAAACTTTGATATTTCAGCCAACACTCATCAAATGTTCAGGTAAGGTAAAATTTTGTGGACACTGAACTTAACCCTCAGCTTTGAGGTTATGTTTTCTAGATATTTAATCCTTTGTTTCTGGTTTGTTGATTTTTTTCTGTATCTAAAGCTGTTCAGTGTCTTTCTCAAAGTACCTTTCATATCCTGCCAATGTATACATTCATATTGTGAATAAAATGTTTAAATGAAAATCAAAAGTACCTATAATTCTCCTTCTATTATTAAGTGAAATTATCCAAGTCCCAATATAACAGTAATCCATGTTAAGAAGTTGGTTTATACTGTTCCTGCCGTTCTCCTTAAAAACTTTATAGAAAAGACTAGAAAATAACTTAAATGCCTCAACATTAAATACATACAGCATATCATTTACAAAATTCTTTCCATTGGTGATCTTGATGATTTTCTGAAATTTCTTGCCATTAAAATGAATTCCTTTATTAATACATTAAACGGGATTTTTAAATATCATTACATAGTATCACAAGCAAACTGGCTGTTATTGTGGCATACAAGTAGAAGCCAATCAAAAAGTAAAAATTACTTGGGCGGCGCCTAGACTCAGTGGGTAGGGCGCCAGCCCCATAAACCAAGAGTGGTGAGTTCAAATTCGGCCCCAGCCAAACTGCAACAACAACAAAAAAAATAGCCAGGAGTTATGGCAGGCACCTGTGGTCCCAGCTATAGCAAAAGAATCACCTAAGCCCAAGAGCTGGAGGTTGCTGTGTGCTGTGACATCACAGCACTCTACCAAGAGCAATGGACTAAGACTCTGTCTTTACCAAAAAAAAAAAAAAAAAAATTACTCAACGATGGAAATAAGATGCTACGCGTCGTATGAAACACGGCTTGTGTGAAGCTAATGAAAAACCCTGATCAGGTAAATGACAATGGTAGAGAAAGATAATTTTGAAGCCTGTAATAAACTGCCATGATGTAATAAAATATAATGTTAATATGGTGGAATGAAAATCATAGGCAGAAATCTTCTAAAATTGTACAAAACACTACTAGGCATTAGAATAAAATACCCATATTTACTCACTTTTTATCTACATAACATACCGTGACAAACAACTTAAAGAATACCTGCCAAAAACAAAGCAGCAGCACAGGGATGAAAGGGAAGGATTTCACCATCACTTCATTCCTGTCTCTACAGCTGCACTCATTTGGTAGCCTCTAACCAGATATGCTTTTTTAACTTTACATTGACTAGAATTAAATAAAATATAAAATTCAGTCTCTCAATAGCAGCAGCCAGGCTTCAGAGGCTCAAGAAGCACCTGCAACTAAGGGCTACACAGACACAGAACTTTACCAGTCATCACAGAAGGTATCACATGAAGCAAGACCATGTCACCTTGTCTGCAGACAGCAGCAAGCAATCCCTCTCGTCGCTCCTGTTCCCCTTTAAAAGCTTAGGCCCTCCCATACTTCCCCTCACCGCCTCATCAAGGCAAGCCAGACAGAAGTCTCCTTTTCAGGGGCAGGGTGAAAAGGAGAGGCACATGGAGCAGCACGCTGACAAATCCCCAGAAATGCAGCAGCAGATGGCTCGAGGTGGGAATCAGTCTAGCTTGGAGAGGAGGGGAGAAGGAAAACAGAGACTGAAACCATAAAAGGGCCACAAGCTTATTCAGAAAACTAAAAACCACAGAAAACTTCGGCGTTTGCAAAGTGATTACCCAAAGGGTGATGGTTTTAGTCCATCCTGATGTGGCTTGAGAGTAAATGGAAGGGCTCAGGTCAGCATCACCAACTAATACTTAAGAACACGAGCCACTTGAATTAATGCTGAGCTGCACTCACATTTTGCTGCCTGCAGGCAGCAGGCATAACGACGTGAGTACGGACAAGCACACATGCCCCACACACATCGGGGCTCACTGCCTTGGTTCCTTCCCATATAAGAGAAGGGAGACTGTGGTCAAGCAGTGGACATTTCCTCCACATGACCTTTCATCCACTACAAATTCTCCAAAAGCACCCAAATGTTTCCTGACCCAACAGCACAGTAGGGCTACCAAACTGAGAAAAGAACTTGAGTATGGGGTGGTGCCTGTGGCTCAAGGAGTAGGGCACCAAACCCATATGCCAGGGGTGGCAGGTTCAAGCCCGGTCCCGACTAAAACTGCAAAAAAAAAAAAAAAAAAACTTGAGTACGCCACAAACATCCAGATGTCACCAAACAGGACAAAAGAATCCCAAATGTTTTATTTTACATAAGGAGGAAGACAGTCAAGGCATGATGTGCTCACATAGACACCCAGTTTCTGGCAGAACTAGAATTATGAGCTAGTGTCAGTGCCCATTCCAACATATCAAATTTCTGATGCATTCAATATTGCCTGAGATGGCTAGAATCCAGGAATTCTGGTTTAATATGATTTGACAGATTGCAAAGTGAATGGTTGCATAACATAGCCTCTACCACTTCTAAAAAGCGACTGAAAATACGTAGGCCCTAAGAAATTTCCTTCAGTGACCCTAACTTACAAACTCATCCCTGTCCACAGGTCAGCTCAGGCCGCTGTCTGCCAGCCCAGCTGGAATTGACCCCTCACCCTTCACACATCACATGCCAGCTCAGAAGCCTTGTGCTAAGGCTCCCCAGAGATTTCAGAGATTTCAAACTCTCAGGGCACTGGTGGGGGTATCCCTCCTACACAAACCTAATTGCTCCTGCAGGACAGCTGCCACCACGGAGGATGCTGCTTGGTGGAAACTAAAGAGGTTGGCAACTCTTCCTTCTAGGTCCATAAGAACTGCAGTGTTCTCTGTCCAAGGGAAAGGCCTAATTACAAGATACTGGAATCTAGAACCATGCATTAGGGCAATTCAATTGTAATGGGGTTCCTTAAGTGTATAGCTTCATGACACCCATAGATTTAATAGGAAATAACTGCCTAATGTAAAGTTACAACCTCACAATTACCCTTTCAATGTTTACCTTCTGTAAAGTACTAAGGAATTTGAGTAAATCATCTCATTAACCCTAAGAATACCACCCCTGGGTGGGGGTGGGAGTGGGGGTGGAGGAGGAACCTACTACCCTACTTACAAAGATGGAAAATGACAATAGGAGGCCAACAGAAAGGCAGGATCAAGATTTTTGGTTCGTAGAACCTGTGGTGGACCGTGAAGTCATCCTTTTAGTGTTGACGATATGGTCCTCTAGCAATGTCCACTATCAGAGCTGGGAAACTGTGGCTTGTTGCCCACAAGCTGGCAGCAGGGTGACTATCCAGGCATTGTCTCCCTGGTGGTCTTCAGGAAACTCAAACTCTTCGACCAAGCCCGCCTCCAGTTCTCATAGTACACACAGGAAGGTACAACTTGGGTTGACATAGACGCCTTCTTCGAGGCCATAAAATACAACAACTCTGGCTTGGCACCCGTAGCACAGGGGTTATGGCGCCAGCCACATACACCGAGGGTGGTGGACTCAAACCCAGTGGGTATCAGCTAAAAACAACAATAACTGCAACAAAAAAAAATGGCTGGGTGCTGTGGTGGGCACCTGTAGTCCCAGCTACTTGGGAGGCTGAAGCGGGAGAATTGCTTAAGCCCAAGAGTTTTGAGGTTGCTGTGAGCTGTGATGCCACTGCACTCCACCAAGGGCAACATGGTGAGACTCTGTCTCAGCCAAAAAAAACCCAAAAAAACAAAACAAAGCCTCCCCTACCCTCAAAGAACAGGCATTTGCTAAGACAGAAAGCACTCCGGAGCTTAGTTTTCACAGAGGGACTAAAAATCAGCTATCAGGGATCCTCAGCATCCTCCCATCCACTACCAAGAGCAGCCACTTGATGGCAATCTTAACCTATTCCCTTGGAATTCTTCCATAAAAGGAGACCCCAGAAGACTAGAAGTACCAAGCATGGGCTGCAGAATGAGGACACAGCTAAAAAGGGCATCTTTGCTTCACCTGAGTGTGCAATAGTAGGGGTATGAAGGGAGGGATGGACTGAGAAGGAAACTCTGCACTGATATTCCCCCTTGGGTTCTTTTCCATCTCCACCCACTTCTCCGGGGACTAGACAGAGGTGACTACAGTTTCTGCAGTCCGGTATCTCAGGACAATGGAAACCTCAGGCCCCATGACATATTCGCATCATAGACTCTAACACGGTCAGACAAACAATATAATCAATGGCAAGATCCTGTTCCCTGTCCCCTGCAACAAAGAGGGAAAAACCCCAAAATGAAAAAGTTGACATTCCTTAGAAGGTTGAACACCTGTTGAATAAAGCACCCCAGCACTTCCCTTGAAGTGGCGGGGGGGGGTGGATTTACATCTTATAGAGAGAAGGCTCTCCAGTTTAAAAAAATTACAATATATGGTAAATGGCTTCACTGCATAACTTCTATTTTTAGTGCCAGGAAGAGAGGGCTCTCCAAAGTGTGGAATATTGGGGGGGGGGGGGCACGCCTTTGGTAGTGCTAACTTTTGATAATACATCCACTGTCTTAGCATGGATAATGACACATTTCCCCACAGGCTTCAATCTTGCCCTGCAGGACCATTCCCTAACTCCTGCCTTCTCAATTTATAGAAAGAGTTTAGGCAGAGAGCAGAGAGTTTGCCAATATTTTCCTCAGAGGGATTCAGAAAGTGCCAGCTGAGAGCCTTCCAGCTCACCCTGTAAAACTCTGTAACACTTTCCAACTAAGCAAACTGGAAAGGCCTTTTCAAAGGACACTAGTAACAAAACCTGCAGGATAAACTGTGGGTGAGCCACGGAGAGAGGGAACAGGGAGGGAACAGACTGGCTCTAGATTCCCCCCTCTTCTAAATCCACTCCAGGAGAAGGCAAGACACACCATGCTTTCGAATGCGTGAGTCACTTTGTGAATACCCTAATCACACAGGAAGGAAAGAGAAATGTCAGAAATAAGAGACAGTTGAATGATTCCAAAATGGAGACCTTGGGCTGCCTTCACGCATCAGATAGCAATGTAACTTTGAGAGCCACGGAAAAGCAGAAGGAAGCTTCAGAGAGTAGAGGCTGACATGGGAGCCTCAGGCTCAGATGGCCTTCCCTGCCACCAAGCATGACCAGGATATCCCCACCTACCTGCCGAAGGGAAAGGCAGACTCAGTTAAGCATTAACCCAGAAGGCAAAGGCAGGGCAGGTAACACAGGAAGAGGACCTGTGTGCAGGAAGAGCTGAATCAGCCTTTAGATCCAAAGCATGGATAGCACAACCACACTAGTAACAGGCCAGGAAACAGTGCAGAGAAGGAGAGATAGGTCTCAAGGAGTGGGGCTTGATGAGCCCATGTACAGGTTGAGCTCTCCTTATACATCTCTGGGACAGGGCTGGCATCAAAGATTTGTATTATAGTCAAGGCTGGGCTGTCACTAGCCACTGCTCTCTCTGACAGATAGGTCCAGGGTTATAAAACAGCTTGTATTCCCTTCATCGTCCCTACACCTCCCTGAATCAACAGACCTGTACTGTATGATGATATCTGGGAAAGAAATGATGAAGAAACCAAATCCAGAGTCTGCAGAAGCATTCTACAGACTAGAAGAAGCTAGAATAAATGAATTTGGCAGCAGGTAAGAGTAAATAACAAATTGTAAATTATAGGATTTATGGGCTGTGGGGGTAATTTCCCAAAAACCTATCTAGGCATTATTCTTCTGGCTTTGTGATATACCATACAAGACTCTAAACATTTAATGTGGCTTGAGTAATAACAGGTTATATCCAGAAGCTAAGTAAAAGGCCCACTAAGTTTGAGGGAAAATGCGATCTAAGAAATTAACAAGCACAGCAAAACTTCCCTGGTCCATTGTCGTAAATGTGATGATAATTAAAACTCCATAAATATACATATCACTGAATTCCAAGCATGAAATGGGTCAGAATTAAGAAACACATAAGACCTTCCTCTGGTTAGTGACAGTATCATCTTATAAGAAAGAACACAGATAAGCAAATCCTATTCTTTTTTTTTTTTTGGTTAAAACTGAGTCTCATTCTGTCATCCTGTGTACAGTGCTATGGTGTCACACTTGAGGTGTCACACTCAAACTCCTGGTTTCAGGGAGAAGTGATCCTCCTTCCTCAAGTCCCCAGAATAGTTGGGACAGGTGGCGCCCACCAACATGCCCAGCTAAATTTTTTTCTATTTTTATTAGAGATGGGGCCTTGTTCTTGCTTAGGCTCGTCTCCAACTTCTAAGCTCAAGGAGTCCACCCACCTTGGACTCCCAGAGTGGCAGAACAAATCCTATTCTCAAACAAGTCACCTCTGGCTGAAAGAAACCCTGCCTGAACCACACAGGGGCTAGCCTTTCTATGCATGCTGACACCGAAACATGGCTGAAAATCACTGCCTTATCCTACACTCCACCAGGCAGGGAAGAGGGATTACTGCTTCACAAATAGAATTCCTTCAACCTCCAAAGTCTTCAAATCATCCCACAATTTCCCCCCAAACAATCCCTGACTACAGACACATCCTTTCCGGACCATCTTAATTGCCACGCCTCTCTCAAACAAGGGGACTTTTTGGACCACACTGTTTGCCCTCCGGGCTCTTGGCTCAGCCTTCCTCTGGAGCAGCTCTCCCTTTCCCGTGAATCCTGTTTCTTTCCCCCTTGGTGTAAGAGATTTAGGTCAAGTCATGCAGTCTTGCAAAAGCAAGCCCTCAGTAAATAAATGTTCAAATTTAATTCCATCCAGCTGAGATGAACAATGACTTCTCAAAGGTCAAACAGCTGTTAGGGTTTTCTGACTTTAAAAAAAAAAAAAAAGTGCTCTAGTGTTATATAAGCACAAAAGAAAACATGTTGCAAATTAACGTGGAAACTAATTTAATCTAAAATAAGAATGCAATAAAACTGTCACCATCATAAAGGCCTACTGGACTGTGACAGCCTGAATATTAATGCCCCTCAAAATCCTTGTGTAGAAGGCCCACCCACAATGTGATTGTATTTAAGAGGACCCCTGAGGAGGTGATAAAGGTTAGATGAAGTCATCCGGGTGGGGCCCTGGTCTGATGGGGTGGTGTCCTCATAAGAAGAGGAAGAGAGGGCCCAGCCAGAATCCGGGCACTCAACAGGAACCTAGTTGGCCCCACCTTGCCCCACCTTGTATTAGGTAATTGCTCCAGAAACAGACTTGGGGCATTTTTATCATACAAAACCCCCAGTCCTGTAGTCTGAGCTGACTGTTGTAAAGAGGTTGTGTGCCACAGGCATCAGAAAATGATCAACAGTCCCACCACTTGTTCTCTGCATCCTCAGGGCAGACAGGAAGACCATGAGCTCCTCACAGGACTGAATCTAAGTGAAAACACACTCCCGTCTCTTCAGTGTGCCCTTGAGTCAAATCTGGGATCCACTCAGAATTTTTTAAATTATTACACTCAGGCTGAGGATTCCCAACACTCACAGATAAGAGCAGTGGTGGCTAAAGTGCTATGGGAGGTGACAATGAAGAGCCCATCTGCTCTGGACTTGCTCAATAAATCAGAATCAAAAAAATGTGATGCCAGTGAAAGAGAGAATCTGGCTCTGAGAATGTCACTATCCTTCTACTTGTGGATTCGTATTCAAACACTGTTTGGTACCTACTGTAAGCAGCTTCAGGAGCTGCTGGGGGGATGAACGTGTGCCTCTGGCCTTCAGGCACTTTTAGCCCTAACAGACATGAGCTCAGGCATCTGGTACATTTTGGGCAAACAACATAAATCCATGTACAAGCATGAAAACTCCTAAAAATAGAGACAGTGGTGTGGATGAACTTCAAAAGGAACACCTACTTTAAAGAAGTCAACTGAAGAAAACATTCTAGTGTAGAGGGTTGGTCACTTGGGTATGTGTGCACCAGACAAAATTCCTTGCATCACACACTCCAGATAGGTTGCTATACAGAGTGTAAAGTTTTCCCAATTTTTTTTTTAGACAGAGTTTCACTATGTTGTCCTGCCATGGTGTCACAGCAACCTCACACCTCATTCTCCTGCCTCAGCCTCCCAAGTAGCTGGGACTACTGGTGCCCACCACCATTCCCAGCTATTTTTAGTACAGATGGGTCTTACTCAAACTTCTGAGCTCAAGGGATCTCCCACTTGAGCTAGGATTACAGGCATGAACCACCAGGCCTGGCCTAGTCTTCCACAATGTAAACACAGACAGAGCCCAAGATTTGGAGGCAGGAGTCCTGGGTTCAAACCCTGATTGGCCATTTTTCAGCTGTTTGGACTTGTGCAAGTTACTTCACACTTTAGGCTCCTTAAAGCTAAACCACAAAATTATAGTAGTAAAAGTATCACACGTTGAGAGGTAACTGAAAGTTTTCGTTTCCTTAAAAGCCCAACTGTAATTTAAAATACTAGGAAACATACTTTACACGTAAATAGATATTACACAAATGTGGTTCAGAAGGTAAGGATACGAGAGCAATTCCAAGAAATCTCTGTAAGAGTAAAACTCTGACAAACACCCGCTCCCACTGGCAACAGGAAAAACAGGATAAGCTGACATCTATCTGGAGGGGCAGGATCCAGCGTGACCACTTCCAAAATGAAATCTGAAGTCCCAGCTGACAGATCTTCAGTTCCCTGGACAGAGAGCATGTCCACACTGAGGGCACAGGGGTGGCAGAGAAGGAGTGGTAAGGACGTGGGTGGCAGCCTGCACGTTCATTCACACATATAGGCTTCAGAGAGAGGCCAGACATTGAAGAGAGAGCAACAGTCAAAGAAAGGAAGATTTCCTCTGGAACTCACAAGCGACTGTAGGTAGAGAGAACAATGAACAGCACACTACTGCATGACTACTACAGAGCCCAGCTGTGACAAATGCTAGCCATTGCCCTGTAATCCTAGCACTCCGAGAGGCTGAGGTGGGTGGTTTACTCAGGAGTTAGAGACCAGCCTAAGCAAGACCGAGACACCCCCCAATCGCTACTAAAAATAGAAAAATTATCTGGACATTGTGGGTTCCCAGCTACTTGGGAGCTTGAGGCAAGAGGAGCTCTTGAGCCTAAGAGTTTGAGCTTACTGTGAGCTTGACACCACCCTACTCTACTGAGGGCAAAGAATGAGACTCGGTCTCCCCCACCCCAAAAGAAAAGAAAGAAAGAAATGCTACACAAACGGGACTCTCATTAGGGGGCACTGGAACAGGAACTTGAAATACAGATGGAGATGGCATCACAGAGACATGTAAATGGCAGTTCTAGAAAGAAGGACCGGCAAGAGCAGGAAAAGAGCATACCTGGGATATGTGAACAGCAGAAAAACTCAAATAGATCAAAGAAAGAAAGAGAATGAGATCGGAGATGCACGAGGAGCCACATCAACAGGCCAGAATGAAGCAGACACCTTAGAATCAGAAGGTGGCAAGGCGCACGCTGATTTACATGTTTAAAGGATAATGCAGGCCACTGCCTAGAATCACACACAGACAGGCCAGGAGAGGACAGTGAGTTAGAGGAACTGCAACCTGGACCAATAGCAGGCTTGCAAGCTCAGATTCAACAGATACTGTGGATTTAAATTAGACAGGCTAGATGAAGGACAGAATGGGGAGGTGTGAAAATAGAAGTAACAGATGACTTCAAGGCTTTGCCCACCACAGCTGGAGGAAAGGAGGACAGACTGGCAGGGGCAGATGAGAGACCATGGAGATAGACAATTAGCTTGGAACAGCTCAAGTGCATGCAGCCTCTCAAGAAATCAAACAGGCAAGTGGAGTTCAGGCAACATTCAAGCATGTCAAATGCTGCTGAATGGACAATCATTACTGGCTTGCTAAATAGCCCATCTTGAGGGACAAATAGGAGGAATGTGGATGGAGGACAGGGCTGGAGAATATAAATATAAATGGTGGTGCATGAGATAGATCCTTTAGACCAGGGGTGTACAAGCTGTGGTCTTTGGTCCAAATACTGATCTTGTGGCTCGGCGCCTGTAGCTCA
>NW_003852421.1:11772226-11773923 GCF_000181295.1 Otolemur garnettii | reverse complement strand
CCAAAAAAAAAAAAAAAAACCCACTAAGTACCCCTGCTTGAGAGATTTTCTTTTGCAGAATTTTGCTATAAAGTAAGAACGTAATGAACTGGCAGGAAAATGCAGGTGAACGGAGGGTTTATTAGGGGAGAAATAAAAACGTGTTTTTTATAGTGAGGGGAACAATCTAGTAAAGAGCAAGAAGTTATGAAAAATGAGGAATAATTTTCAAAATGATATATGAGAGAAGAGGGGTGTTCGGTGATTAATCCACAAAAGAAGAAGTAGGCTAGAAAGAGAGATCCTTACAGAAGGCACTAATATTAAAAAAAATTCCAAGCCACGTGTAGCAGTGCGCCCCTCCCAAGGCAGGAAGATCACTGGAGCCCCGGAGTTCGAGGCTAGATTGGGAAACATAGCAAGACCCCAGTCCCAAAGAAAGGGAGGAGGGGAGCACGCAAGTCCAGATTATAATAGATTTCCATCCACTTGAAGGTGAGCTTCTCTGAGAACAAGAGGAAGCAGGAAAAAGCTGCAGCTAACAGACCTGAATCTATCTCTCAGATACTACAAACCCACACATCACACCTCTGCCCCTGCGCTGACTCCCCTGCCCCTCCTATTAAAGCAGCCTAAGATCTGATGAGGATGAGGGTGCAAGCAGGGAAACAATGCCTGGATCACGGAACTGAAAAAAAAGAGGCAGGACAAGAGAACTGGAGGGGCACTGGGTGGGGCGCACAAAGTCACCCAGAGCAGAGCACATTAACCTCCACAGGCACCTCCATTCTTAAAATGCATGCAAGCACCCCTACCTACTGGAAGCGTGGCACCTCACTGTCACTTAAATGGGATCTCTGGTTCCAATCAGTCTTCAGCATGATCCATTCCTTCTAGTTAAGCTTCTCATCTGTAAAATGATGATTTTGACCTATATACCTGTACAAGGACTCTTCCTGCCCTAGCAATCCTCAGTACAAGTGGCTTGGCCACAGAAACCTGCCTCTGCAGTTATTTGTCCCCAAGACTCTGACAATGACAATCCAGTCAAACAGTGATTTGCTGGAGTCCACCCCAACCACCAAAACGACCCTTCTCAACCCCAAGGCCTTCCTTAGAAAGGTTCTAGCATCTTGCAAGGTTCAAGAAAATGTAACTTCTTCAATGGAGTTTTCTTGGTAGCTCACCTGCCTCCCTTGGAGCCTCCTATACTCACCTAAACCCCTCAGTTTGATTTTTAAGTATTTATCCTACAGCATTTTATCCTGCTTCACAAATTTTAAGTTGTATACATTTTTCTCTCACATTAGCAGACACATTTCACTATTTAGATGGCTCATACTCCCAGAATAGTTGGAAGCATTTTTTTGTCCTTTCTTAATATTACATAAAAAATAGTAGTGTATCACTCAATGACATCTTAGATGGGATGAAATAAGGTGTCAGGACTGACTCTATCACCAAAATAAGCAAATCAAGCTCAGTTTCTATTATCCATGATGTCTCTGACATTACCCCCAAACTGCAGTACTCAAAAGATTACAATTTGATTGAGAATGCCCCACCTGGCTCGGCTCCTGTGGCTCAAGTTGCTAAGGCACTAAGGCACCAGCCACATACACCTAAGGGGGCGGGTTTAAATTCAGCCTGGGTCTGCCAAAACAATAATGACAGCTGCAACAAAAAATAGCTGGGCATTGTGGCAGGCGCCTGTGGTC
>NW_003852421.1:11764573-11771993 GCF_000181295.1 Otolemur garnettii | reverse complement strand
AGAGAGAGAGAGAGAATGCCCCACCTAGTTACTAAAGTCACTTCACCCAGCATTCTTTCCCATGGAGTGTCTCACACATCACAGGACTCAAGAAAGGAAAGTGTTAGAGAAAAATCAGCTGATTACCCAAGCTGCAGCAGCTGCCTTAAAGAGTAAACCAAGCTGATGCTCCCTACAGCTTGCAGGGATGAAACCAGCACTTACACGGCAGCACTTGGGATATAGCAGAAGGGTAAGCCACTTTCTTCAAGAGGAAAAAAAAATTCTTTCCTATTGAAGTAGAGACCAACTTTAGAATTGAAAGCCTCAGGCCAAAAGAGATGGGAAGGGTGCCCCCTCTGTGAAGGGCAAGTGACCATACATCCAGGACACTCATTTCAAATACAGTTCCATAAAAAACCATTAATCAGATCATGTGCCCTACCTATGCTGAGTGTAAGTCTTAAGTCATCTTTATGACTTTTGTGAATACATATTGTGGACAATGAATTGGGCCTATCATTCCATAGACATCAGAATATCTGAGAAAGACTAAAGATTCTGAAGGGAGTTTTACCGCAGGTGGGATGGGGTACATATCACATCTGGGGAATGTCCTATTATCTGCACTTAACAACACTGGCTACACATTACATTGGTGGCTTTTGCAATAAAGTTCACGTGCCCCTCCTGTGATTTCCAGCTTACCAAATCAATAAATTAATAAAACTTACAAGGCAAACAAATAGAACAAAATAATGAGGGTAGCGAATGAGAACCGTAATTGTTTGATTCCTCTTCACTATCAATTCAATTACAGGCCATACTAAAGCTCAGAAATATGCTCCCTCATGCTCCCTCTTTTCCAATGCAAAATTTCACTTATCTCCTTCAAAAAAAATTGCTGCTTTAAAAAAAAATAATGTTCCTACAAATTTTTTTTTAAATAATAGCTTTGTGGAGGGATCCAAAATTACTCCTTTTTATGTAAGTGGCAGCTAAAAGCATTCTGGAGCTCTAATCCACATAGCCTGAGTTTGTATCCTGGCTCTGCTACTTAATAGCTAGGTAGGTAAATTGCTAATCCACTCTTAGTACAGTTTCCTCATCTATAAAATCCTGGGCGCTGAAGATTAAGTAAAATGCAGCTGAAGTAATAGAACACAAACTGGCAAATAGCAAGAACTCGATATAGGCTCGCTATGCACGTACTGCCCAGAGTAAGACGCAAAGGAAATAAACAGATGCAGGTTCCTTACACCTAGTCAAGAGGGTTTTGCTGGCCAAAGGGCTTACTGATCGGAGATGACATTTATAGGAAGCAAAGGAAATTCAAATACAGCTAATAGCTCCCTCTCTTACTGTGTAATTATGCGTACTCACTATTTGTATAGCATGTTAGTATTTAAATGTCCGTAATTTCAGACCCAGCAGGCCAGGGGCCCTCAAAGAGTAGCCAAGGTCTCTGCCTCTGCCAATCCCTTCCAAAGCTTCTCGTCAATTTATTACACCCAAGAAAAGTAGCATTATCCACAGCAGAAAGCAGACAGAAAGCTGACCATGAGATAATCTTAGCACCATCTCACCCTTTAGCCCAGGTACAACCAAAAGCTGTAATGATGGCTTTAATTCCTATGCAGACAACACATGAGGCTGTTTCAAGACCTACATGTGCCACCTCCAGGAGAGAAAAAAAGAACTTTATTCCTTGTCATTTCAGAACCACAAAAGCAAGAATGATGGAGAACATGGATTTTATGACACAAAAAGTAAGGTCTCGCCACTATCTTATGTCTTGTTTGCCAACTTATTACTACTTGTAGACCTGCAAAACTGGGTGGCTGGAGCCAGAGACAAGCTGTGGTGTCTGCACACTGTTAACAGATGCCCCCCAAATGACGACCCCACACACAAACTGTAAGGGAAAGGGCTGCCTGCTCATTGTGAAAGCGTGCCAACAAATTTACCAGAAGGGATGTCAATTTGTTCTCAAATTAGATAAAAATTATGTCAAGCCCATTCTATTGTTAACGCTAAGAATTACCATAAAAACAAATAAATTTTCCCAGGAAAGTCTAGCAGAACTAATAATGCAGAAATCTGTAGTATCTTTGTTTAAAAACTGACATGGAAAATCAAAATGAAACACTATTCCTTTCGATACTATTGTTACAAAGATTTGGTATAATTTTCCTGCATTCTGTTTTGCAAAATAAGTACTGGATTCAAAGTGGCAGGACTTCAACTCAGATTCCAATTCTGCCATTGTAAACAGTAAGTGGCTGTGTGACTTTTTGTGAAAATAAATGACTCCATAGTGGACAGTCTTTAAACTCTACCACTAGACAAATTTCTGTGACAATTACTTTTGAAAAGGAACCTAGAGGAGCTTAGAGACTGATCCTAAGGAAAAGAAAAACATACTTTGTATGAATTAAAATCACTATAATCCATCCCTCACCCCTACTAACCTAACCTCTGGTTTTATCTGACCTTTAGGTCAAGGACTTTCTATGAGATAGGGATAGGATATGAGTGATGATGGACCACAAAGCATCCACTGAAACTCCAGTGACCCACACATGCACTCACACACAAACACACACAGCCAAAGGGCATGCAGCTCACACACACTCCTACTCTCCACCTCACCAGCCTTACAGCCTTCATCTCTGCTGTTCCAGCTTTCTCTGGATCTCACAGATTTCAGGACAAGTGCGCCCACAGAAAAGGAGTTATTCATTCTCGTGGTTCTACTTTCCTGCTTTCCCAGTATCCCACCTCATCCCTCGAAACAAGAAAGCACTTTGTCTAACATGTTAGCTGCCATCAAGATAATGATTCTACAAACAGCTCCATTTCAGAAACACGGGGATGTGTTTACTCAGAACTGGTATAGAAATCCAATCTACAGAATAACAAGGTAGCCTTGGAACAATGCCTGCACAAACACCAACACCAACCAGAAAATGCCAACACATTCACAGCAATTTCACAACCAAGAGGGAAGTCTGCTATCTCCAGAATTCTTTAAAGACAGGTAAATCTTTAAATCATTCTGGCACCACACTCATAAAAAGTTAGGGTTTTGTTGTGTTAGTTTGCTTTTCATCCAAATAAAGTCTTCAGTGATCCCAATGGTGATGCCTTTACCAACTTTTCATAGCATTTCTTCTGAGCTCTCAACAATACAAAACTCAAAGCCAACTGGCTGGCAGCACTGTCTCCTTCATTTACTGAAGTTCTACCTTTACTAAATCCTATACAACTGGCAGGCTTCTCCTGAAAGCTGGTGTTTGCCAGTTAAGAGAAGATAGGTTGTTTTCCCCCTTCGCTGTCGGCAATTCAAACACTAAGATTTTACTCCTCCTAAATAGCACTCTGAGCACTGCAAATGAAAAGCCCCAAACTGGAACTGCTATCACACTAATAATTACTCTAGGATTCAGGGACATTCTCCCTCATCACCACCCCCCCCCCACACACACACACAAACTTAATCAAGCAAAACACTTGATGCAAGGTGAGGCACTGGCAATAAACAAGAACTATCAGGGCAACAATACTCTAAACAGACACAGGGTTTAGAGTTTACGGCATTATAAGTAATGAATGGATAGGGTCCCTATCTGCTGGAAAATCACAAAAACAGGCAGGATACCCTTCAGAAAAACAGCATACCGGGGTCCAAACTCTACGTCATGGCAATAGGTTCCACAAGTTACTTTGTTTTCTGCAAACTTAAGACTCAAAATGGGCCTTTCCCATACATGTTGGCCCAGATCTGTGGGAGGACACACACATGACTGAGCCACTATGGCCTTAATGGTTGACCTCCAAAACCAAGTCACCCATAAGGAAGAAAGCCCAGGGTGGTGGGGCGAGCCACTTGCTTCATGTCACGCAATAGTGAAAGAAAAAGGCACAACTTGTATGAACGGCAGAGTTCAGAGAGGTCATCTCAGAAAACTCGTCCACAGCCCCATGGAAACAGCAACAGGTCCTGCCTGTAAGCACGAATGGAACAAAAAGCCACCAGACAACTCACCAGGTCACGGTGTCCTTTTGCACCCTGGCAAAGATCAAGTACAGCATACGTGATGACCCCTGTGACCAGAGCCAAAGCTCTTAAAAATTGACAGAATTACCTCTTTCTCATCTCCTTACCCTCAGCAAGTATAAACCAAAACATGTCAATTCATTCACATTTCATTGCAACCCTGACAGTAAGTGCATGAGAGATTGCGGAAAGCCATCCCAGCCGCTTCCCCTGAAATGAAATAGCAGACTTCAACCAAATGTTTTTCCTCAAACAGTTTTTTGAGGTTGACTTCATCTGAATTGTACTGACCCTGTTAAAAAGTGACATCAGAACAACTAAGGAGTTTAAGTTTCCTTCCAGGCTTCAAAGAGCCATCTGATAACCATCCAGGAAAAGGCATGCTTCTGGAGGCAAAGGAATGCTAAGCCCCTGTATCCTCTGTAGCAACCTGCCGGGCCTCACGGAAGGAAGGAAGGAAGTAGGTACTTAGAAGGCAGTTGAGCCAGAGCGCAGGAAGGGTAAAAGGCACATGGATTTAAGCTATTTCCTATACAAACAGGAGACAAAAACTAAGGACTCCACATCTCACCAAGATCATCAGTGGGTTCTACTCACACACCTGGGTGCAAAGACAGATACCCATAGAAAAACCGGTAAGACAAACTCCACACTCAAACCAGGATCTAGGGAACAGACTAAGGAAGGCATTTTGTCCATCATATTATGCAGTACATAAAGAAATATAATAATAAATCTAGAAACCAAACAGGATGCCCAGAGTACGTACTCACATAGTTTACGGACTGCCATTAGGTGCATAGGCCAAGAAACACAAGCTGTCGAACAACATCCAACTTAGAAACGAGGCTGTGCTCACAGATATTGCATATTCCAACAAGACAGTCCAACAAGAATCAACTCACCATTCACTGTTTTCAGGCTCCCAGCAATGCCTTCCCCATGTTGCCTCTTCTGGGAATTCTTGAACTCCTTCAGAGACAAATAAAGGACTTTACGGACCACCCTTTCTTCTGACCATGGAATCCCATCACTGTCATCCTGCAGAAACATAAGAATAAACTCTTTTTAAAATTTGCAAACAAATATTGTGTGACCAAGACCTACCTCTGGAAATGCAAATGGCATCACAAGATAAAGGGACAATCCTGGCCCTTCTGGACAGACCTCAAGCAACAGCTGGGGGAAAACACACAACTATCTCACATCCCTAACACTCCACACACCCAATACATTCATTAACTAGTACTAGAGCAGTCTTATATTCCTGACAATTCAGAACAAGGAGCTGTTATACCCACAACCAGAGGTGTGATAAATGGTTTTACCAGAGTTTTATAAAGTGAGTAATGGCACAGTGCACATGCGCTCTTTTGTAAATTTCGTTGTCCGTGTTGGGAGTTGAGAAGATACAGCAAATATACATGCTGCCTTCAAGGAATCTGCACTTCAAGCAGAAAAAAAAAATGGAATTTCATTTGCATCAGACTCATAGATGAAAAAGGAAAGATCACTCCAAAGGAGACAGTTGATCTTGGTGGAATACAGGACACCACAATCTTTTCCTTACATGTACACTTTAATAACAGACCTTGAAGGTCTCTTAAATGTGTGGTGGAGATCCAATCCAAGTTCTTTAGAGAAGAATTACCAAAATGAAAGCCAGGTGAAGGGGGGAGGGAGTAGGTCAATGAGCAGCCTACCCAGAGGTCTCCCAGCAACTCCAATAGTAAAGAGATAGCATTAAAACTTTAAAAAGCACAGAAGATGAGGAAGAAACTGAGCAGGGACTTAGAACAGAGCAAGAGCTAGAAAGATGGAATTGGTTGCCTCTAGTCCCTAAACGTAGGTCAATGGGAGGAGCCGGCAAGGGAGCTGTTATAGCTTTCAGGCCTTGGTTCACATGACTCAGAGGTTCTCTTCTGCGGCTATCTGCATACTGCTACTGGCACACCTACTTCAAATCATTAAGCCTTTTATAATTAAGGTCAATTTAGAGATGGATCTGTTTGAATGCATACATTTTGGGCCTTTAAAAGAATAAGAAAAGCATTAATATCCTCAATGAAAGCAGAATGTTGGACATTAGGCTTCCAGGTGACACCACAGAGAACTCTTAATACATGGTCAGTCTGAGTTGTTTCACTAGTTGGTACAAAAAGGTTTGGTTTCTCTTCTCTGCCACTAAAACAGTGTAAAATCTCCATGGGACTCAATGAGAGGGCTGGCTTACATTCCTAAACTCTGCATAAACATAAACTACATCTTAGAAGTCCAACCACATAGAAAGTCTAAGCTCTAAATACCTCAAGCTGCAGTTTTGTTAAGCTCTGAGGATTTCCTAGAATGAGAGCAATTCTCCATCTCCCACAGTGAAGAGGAGAAAGGCCCAATGAAGCCAGAGAGCTAAGATTTCTACCTTCCCCTGCTCATCCCACATGCTCTCCCCACTGGGGTTTCTGTTTGCTGGGCACAACACGTACACCCTGTATTCCTGGCCACTCTCCTGCCAAGGCATCCACAGACCACAGTGATCCTTAGGATCTAGACACCAAGGATAAACGAAGGCAGCAAACTTTACCTCAACCCAACAACAACAACAAAAAAATAATAATTTCAAAACTGTCACCAAGCACAGGTCACTAGAGACCTTCCCATCACCTGATTAAAAACCAGAAAAACGCAGCACTCCGACCAGAACCCATGTAAGAAACCCAACCCAAGTAAAATGCAGATTGTGTGACTACACATGAAAGGAATGACATGGCTAAATTTTTATAACGACTTCCTTGAGTGTGCATAAAAAAGCTGTGCCAGCATGTCAGCAGTGACTGAAGGATAGTGTTAACTGCAGGAGAGCTCAATGCTTCCTGGGCAGAAATGTACTGTTTCAGCAGCCTCCCTCCATTCACAGAGGCTGTCAGAGTTCTCTCTTCATCACCACCAGGTTCCTGCTCTCAGCCTTTGCATCCACACAACAATCAACGACATGAGATTGTAATTTCCTACATGTACACAGTTTATAAATTATAAAGCCTCAAATCAGCTTTCAATGTACAACTCCAGCAATGATTTACTGCATCCTGTGCAGGTTGGTGCCTTCGCCCTGACTGTGTGCTCCACATGAGAGAATTATACCCCTACAACTATGTCTAATTAAGACATAAACCATGTGAGATGAAAACTCCTGCAAAGGAAGAGCATTTAAGGTTCAGTTACTGACACAAGCAGCTTCATTACACCTATAAAGTCCTTTAAATACAGAAGACACAGATTAAGGGGTTTTGAATGCTAAACATTACAACTCAGACTTTAAACACACAAGTGCTTGTTTCTGTAACCTACAATGCTGGTCAAGACTTGGAGCCTCGGCTCGGCGCC